>NC_051272.1:23421806-23733472 GCF_015220745.1 Sebastes umbrosus | reverse complement strand
AAGATGACTCAAACTTTTTTTGAAAAGGTAATAGAATTTGCTGTATTCACCATTCACATCTTTTCAACACTATTATTATCTGCTCTAAATGCAGGAGTTGATAGTGAGTGGAGGGGACAGCAACGGTACAGAAATTGCATTCTTAATAGAATGACATTTTCCTTCATTTTCCTCTGAAAGGAGGGACATAAAGAATACCTGCTTCACGCTTCAGGAAGTACTGCTCTGGCACTACAAAAACTAAAGTAGAACAAAAGTAACAAGGTTGAAAAAAATGTTCTAGCGACAATCTCGGACTACACCTGCCCCCACTGTTCATAAGCAAATCTAAAAAAAGAGGCTGTGCCTCTAGAAAAACACAAAGATCTTTGCTTTTAAAAATGAATCATCCAACCTCCAAAGATGGAGACTGGGATGTCAGTTCAGTTTTGCGTGCAAGGTCTTCTCATTGTTTTGTTCACGTTGAAACACAATGAAAAATTGAGATAGGAGAGGGAGTACAGAAGAGAGGACAGAGACAGTGTGAAAGGTGTACAGAGGATCTTTATTTGTCTAACTATCTTTGCTGCTCCTAAATTAAATGAGTTAGAGTCTTGTTTTTCCATTATTTTGCACAGGCCCAAACTATATGCAAAGTATTTTTTTTGTAATACTTTGATGAAACATGTTAAAGGGGTACTCCAGCTGTTTAGTATTGCACTTCCATAATGTTGTGGGACTCAAAAGAGACATATTATTTACAAAATAATTGTCACAATTGAAACAATAGAGGCTGGGATACTCTTATTTCTTAGTGTGGGTCGAGCTCCAAAGGCATTGGTCCTACATTTCCCATAATCCAACCAGCAGCATCTTATTATTAGACCTCTCCCTGCCTGGTTAATGGATACATCTTTCCAACTCCACACCCTCTGTTTGTAATTCAGGCTTTTCTGTTATACATTTACAGTCTCCAAGCACAAACTGAGATTACCCTGATTACATAACTATGACATCATCAGACTGTTTTCTTTTGTCAGAGTTGAAAAAGCTCCTCTAGAGCCACAGAAGACACTATACAGTCATAGCTACGTTCAGACTGCCGGGAAATCCGATTAGCTTTTTCAAATCAGATCTTTAAGACAGACCACACTGTTATGTCTGCATTGTTATTTGCAAGTGATCAGATCAAATAAGTGTGAATTTGTGACATCACCAACCTGTCTGCAAGGGTTGCTGTAGCCTAGGTGTCAGTAACTATGTAGCTACACTCGTGATGTGGCTTTCCGAGGCGGAAGCATGGAAAAATGGAGGTCCATCATTTCGCCCTCAATTCTACTCCAGGCTGGTATACATTGCGATGTTACGTGTTGCAGCCATGACAATTTATTTCAGCGTCTGTCCTCGGACTGTTGTTCTCCTCCATGTTGCCCTCCTCACGCTCTGCTAATAGTAACTACGTTGTCGTTGTGTCGCAAAAGACACTAAAATCCGATTTGAGCGACCAGAGCGTCCGGACTGTGATGCATTTGTAGAAATCTGATTCAAACCACCTTCAAATGTGGTTTGGATCCGATTTGCAAAAATCGCATTTCATGTGTTTTTTTTTGCTGTCCAGACTTCTCTGGCTCTCTAAAAATAATCTGTAGGATACAATCTGGATATGACAAAAACAGATATAGGCTGGCAGTCTGAACAAGGCCATAGTAGTAGTACACGATGAGTAAATTGCCGGACTGCCCCTTTAATACTTTGCTCAGTTTTACAGTTGTCCTTGAGTAAAGTACACCCACCACTGGCTATATGACCGGTACATAGCTGCAGTATAAATTGTTATGACTGGGGTGCAGTACATCATCAAACAGACCATGACTTCTGGTGGACATGACATGATGAGACAGATTGCTTTTATTGGACTTAGTTGTGGTGTGAGACTCACTGCAGTTCTCCTCGTCGCTCCCGTCAGGACAGTCACTGAAGCCGTTACAGCGGAAGCGTCCAATGATGCAGTGGACGCCATTAGCGCAGGCGAAGAAGGTAGGGGCGCACTTTGACTTGACCTTAGCTAAGGACAGATGAGGGGGTTGGAGGTTGGGGGGAAAGAAAAACAATGGATTAGTATGTGTGATGATGCAGCAATTGTTAATGCACTACATTATGTTTTATGACAGAATTAACCTTGGCCGTTATGCACAATGGAAGGGAGGGACCCGCCCGCCACTACGACCGGCTAAGTTTTATTAACGTTTTTATGATAATAACGTAACAGGCACAACTGCATGTTCTAAAATTAAAACAGCAAACCCATTCAACCGTTAACCATTGTACAAGGTTCAAACAGTCAAACAGCTGCTTTGTTACAGAGACCAATTAATTACTGAGCTCTTCTTTTTTTTGTTCTGTAATGCTTATCTTTCTGTTCTCTGAAGTATGACAAGTAAAGGGTAAGATCCTGAGCACAAAGTAGTGATAGGAGAAGAAAACAAGTTAATGACAAAGACAAAGAGAGCAAATCGTGTGGGAGAGTGTTTGTATGGATTATGCCATTGATCAGCCTAAGCAGGCCACTGGTGTTATCTCCCCGGACAGGCCTGACTGAGACTGAGTGACGAGCCTGCAGAACATCAATGCCTGGCATCCTCCGTTTAGCACTGGCCCCTAGTTTTAACTCAAACACATTGATCTTCCCTGGAAGAAGGAGAAAAACAAGATTGCAGGTAGATGCAGGCAAAGACATCAGAAAATGAAGGACCTCGGTTTAGCTCGATCACAGTGAAGTTATAGAATTTTAAAGCCCGATGGCGACAAAAAAAGACATTTAAAAGACATTGCACTACAGCCATCAATATTTATAGTTTATAATAATGAGCCATATCTGTGAGAAATACACTATCATCTCTCAGACCTGTGTTTCTCTACTATGGCCTTTGTTAAACTACTTGTAGATTATGAGGACGGGGTATCGTTTAAAAAATGATGACAGCAATACCACTACCCTTAAAGTGATATCGATACAGATAGAGTATTTCATTTGATACCTTTTTTTTCCTTCTTCATTCAATATCAATCATGTGAATGGAAGCTTTCAGTTGCATAAAATGCCACCACCGCCACATTTATTTTCATCAGACGCCACAGGTGTGTAATATAGCCATACTTTTAAACGTTTTGGTGGCATCTCGGCATGCTGAACTGCCAACTCCGTTAAATACGCTACGCTCGACTTCACCACTCCACAGACTGTATGGGTTGTACCTGCTGTGCTAGTGTGCCAATTACACGTCACATTTAGATGCACCAATCAGACTTTTACAATTCAAGTGTAAACTTTTTTAATGCAGAAACAAATTGGCTATTTGAATCAGCCTGATATCCGATCCGGTGTCAGTATCGGTGCATCCCTAGTCCCATTAAATCAAAGAACGCTTGCAGTGATTGGCTCCGAGCAAAACCATGCAAAATAGCGTGTTTTTTTCTAGATCTGGGTACAAAAAGGATTGAAAGCAGGAATCGTTTGACTGGAGAAGTTTTAATACTACTTGGTACTGGGTTATTTTTGGTCAATACATTAAAAGGTATCCAGTACCGATACCCAGCCCTATGGATTATTCCCTTCCAGTAAATTGCATTATAATCAAAAGCTTAAACCTTTAAGTGAGAGCTACTCGTATTGTAATCATTCTTATTGGAGACAAAGAAAGGAAACACTACCGATGATACTAGTTAAATAAGACTAGAGGGTAATGCCAGTGAGGGAACAGCATTATAAACATTTTAAACATTACAGAACAACAAAAGGATGGAACAACCCACACACTCAAACACACAGGGAGTGGGGGAGAGCGAGTGGGCATACTAGACATCTCAAAGCAAGCCACCCAACAGTCTTTCTGTTTTTCTCTCTCTGCTGAACACAAAGGGTGGAATTGGCCTGCTCATAGGTTGGCATTGTGCCGTCTCAAATGCCAGGGGCGCACATTTTTTCCCTCTACAATGTATTGTGGTGGGCTGATTTATGAGCTCTTTCAAGCTGCGGCGATTATGTGTAGTGAGGGGGGGGGGGGGCGAGGCATAACAACCACGATGGTTTGGAGCGCCCTGTCTCCAGGATGAAATGTAATCCGCTGAACGCGGGAGGAAGCTGGGATAGCGCCCGATCTCTGTGTCTATAGTCTGGAAAGCCTTTGTTTACCTGGACAGCAGAGGCCTTAACCACCCAAAGCTCATTTTGCATGGTATATCACATTCATTAGAGTCCAGGGAGAGACACAGACATGGCTTTGAGCTTCAGCAACACATAAATGAAAAAATACAAAAACATGCCATTGTGGAGGGGTAAATTGAAATTCATCTGGCCACAAACAAAGGCAATATCATAATAATAATAATGCTTCTATTTCTACATTCTTTTATTTTGTACTTATTTTGTGAAATAAAGGAAACATATTCTGGTCTGGAAATATAAAGTTTGCTTTTGGAAAATACAACTATCGTCTTCTCTGCATGGCCATGGATCCTGACTTTTTTTTTTTTTCATTTGCTTGGCAGGCTCGGCTAGAAGGACAGCTCTGTTATTGCTCTGAGATTCCTCATTCACTCCCTCCTCCCTCATCCCAATCCTCATTACCACTTCTACTGCTGGCAGGATTCATCTGACCCAGTGTTTGTGTTCCAAATTAGCTCAAAAGTCACATGAAGGGCAAGCTCATGAAGGGAGAGTCGTGGGTGGGAGAGAGACAGCGCTGTTTGGAAGCATATAGAGCTAATGTGCTTAGCTGTATTCTGGGGATGTGTGGCCCCTTTTATAGCCCGAGCTGAGCCGTCTTCAGAGCAAGAAGAGGAAAAAATTAATTAAGCGGAATTTGTGGGTGTAAGAAATGGTAAAGACACAAATTTATTACGTTTTCCTTTGATGACACTGTGAAGGTGTCCTGTTTTAATCCAGGTCTGGGACTTCAAATCCAAGGTAATGCTGATTATTTTCAGCACCTCTGCCTTACTCTACAACCTATAACCATCCGTTTTATTCAGTCTTCATCCCTTCTGTCATCGCTCGGTTTCTAGGTTTGAACTGCATTAGTCCCGTGCCAACTATTCTTTCTCTTCTGTGAGCCTTTGGTTGTTTACGAAAAAAGCAGGCAGGTTATTGGGCGGCTTCCAAACTTAGTCCTCCAGTGTTCAGCTGAGCAGCACAAATGAAAACGAATGAGGTTAGCAGTCGAGCTCGATTCCTTGAGGTGAGACTATCACTAGCAGAAAAACATGGTTGGATCACACCGAAAAACGCACAGTTGGAGGACGGGACACACAAACAAAGTCACATTAACACACACATAAACATGCCCTCCCTCTCTCCCTCTCTATCTATCTGTTTTACGGCCACAATTACAGGCGCACACACACTGAGGTGCCTAGTTTGACATCTGCCTAACATTTCTTCCGCAGGAACATTTTTAATTGAAAACACTGCACTGTACTTTCTCCAAACATCCATACCTCATTTTTTTTTACTATCTTGGATTTAAAATAACAACAACAACTCAAAGGATTCTATCTAAAAGGAAAAATAACGTTCACATCCAGGCCGGGGAGTGTAGCACCGTGGCAATATTTTGGGTTTAAAAGTAAATCATTTGATAATCTAAAATGAAGTTGAAACAGAATGTTTGTCTCCTACTCCCCGTCTGTATCTCTCTTGTGGCTTTGGCATTCATGTCAGGCTGAATCTGACAGCGTAACTCCTGTTGCAGACAGTGTGCTTTGCTCTTCCCCAAATATGCACCTCTCTGCCCCTTCTCTCAACACTTCTCCCCTTTTCTCCCTCTCCTCGATTCCCCAGAGAACAGAATAACTTGTTCGGCGCAGGTAGGATCCGTCGTGATGGGCATGCATGATTGACGGAGTGAGGAGAAAGACTGGAGGAAGAGACTAACAAGAAAGCAAACAGCGCGAGCGGAGCGAGTGGAAGAGAATAGAGGCCCGCGAAGGAGCGGAGACAGCTGAGGGCTTCAAAGGTTTCTCTGACCTTGCTGAGCATTTCTTAGGGGAGGAAATCAATAGGTAATGGAGTCAGGGTGTAAGCAAGAAGGGCAAGGGTAGTTTCAGTCTGGAGGGCTCGGGGATCAGAATAATCATTCTGTACGTTTCACTGTCTGAGCCCTGCACGCTAGTTGTGCAATGCAATAACATTCCGTGTGCAGGAAGAGGCATTGCAACATTATAAAGCTGCCTTCATCTCGAGGGCCAAGCGTTTACGGGCCAACGGCGTTCTGCAAAGCCATCAAACTTCGTGCTAGATGAGGAAGCGAGTGTGGCTCGTATACCATACAAGCGGGCGCGTGTGCAAAATATCAGCAATAATTCAACAACTCCCGATAAAAGGGGAGGGAAAGCAAGGACGTACAGTGAGAAAGCAGCGAGCGATCTGCCAGATAATAGCCCTGCTGCAATATTCATCACAGAAAGCAACGTGCCGCTGAAATTGCCTTGTTTGAACTGGTAGCGCCCCAGCGCTGTATTGTAAAAATGACAAGGCTGCATTTCTTATTCCTTTGAAGATTTCGAAGCAATCGTTTTTGCCTAATTTGTGACTATTGATTGGATGAGGATGGCGTTCAATCTAAAAGACAAAACTGGAAGAGGAAAAAGAGACAGCAGGAGAGAGAATCAGACTAAGAGACTGTATGTAAGACGCTAATCAATATTTCATCCCTGTTCCTTGGTATTAATTACAGCAGCTCATTGATCAGTCAACCATTAAGTACATGGGGATGCACCCGACTCAGTCCCATTAAACCTTCCTCTGCTTTTCTAACTGTTCCTGCTATTAGTGCTCCATATTCTTTTCATTTATCTCTTCATTTCCTTCTCTTCTCTTTTCTATTTTGCTCTCTAGAGTTCTTTTTCTGAGCTGGGACTTAAACAACACACATAAACCGAGACATGCTCCCAAACTCCTTCGATCTCAGAGCAAAGAACACCTATGCACAATGAAGCAGAGCGTGAAAAGAAGACAACAGAAGAAGAACAAAAACCTATCTGTCAGCAGTATATACGGCTCTTTGTGTTCCGAGTCAGTGCATTGGTCACTGTTCTTATCACATAAACACACGCTCCTAATCTTCGCAACCACTTCCGTACACGTGGTGGGTTTGAGTGTGAGCCTCTATATCTAAATCATAACCTGTCTCAAGAGTCTTTTTAGCTGTTTCCACCCCTGCTGTCTAAGAGAATTTTGCTGTTGATAAGCATTTAGCGGCTCTTTTGAACTCAACATCCCGCGGGCATTTTGTGGAGGTCAGTACACAGAAAAACGAAAAAAGCACCATTGATGTTGCTCGAGGCTCCGGCTATGTTATGACTGCAGAGAGCAATAATGTGATAATATTCCAGTAATCCACTGAACTGAATTAATTTTGCTCATAACGTTGTGAAGAGCTAACAGGATCAATAAACAATGCATCGGGTAATGAAAACTCTAAATGGTTATATCCCTCATTGTTATGAAGTATTAATAGACTTTTAAACTAACTGACAAAACATCACCCCCCTTGTGTGGGCCTCCAATTTGCTGTCCTTCCCGTGTGTCTCCGAGTGATTGAATAAAGCAAGCCAGGAGGGAGAGTCGCTACTGGCTCCTACGCTTTACACATACAAATAGGTGAGGTTGCAGCAAATCTTATTGCATAAAGAAGGGTTGCTTAGTGACAAGGGTCAAAGGTTTAATCTGTCTAGGGTTGGTGATTTTCCCTTCTTGAATTTTTTTGTTAAAAGCCAGACAATATCACTTTTGCTGAAGAGTACCCCTGTGGCCACAAGTGACAATTAAAGAATAATAATGGTAAATGCTAAAATGTGTAGCTCAAGTAATAGAGGAGTCATCAAGTCAGCGAACTGACTCGGCAATATCAGCAATAGTCGTCTAAAGTGTGCTAACATTGGCTACCATTAGCTGCTGCTGGACCAAATAAGGCCGTTGCAGTAAAAACCCCAGAGTGCATTGAATTGAGCAATGGCTCATTTTATTGCTTATGAATTCAACGTGTCATTTGAAGTGGAAGATTGTGTTATTTCTTCTATCTTCTTGCTTTAAAGCCTTAATGGCTAAAATGATCCATTATTTCACAAGAAAAAGGGGAATTGTTAGAATGAAGTCACGGAAAACAAATTTCTGTAGAAGAAAACTCTTTTTGATTCTGACTCATTCTATTTATCATCGTGTCATTCATCAGATTTATCTTGCGACCCCTTTTGGGGGGGGGGGGGGTCCACGGGGACCATTGCTCTAAAGAAAATGAGGGAACATCCTGTTTGTGACTGGAATCCCCAAGATTACTGGTTATGTCAATTAGATACTGAGCAAGTGGCAAGACAGGCACATTAGTCTTGATTAAAGGAACAGTGTGTAGCATTTCAGGGGATCTATTAGCAGAAATGAAATATAATATTCATAACTATGTTTTCATTAGTTTATAATCACCTGAAACTAAGAATCTTAGGTTGCGTCAGAAATCGTACATTATGTATTACATACTCAATCGGTGTGTACTATTGTTAAACAAACTTTAGTGTGAATAGTAGTATGTATCTTTTCAGATGCACTGAGCAGTAATTTACGTTGTCACTTCCTGAGAGCCTCCGTGCCAGTTGTAACCACGGTAACCTGTGCCAACCTCATGTGACCAAAACGGCATTGTCTGTTATGAACATTGTCGTTACTAGCGCAATACATTGTGGTATATTTATGCCTCCGCAGTGACCAGCGTTGCATACTGTAATATTTCACCGGAAGTAGTATGCAATTCGTGTACTATTGATTTCATACTAAGGTTTCGAACATATCTCACATACTGTTTTAGCGTACTAAATAGCGTGTTAGTATGGAATTTCGGACACAACCTCAGTCTCTCTCTTAGTCTCTCTAGCTTAGAACGAGCCCTTCATATCTACCTAAAGAGCGGGTCCTGAAGGCCACCACAGTTCTCCGACACGCTTGTGAAATTGCGGTAACATGAGTCGCAGAGTGCAAAACCGTGGTACCACCAACCACCGTCTGACTTCCGTTGCTCCTAAAGTAGTGTTATTATGGTAAGAATGGCCTCTGAAAAAGGCGAACGGCGTTAGTATGGTTTTGCCCTTGGCGGCTCACGTTACAGCAGTCTTGGAAAGGGAGGAGTGAGCGGAAGGGTACTCAGTTGGTTTCAATCCGCAACCACACCACTAGATGTCAGCAAATCCCACACACTGTACCTTTAAAGACATGCAATGCATTTTGAGCAGAATATGAGGAGATGAGTGAGCAGCCCTTCTGTGTGGATGATTCTGTGTGCTCTGATCTTTGCTCTTTAAGAGCCACTGGCCCTGCTGATGGCCCTTCTAGTTAAAAGCAGAGTAAAAGTTGAACTTGCACTCGTCTGTAAGTGTTTAATTCTGAATACATGACTTCCTCCACACACAGAAGCCTCAGCCTGCATGACCGCTAGTTTAGAACACATCCTTTCTTTTCTCTCTCTCCCCAAACTGTATTTCTGTCCATCTCATCTTTGATTCCCCACTTCTTGCTCTAAACATCATGTCCACTCACCCTTTCGGCCCCGCTACGCATCTGTCCTCGCTCCCCTGCTCATGCCCTGCCTAGACAAGGGCAAAGAGGCTAATCCTGGCTCTGAGGCCCAGTAAGCTCAGTCAGCTCTCCTTCTTCTCTCCTCTGTCAGGATCCATTTCGTCTAACACTCTCTCAGGCTGTCGTTATGGACACCGGAGAGCAGGGTGGTGCTTTTGACCTCTTTGTGCGAGGAATTAGTCAGCAGCCTGTCACTGAATCTTTGCTTGAAAAACCCCTCAGACCTGCCAACACATACACAGAGGCACACTGACGTAGAGCAGATGCTCAATATTGGAGATACTGTAAAAGCTACTGATATGTTTTCATCTAAAATCCAGTTACGTGGTGCAAAGACGAGGTTACCCCCAAAAAATTGGACTTGATTAAAATGATCTGCAGGGGGGGTCCTGGCCTTGAAAGCAGGACAGCAAATACAATAAGCTGCATCTTTAACTCAATAAGACTCAGGCTGGAGTTATTACGTCTCTTCTCTCAGCCCAGACTGTTATTAAAGAGCCAGCGAAAAGTACTTACATGACTCGAGTTGACCCTTGTGCTGGAGGGGACCGGAAGAACAAACAAACAAGAGAGGAGCAGCAGGGCTCGGGAGGAAGGGAGAAGCCTCTCTCTTCTAGGTGAATAAACATTCCCCTGACCATTCGAGAGACAATTCCTGACCTGTGAGGCGTAGCAGACTGGGACACAAGTGAATAAATAAAGGAGAGAGGCAAATGCAGACCAGGTTTGCATGATTCTATTCTGAACTTCCTCCCCCACTGATAGCACTGGAATAAAATATAGTCAGGTCAACAAAAAAGGCAGAAAGAAGTTTATTTCTGCCGGTGAAAAATGAAAATCTGCCAGGCAGTGTCATTCTAAGTGCATGTGTGGGTGGTTCGGCCTTGCAAAGCACTTTAGTACAGATTGGATCGATGCATCCCAGTATGTGCAAGTCAGCGCGCTTTGCAAAACTGTATCAAAGTTTTACAAATTTCATACAGATTTCAAAAGAAAATTGATCTTCCCATGTTCCGCCAGGTAATTTGCAAATCCAAATTGATTTGTTCTCCTTGGTGCTTCCCCCGTTAGCTACATAGTTTCCAAAAATTCTCATTAATGAGACACCAGGGAGATGTCACCATGTGTGACCTTTACCTCAGGCTCTGCGCAGGTATTCCCTGGATCAGAGATACGCACATCAGCACAATCTGCTGGCTGAACAGCGTGGGCTTACGAGGGATCTACTCTTCAACTACAGCTGCCTTCGGGTGCAAATGTGCGTGGTAAAAATAGAGACTCCTCCTGGAGCAAAATATGTAGCAGAGAATTTTATGAGTTCACAAATACATAAAGTTGTGTGTATATATGTGTGAGTATATACTGTATGTGTTAAATGATCTGGTTTCATCCCTAGTCATTTACAATGGACTAAATAAGGAAAGCAAGTGGTCAAAAGTAGGTCTGGGAGATAATTCAATATGATAATTTATCATCTTTCAACGGAATTGCATCGTGATTAAATCATATATCGTGATACACGGTCGCGTTGTCTAAATTGATAATAGCAAGCACATACTAACTTGAATTTCTTATGGGAATACCCCAGTGTAGTTAAATCACACTATTGTATCACTCATACTGCATGTAAACATAGCCAGTGCATGGCTGGAAATATTTATTTATTTTTTCTTTATAATTTCACTTGAAACTGTTATAAATTCTTAATTAAATAAAAAAGTTCTGTACTATTCTGTAAGTATTTAATTAACACAGGAGTATACAAAAATAGGTTTTACCATGTGATTATTTCATATAGACTCAAGCTCTCAAAGTTAACGCGATAATAACGCGAAAACTGGCAAGGCCATTTTCAAAGGTATCCCTCGACCTCTGACCTCAAGATATGTGAATGAAAATGGGTTTTATAGGTACCCATGAGTCTCCACTTTACAGACATGCCCACTTTATGATGATCACATGCAGCGATTATATATTTTAATAAATTGACAGCCCTAATTTAGACTATTTATTTATTGAATTAGAAAACAAGCATGCTATATCTTGATATATATCGTTATCAAGATATGAAATTACCTATATCGATATAGAATATTTTGACTACACCGCCCAGCCCTAGTCAAAAGTCTTCAAAAAAAGCTACAAATATCTACATTGATGGACAATTAAAACACATGTTCTTGGAAACCTCATGTCAGAGGCCAACTGCTCATATTACAGATGGGAGGAAATTGAATATCGGGTGGTGGTCAACACTGATCTGCCTCCGTGCTAATGACTGTGAATGCAAAGGACAGTGGCCAGGCATCATCAGATACACTGTGTTATTTCCTAATTGGTTATATAAAGGTAAAAGAAAAGTCAGTCCAATAGCAATATTCCACAAAATAAAAGTATTTTTTTAGTACTTTCTGAGGAGCCTGCACTGAAACACACTATCCATGTAGCTCGATGACAGAAGGAGAATAAGTTGAGTCAACAAACTCTCTTTCAAGTCAGCATATTTACTATCTCCCTCTGTTAAATATATATATATAACCGTGAGTGTGTGTGTGTTTTCTTAGAGAGGGGTGTCTAATTATGATTCTTCTTGCAGAGAATCCAGCACTGCAGTCTCAAAGCTTCCAGGCATTGTGTTCTCCTCAGATAATAGACATCCAGACAGAGCTCCTGTTGTTGCAACCATAATGAGTCATCCTCTATACCTCCTCTGCTCCCCTGCTTCTTCTTTCCTGACTCCCTTGTCTCCCCCCTCCCTCCCTCCGCCTATCTGTCTGACCCTGCAGAGCCCCTAATGGAGCAAGAGGTTTGTCTGGGGATTTTTTGTGAAAGCAGTCGCCGGAGATATCGACTGACAACTAGCCATCTCTTTGAAGATAATAAGGCCCACTTATGCCAGAGCAGATAATGTAGATGTCGACAACAAACACAAAATAGTCCTCTGACAGACAACCAGAGAGGCAGGCTGAGTTTGATGCTTTATGATAACTTGCTTTCATCTTTAGCGGGATAGCATGTAGTGTCAGCAGCAGACAAAAAGTTTTGCTTGTCTAAAGTGAAAGTACTCGAGGTGAATTGGAGTGTAATGAACTGAAACAAGAGCTGTGCGATTAGATTAAATCAGGAGCACTTAATGTATCTAATTCTGAGGCAATTAGTCTCAATGCATCGGGATATTATTTTTCCCGGTCTGACAGTGGCTGACAGTTTAAGGCCATTGAGTGATGAGAATCTGGGGCACAGAACCCATCTCATCATCTAAGTAGAGTAAGACTTTCTTTAAGTTACAGAGATGTCAGTATAGAGGTGCCCTAAAGAATATAGTCTCGGACACCTCTTGAAATGTTCCTATTTATAGAACTTAAAATGACAAAGGCATAACTAACTAAGAAGCAGTGGTGGAGGAAATATTCAGACATTTTACTTAAGTAAAAGTACCAATACCACACTGTGAAAATACTCTGTTACAAGTCAAATTGAAAATTTAAAATGTTACTTAAATAAAAGCATGTAAGAAAAATGTACTTAAAGTATTAACAGTAGGGCTGTCAATCGATTCAAATAGTTAATCGTCGCGATTAATCGCAAATTAATCACACATTTTTTTATATGTTTAAAATGTGCATTAAGTATTTAATACTCTTATCAACATGTGAGTGGACAAATATGCTTGCTCTACGCAAATGTATGTATGTATTAATTATTGGAAATCAATTAACAACACAAAACAATGACAAATATTGTCCAAAAACTCTCACAGGAACTGCATTTAGAATAAAAACATTATGCTCCAATCATAACATGGCAAACTGCAGCCCAACAGGCAAAAACAGCTGTCAGTGTGTCAGTGTGCTGACTTGACTATGACTTGATCCAAACTGCATGTGATTATCACAAAGTGGGCATGTCTGTAAAGGGGAGACTCGTGGGTACCCATAGAACCCATTTTCATTCGCATATCTTGAGGTCAGAGGTCAAGGGACCCCTTTGAAAATCGCTATGCCAGTTTTTCCTTGGCAAAATGTAGCGTAAATTTGGAGAGTTATTTAGCCTCCTTCTCGACAAGCTAGTATGACATGGCTGGTACAAATGGATTGCTTAGGTTTTCTAGTTTCATATAATGCCAGTAGCTTTAATATCAAGACCGCTAACCAAAAATTGGAAGTTGCGTTAATGTGTTAAAGAAATTAGTGCCGTTAAAACAAATTTGCGTTAACGCGTTATTGCGTTAACTTTGACAGCCCTAATTATAAGAAAAAGTACTCATTGCAGAAAAATGTCCCCTGTGACCGACTATTATATCATTAGATTATTATTACATGCGTAATGTCAAAGCAGGATTTTACTGTTGTAAAAATATTTTAAAATAAATATTATAGCTATATATACTGTATATATATATATATATATACATATATAGGTAGTTTCATCTAAAACAATCATATCATATTTTATAAGCTATTCATACGTTTTGTGTGCAAAAATCTTCATCTGAAAATTAACTAAATCTGTCAAATAAATTCCATGGAGTAAAAAGCACAATATTTCCCTCTGAGATGTAGTGGAGTGGAAGTAGAAAATGGCATGACAAGAAAAGACTTTAAATAAAGTACAAATGCCCTTAGTTACATTCCACCACAGCTAAAAAGATTGATGACAGCAAAGTTTGGCTATGTGGGCTGCGTGTGTGTGTGTGTGTGTCTGTATTTGTGCTGGCATGCCATGGGACACAACTTTGCTGAAAGTAGTCAGCCCGTTCCCTGAGCTGCCAACAAGAGAGAACAGTGAGAGAAGTGACTGCTGGAGGAGGAGAAAGGAAGAAAATGAGAGAGATGACAGAATGGAGGACAAACCATATGTGAGGGAGGGTTTTTTTTGGCAGGGAATTAGCTGTGTGTAAAAAAGAAAAAAATCCCTGCAAGAAGATGGTTATGCTTTTCTAATTGGAAACAAGCCTCTGTGAAGCAAATTACAAGCCAAAAGCCAAAAATCATCAGATGAGATCGGGCGCAGAGAGGAGTGAAAACGAGAATGCGAGACCGTTAAAGAGATGAATATATGGGGAGATGGTGGTGTGGGGGGGGGTTACATTCAGTGTGGCGGGGCCTCAAAGTCAATCTTCATCAGCTATCCCATCTTTGTGTGCAGCTCTGGCTGTGATGGGAGGGGGAAGAGGAGGAGCAGCGGACGAGACAGATCAAAGCCAACTAAAAGTGAGGATCAAAACGGAACTATTACTGTAGCCTTACAGTAGAATTATGCATGTGCCACTATTCCTGCGCACACAAGTAATCGGCCTTTGCTTTGATGGTATTAAGTTTTGCCCCGGTGCTAAACTGGGGCCGTGAGTCTGGCGGGGAGGAGGATGTGTGCACGCTGAGGGGGGAGAGGCACGGATTGAGGATAGAAGTTCATTTAAATTGCCAGAGAATTAGGTTTAAATGGTCTTTATGGCTCTATGGGGAGGGACGGGAGAATGCTGGATGGTGAGAGACGAATTCAGGAGTTGAGAAGACATGACGTGACTCTAAATAGGGTATCTGGCTTCAGTGCTTTAAGGGCAAAGCTAGGGGCTGAAAAAAAAGGATTTGATAATGGAGTCTAAACTGGACTTACGGCAGCCTTTCTCGTCGCTCCTGTCGAAGCAGTCGGGCAATCCGTCGCACTGCCACCCACCTGGGACACACTTCCCATCTCCGCACATAAAGTTTCCAGGGATGTTGCACTCTGTGGTGAAGTTGTTCCCTGGGAGCAGCTGGCTCTCTGATTGAGAAACAGATAGAATGACACAGGAAGAGAAAGAGAGAACAGATTATTACAATCTCGCTCCACAAAGAAAATTAAACAGGTGGAGAGATATATTGCATTCCAGCGATACTCATCAACCCAGTCAAAAATGGAAGCCTGTTATTATCTCCGTTCTCTAAAGATAGAAAACAATAAAGGCAGTGGCTCTCTTTAAAAAGCCATATCAATCTGCGGGGCGAATAAACAGAGGACGATCTCATGAATACAAAAGCAGAGGAGGTCATTCAGTGTTAACAGTGTTGCGGGCGTAAGCTTCAAGTTTAGAGCTGGGCAGCATCATAATCGGGCAGATAAGGAAACAAACACCAAAGAACGCTCACATACAAACAAAAGCACACATGTATGTCTTGGATATAGATGCATAGATACGCACACACAGTCACCAGAAACAAACACGTTCAGCAGAAAGTGCCCTGAGCTCGTTCGGGGCATTTCTAGTTGACGCAGTGCAGCTGCGGTATAATGGGCTGGAATGTGAAACATGGCCTTTTGGCTGAGGTTTGACACTATGCGGTGAACAGTTTAGCTCGTAAACAAAACTATAGGAGCGGTAATGAGGAGTTCCGGACAGACCGGGGAACACTTTCATGCTGCAGTGCTGCAACTGGGTTCAGCTGGTATAGACCACTCTATTACACTTGAGAGCAGCATGCAGGAGGTGTACCTGGACCTTTAAGCCTTAACTGATGGCGTGGTTAACCAGTAAAGTGACTGTTTGGGGTTACACTATGTATCTCGCTTTCTTGAAACGACTCTGATTGTGAAGAGCAGTGATGTGACAATGATTTTAAAAAAGTGGAATTACCGCCTTGCGATTGTATGCCTCCACCAACCAGTCAAGTTGCAGTTTACATCCATGTCTGTCCAGAATGTCATCACTACATCACTTTATTCTGTTAGACATTTGTGAGAAATTGTCATAATTAGCACATGGATTCTTGAGTTATGGCCAAAAGTGTGTTTTGTCCACCAAACTTTTTGTCCAAGTGGACATTTGTGCCAAATTCCATCAAGATCCAAGCATTCCTGAAATATCACATTCACGAGATTGGACCGGATGGACATACGGACAAACAGACGGGCATACAGACATACAGACGGATAACCCTAAAACATAATGCCTGTCGCTGGCGTGGAGGCATGAAAAGATGCTGCACTGAACAGTTACAGTATATCCATATTATCATTACTAACTGACCATTTAAATCATATTTCATAGGGATGCAAAGAGATTAAAAAGGAAATTTAAGAATTTAGTTAAATTCAAATATATTACGTTACATATGTAAGGAAAGTTCAATCAATATTTGTGAACATGAGCTCCTCTCTCTCAAAGCCAGAAACCAGAGAAGTAAGTCTCAAACTTGTGACCTCATAGGGTATAAAGTCTGGAGCTGCTCCACAGATAAAGAACGGGAGACTGATTTTATGGACCCACAGAATGTTTGTTTGCTTTTTTATACCCAAATGAGCTTTATTCTATTGTTGTGTTCTCAGTTGTGAAATAGAAAATGTCCCCATATACTCAGAATACTCCCCTGGGTGCTCTCAGTGTCATCTATAACATTTTTCCTAATTCATTGTCTATGGAGCTGTTCCACACTTTATACCCTATGACATCACAAGTTTTTTGGATTTGGGAGAGAATTGTTCATGTTGACTAATATGTTTTGGACTGTCTTAGACCATAGGAATAACATGTATGAATTTTGAAAATGGGCATATTTCCCCTTTAAATATCGTCCTATTATAGTGCTGTTCAAAGAAAAGATGCTGTCTCTGTTCTTCCAATATTTAAATATAAATCAGATAAATGACCTCGCTTTGTGCAGGGTTTGTTTTCTCTATTTAATCATTACAGAGACACATTCTCGACGAGGCAGTGTGCATTACTGAGGGATTCATTGTACTGCGGTACAAATGGAAAGGTTTAACCTTTGAGTGCTTGTAAAATTCATAACCAGATCTCACAGGTTCACAGTTAGTTGATATTCTCTTAGTAGATGTAGCCAGTTCCCAGAGTGGAGCTGAATAACTGACACATAGAAATCATCGTCCTTACATCATCCCTCTCTGCTGCACTTTTACCGCAGCAGGTGGTGGAAACCAGATAGATCCTCTCATGAGAGAGCACGACCCTTCTGATCCTCTGACTGTCGGGATGATGCAAACCCCTCTTTTGTCTCTTGCAATATACAGGAGGGGAAGTGAGGGATAAAGAGAAAGGGCTCTTGTAATTTATGAGGAAAGCATTCCAATTATCATTTCTCACTGGTGGGAGGACCCAGCAAACGCAACTGTCGATACATATTAGGGATCACTGCCTTCACAAAAAACAAATAGTGTGCCTGCTTTTTATTATTACACCTGTGTGGTGTAATATTTCAGTAAACAGAATAACACCAATCCCAGTGGTGTTGCAGACAGCATTTCTTGTAGACAGTAATTTACCATGTTGAGCCTCTTAAATATATATATAAACAGGCCTCCAGGTATGTGTGAAAGTAACCAAATGTCATTTTTTGTTATCTAATCTGAAAAAACACCACCATCTTCGCACAATCTACCCTGGCTTTTCCCCTCCTGTCCTTGTTTGTTTGGCTCTTTCTGACAAAGGGAAATACGTAGAGATGCACACTTTGGAGAGAAATAGAGAGAGGAACAAGGACACAGTAATGTTGGACACTTGTTTACCCTCTATCTGAATTGTTCTTGGTAATGTAACCTTGTATTTCTATGTACTAGTGCAGTGCCCATTCAGAGCGCACACCCGTCCGGAACGGGATGATTGCTTGCAACGTTGTCGAGAACCGCGATTTGGCTGCTTATACCTGCCAAGTGTGCAGTTGATACAGACAGAGATTCCTTGCTTTATAGTTAGATGATGCTACTACAGCGCGACCTATTGGCCAAATGGAACCTAATTTGTCATGGTCACTCAAACATCATATCTACATATGTCCACCAAATGTGGTCACAATAGCAGAAAGCGTTCAGGAGATATGACATTTTTTGTAATAAAAGTTGAGGGCCAACTATAGCAAAACTGTATGGAACATCAACAATCAAAAAAAGATTTTTTTTCCGGCTTGACAATTACTCAAAATTTGTAGGAGGAGTAGCAAAAAAATCCGAATTGGACATAATTCAAAATGGTGGAAAACCAATTTAGATGCAAATGGGCGTGGTTTGTTTCGGATAGTTATGGTTCATAAGACACAGGCTAAAACATTAATTCATTGTTATAGCGCCACCATCTGGTGAAATTGCACCACATTCGACACTGCACTCCATTGGGTCCCCAGCAACACACCCGCCAAGAGTGAAGTCGATCAGATGAACGGTTCTCGAGATGTGCAAAGGACACACAGACGGACAAACAGAGATTCCTTGCTTTATAGTTGGAAGATGCTACAGATTCCTCAGCAGCCAGCAGCCTTCATGAGGGTTTACAGACCTACAAATTGACACACAGACAAATGTGATTGGGGTCACGCAATGTCAACATAACAACTAAACAAAATGCTATGTAAATGTCCATTCAGACCAAAGCAGGACAAGCGTAGGCGGGAGCCATGTGAAAGGACTTCAAAGAGCTGGCGGTTCGAGAGGCATCAGGTTAATTGGAGAGTTGCTTTGAGAGCATGAGAGTGAAAGACGGGGAGCACAGAGAGAGGACTGTATGGGTTGTGTGTGTGTGTTTGAGAGACGGCCAAAAAGAGTGAATAAAGAAGGTTGACGGACAGCTCAACTTTTCCCATGAGTCTCTGACAATTCTTGCATCCGAGTTCCTCTTGTGGTAGCCTCAACACATCTTATTGCTGTCATTCTATCAATACAGAACAGCGGTTTACCGTTAAGGTAACTAATGTGGCCACCTCATTACCACAGTAACTGTGGCTTCACCACTCATTAGAGGCTGCTCTATGAGCTTGTTAACTACTGTTCTCTGTAGGCACTGCAAGGCCACCTGGAGAACTTTAATGGACATGACAGTGTCCATGCACGGTGACTCACTCATTCATCCTGTTTGCTTTGAACCATTACGTTGTGGATATCTCGGAGCACAGCTGCACAAAACTGCTGTGTGCAACGGCGGTCACACGGTGTGTGTGTGAGGGAGAACTGGAGGAGATAAGGCAGGGATGACGCTGGACGTCTGTGTATCTTGCTGGGGGAAGTGTAGACCAATTACTCAGGGTAAATATTGACTATACCATCCTTGCCTCTGCCTCCCACCCTTCCCCACCCTCCACCATGCCTGTGTCCACTAAGGCCCTATTTAGACTGTTAAAGCATAGAGCGTGGAATCTTTCCGGCATCAGCTGGATACCTTTTTTTTTTAATTAGCATTTACATTTGCGCTACTTCCAAGAAGTTTCACCGGTTCACTCGGGGTGACATTCTTCCCTCTCCGTCTTTTCGCTCAGCTGCTGTTGCTGGTGGTAAAGTATATGGAGTGTGCACCTCTCTTGCCTCAATTATAATTTGAAAACAACAACAAACTCACAGCATAAACATGACTCTAATTTCCCAGTGGTTCTGAATAATACTGAAATCACTTTTGGTATATTTTTTGCAATATTTTCTAAAAGGCAAAATCATCCCTAATGCAATCTTTCGAGATATAAGTAACATGCAATATGAGCATGACTGCTGTGCTGTGTTAGATTATATTCACAACATAAGGGCACTAATGAAAGCAAACATCTCATATATTAATACATAATTTAAAGATCAGATATTTTTTAAGACCTATAAAAATACTCTGCATTAAATGATAATATGTCTGATATGATTTCCCCACCAAAATGTTCAATTACTTTGTTCAAAATCTACTCAATATGGAAATATGTCTTGTTTCAAAATTGCAAGTGCAGAACACATTTCTCCTACTTCACTGAAAAGTCCATTCCAGTCCACAATTTTTCACATCATCACACTCCTGTAAATTGCAAATTTGTCCATTATTGGCTTCCAAACTAGTTATGATATCACAAAAATCCTGCTTGTGTAATATTAGATTCAAGGTGAGAACAGCGAAACATTCCTCCCTCAGCAGAATGTGAAGACAGCCTTCTAGCGTCAAACTCTGTACCTTCTGCACAGTGAAGGTCAAACATCCAAGAGAAGAAATAAAAAGAAAAACGCATTTTTAAAAACACACTCCTCTGCTCAACATGTTGGTGGTGGTAATGCAAAAGGAAACACAGTAATGTGCCTGCAAAGGCAAGGAAGAAGACTACAAGCCAGCAAACACAGATGTAAACTAATGGTTTTGCAAATGTTTTATGAGGAAACCGTTCAACATGTTTGTCAGTTGAGAAAAACAAATACAAGAAAATTCCTCAGGGCACCTTTAATCAAAACAGGCATTTCTGGGTTAAAGCGAGGAATACATTCAAACTCATCCCACATTCAAATAAAATCATGAAATTAAAATGTTGGGGATGGGTATGCTTCTTGACGTCTAATTATCTCTTGAGTATATGGTTTTGACATTTATTTTAGAAGGTGATTACTTTTTGCATAATTGGAATTGGAAAGATCTGCGTTCCCACAACCTCTTAAAAGGGTCGTCAATTATTGAATATCTTTGACCACTGTTGCCATTAAATGGCAAGCTTCCAACTGTTATTCCATGATTTTCCACGGGTACACTTCATCCATAATGATTCTGGAAATGGCAGCCTGGAGACTTCAGTACGCCCTGAGCAATTCTCTGAATATGCAAACAGGGACCGCGAGAGGCAGCCTACGGTCCAGCCACCCACATGAATATTCTCATACCAAATGTCAACGTGCCACCCCAACACTGGACAGCTAATATGGTAATAAAATCTATATTGCTCTTGACAGAACATATTGAAAATTTAATAAACCTTTAAGCGTATAGATGGCTTCCTTTATAAGACCCCTTCTGGGTATTCTGGACGTAATTGCTTAGGGCTGAATGATTTTGAAAAAATATCTAATTGCGGTTATTTTGACGGATATTGCAATTACGATGTGATTTGCAATATCGGAGGGAATAATCATTTTTACAGCATTATTCTCATTTTCATTGAAAAACATATTAATAATATGATCATGGTGTGATTTTTGCAGGGATCTGTAGAAAACAAAGATGTTTTCTTAAGTCTGTAGAATATGATGTGTAGACCACATCTCTGCAGCACCACAATATTTCATTGAAAATGGTATTTTTGACACATAATTGCACAGTCATCAATTTGAAAACTGAAGTAGGCCATATTGCGGTACAATTTTGATTAATTGTGCAGCCCTATAACTGCTGCTACAATACTCAACAGGGAGACGGAGGAAAGTACCGCGTGGTGGGAGGAACCGAAAAAAAATGCCATAAATTGTTAACACGGCAGTATATGCCGGGAAAACATAAATGTCAGCTCACTCAGGAAAAGGAGAGGCAAAGATGAGTAGATGAAGGGGAACAAATGCGAGGGGAGGGAAGATGAAGATGAAGATACAGCTGGACAAGGAGTCACATGGAAGGAAAAGGTGGAGGAGTAATAAAAAAGGAACAGAGAAGTGGACAGTAACATCATTTTCTACCCTCAGATTCGTCGAAATAGCCGCCCTAAGCGAGTTCTAGTCCCTGTGCTCTGCGAATGAAAGGTCAGTGATATAAATCTATATCTGAGATGACTATTGGCTTCGCTGTTACTGCTTTAACCCTGCCTCAGCAGGCTGAGATTTCTGACCTGCATTGATCAGCCCTGGGTGAAAGGTTGAGCCTCGGATTGAAACAGCACCAGAAAATGGATTGAGCTGCCTTTGAATACTTTGTAAGCTACAGTAGAAAGAAATGAAAGGCTATCAAGAGAAGTATGTCAAAAAAAAATTTGTTTGTCCACAATAATACATAATTTGTCCTCAATAATACACCATACTACGTAAAACAAAAGAGCTCTCAAAAGAGCAAGTCAAGTTACATTACAGCCTCGTAATGTCAAAACAAATATGGACGGCAAGGTCTGCTCGTGTTGGAGGATAAGAGGGGCGAATCAATATGGCCTAGCTCTGAACAAAAACTAGCTTTTTCAGATTCAAGGATAGAAACTTAGTTTTCAATTACACACCGCTCTTAATGGGCTGGCTACATAAGCGGGCTCTGAGGCGCAGCGGGGGTGGAGGTGATTTGGCTGTCTCTTCCATTGTGTGTGTGTGTGTGTGGCAGAGAGAGAGAATGAAAAGAGCTTCACAGAGAGAGGAAAAAGATTCTCCATCCTGCTCCTTCAGCTCACTGAAGCGTTGAGTATAAATAAGCGGAAGTGTAAAGAACCTGGTCTGCATCAATTAAAGACACCCTACGGACAGACAGACACACAGGCAGGCCAGGATAAGCGCAGAGCAACAGAGCAAGCAAGGACTTAATGGGGAGCGATGGAGAAAATGGCAGTCATGCATGAAAAAAGACAGTAAAACTCGAATAATACTGGCTACATTTAGACCCGCGCCTCTTTCAGCCTCTAACAGACATGTGGGAGGAAGTTCTGTGTGTCAGAGGGGAAGGGGCCACAGGCTTCATCACCTGCTATGTATGTAGTTACTTTATTCGTGGTGTCAACTCTGCACATTTATGTCCAAAACAATGTGAAATGAGCAACTGAGCCAAAGACCCACAGTGTTCATTTTAAACTTAATTATAAAATGAGAATAATACGGCTTTTAAGAGAGGCTGAGGTAAAGTTAGACTATCATTATTATACAAATTTCACATCAACAAATGCATGCTATGCTCACTCATATCAGTCAATAACCAAATCCCCATAAAATCCACAACAGACAGTGTGTTAATACCCAGTGAGGAAAAGACAAAAACAGAAGCAGATTATGAAGGCAATTAAGCTTTGAAATAGAGCAAAAATCATAAGTCATTAAGCAGATCTTAAAGGAGCAGTGTGGAGGATCTGGCGGTATCTAGCAGTGAGGTTGCAGATAACAACTTCTCCCGTGAGCCAAGCGTGTAGGAGAGCTATATGGTGGCTGATGTGAGAATGCGTATGGCCCTCTCTAGAGCCATTTGTTGTAGAGTAGTTTGCTTAGAGTGTGTGTGTACGTGGGAAGTGAGTAGTGAAGCAAGAGAGAGAGAGAGCGGCGGCAACAGGAGCGAGTATCGTTATTGACTCCGGTTAACAGAGTTTGGTTTGTTTGTTCTATGCTACTGATATAAACGGCTCATTCTAGGTAATGAAAACACAAAACTCGTATTTTCAGGTGATTATACATTAAAGAAAACATACTTATTAATATTATATTCCATTTCTGCCAATAGAACACTCACTCACATTCCTAAAATGTGATACATCCTTATGAAGACATCCTTATTAGACACAAATATTAGCAATATTTGATCACTAATTGCTCAATGAACACGCACACATACACGATTTGGTGCAGTGGAGTAATGTGTTTGTGAGAAATTTGACTGTGGTTTCTTTGTTTGAGTAATTCAGTAAACTATATTAGTGATTATAATAATCTTAAGAGGTAATGTGTAGTGGATAACATGTTGTTTTTCATTCTCCTCGCAAAAAAAATCAGATAAATCCCCATAAAGATGCAAAGTAAGAAGCATTTGAAAGAAAGAACAGCAGGAAATAGCTAAAGGAAATGGGAATAAGCAGAACAGCATGACACCAGGAGAAGTAAATCAAAAGCTCTTTTTGCTTTATAAATAAACAGCAGGATTCTGGATAATCTGTTAGAAACACAATGAGAGAAGGAAAAAGCTTGACAATTTGGGATAATTACCCAGCAAGCAAAACAATAGATTGTAAGTGAGTTACTGGATGTGGACATGGCATTAAATGTAAGAGCAGAGATAATAATATTAACTGTATGTGATTGTGGCATCTCTGTTGCTGGGTGTTGTAGACAATCCTTCCCTTAACCTCAAATACTTCTTATACATACATTAGTGATCTAGCAGTAGCTAATCATCGGGGCAACTTCAAGCTAAATTTGTAATTAATACAATAGTTTTCTCCAATTTTCTGCATATATGAAAATATGAATCCACTCAAGCTACACTTATTTGCAATAGGTCTTCTATAATTTGAGACAAATGCTTTGATTTGTCATGTATACACAGTGCTGCATCTTGTTTAATGCCATTCTGTGTATAGTGTGATGGGTACAATCGATTTATGTAGGCCGTATCTTTTACTGCAGCAGCTTCTAATGTGTAGCACACTCCAAAAATAAGACTTCCCCACAAGAGAAAAATAGACAAGGGGTTGATGTGAGTCAGTCTTCCTGCCAGAGCCTCTGTTGTTCCCAGAGTAGAGGAACGTGAATATGAGAGGCCGAGACAGCTGACATCTTCCCTGCTCCATATTATTCTGATAGACGTCTGACATCAACTTGACAACAAGAACCCAGCACTAACTGTAATTTCATCCATAAAGCATTTTTGTATATCTGAATTCCATTTTTTGTCTTTTTAATTTTACCATTTATTTTACACTGTATTTCACTGGCCGGTGTCATTGACACAGCTAGGGACACAGCAGGACTGGTGGCTGCAGCTTTACGCCCAACAAGGCGACCAACACGAGTAATCCTACAACCACACAGGTTTTAAACAAATCCCAGATTTACCCAGTTGTATAGAGCACATATTTGGAGGTGAAAACAAAAACACCTGGAATGTCTGATAAAATCATGCACTACTTTGTAAAACTATGGTAGGCGCAGTGGGTCAAAGTTAAACATGTGAGTAGCAAACTATTTGGGTAACAACTCTAACTTTCACCTTGATTTTCACTACCAAACTAAGCACATTTTTATAATATATTATTGAAACCATCACTGCACAATATCTCACTGACAAAATTGGTTGTGAATATTAGGATTGATGGCCAAAACTGTCACTAGATCGCCAATGGTCACCTTACCAATCTCAAAGTAACAAAACCAAATCATCTTTGCCTCCTTTGCTACACTAGATAGCTTTATTAGCAGTGACAGCTGTGAGCAATGAGCATACAGTTTGTTATGTAATCCTGATCAGCATTAATCTAAAAGTACTGTTCCCGGGCAGCAGGGTTTGTCATTTTAAATCATATCATATAAGCTGCAGGCATTTTTAGGGGATCGGTAATAGAGACATATTGATCTCTCATCTGGTCATCATCACTTGTGTTTACAAAGGAAGTAAATATAAGTAAGTCAGTCAGACAGACGGACAGCTGAAGCTAATTGTGCTCTTAATTTGTAGAGCACTTTTCTACCGCTGAAGATTCAGACTTCAAGTATGATTTATAGGTTATGATTTAATATCCAGGTGACTGAGCGAAGACAAACACCAACCATTAGATATCTAACACGTATTGACTGTAAACAAATGAGCCAAAGACCCATAATGTCTTTAAGTGCTTGGTTCCATCTTATCCATGCTCTATCTCAGTCTTTCACAATCAGCTTTAAAGATAAACTCTGTTACCTCTGCTACTGTATGTAATCAACTTGATACACTGTGTGCAGCTATAGTCACTATACAGAAAGATAGACTTAGGCGTAACAATTTTGATTAGCTTACATAATACAATGTGTTGATGCAATAAGAGTGTAACAGTGCTGATGAAGAAAACTAACAATTATGTTTTATTAATTTTGTGATTTTCACTCATTTTTCTCCCAGGTTGAAATACCCAATTCCGGTTTCTGTCCCTATAGAGTCTGTCTTTATTTCCTAAACTAAGCAGGGGAACACTATAGGTGTTAATTAGGTCTGTCAGACTCTGTGTGTGAAGCCACTTTGTTGGTGGACCTGATGGTGCCTATTGGAACAGTACCATTATATACCAGTATGATATATTTCCTCTTCTGTGTGTTGACACAGAAGTAGAGCACGCCTGTGAAATGGAAATGTCCATTCATATATTTTATTCATACATTTTATTTCTATCGGTGTACCATGCATATAAATATAGCCAGAGAGCGGTATAGACAGAGCGGAGGAGGCATACTGAGCAAGAGAGTCAAACAAAAGCAGCGTGGTAGCTGCTGAAGAGAGGAAATAATGTCTAAGTATCCTCCTCCATCACTTAAGTCAGCAGCGTAGCAATATTGTGCTTTTCCCCAATTTCACAAAACACTTAAAATATTCACAGCACTGTTCTTTCTGAGCCATGCACACATTTGTCTGAACAACTAATGAAATGAAAATTTCAGTACATGTGTGCCAACTTCCTGAGGAATCAGAAATTGATAAAAGAAAAGCGATTTTTTAAACCCACCAATCATGCTAAATTTAATGCTAAAAAACAATCACAGACCACAAGCAACACACATGCTTAGACTTAGATTTTAATCTTTGAAGTCTTATTAGCTAATTACTTAGTTACTGTTCAGATCAGAGTATAATCAGACCAGCGACACTACAGTGGTGGGTGTGATGGTGTGCCACTGCGCTTGGAAGCATCTCCATTTTTGCATATTCATTGATTTGGGAATTTTTGATATGAATGAAGGAGTTGATGTACTTTTAATCCTTTCCAGTAGATTATTGAACACGTTTTTGTGGAAAAACATATTAAACAAAATATTATTCAATGCAATACTAAAATGACTCTGGAGGAGATCTTAAACAAGTAGATAAGCTGGTCCCTGTAAACTGCAAAAAGAAAAAAAGAAAGAGACTTGAGCTGACTTCACCACCGCGGGAAAAGGAATTAGAGTCCAAGGACGTCCCAAAAACCACCCACTGTTTCACCAAATCTAAAAAGCCTTTGGCACCAATCTCACAAGGAGAGAGTGTTAAAATTCTCAACAGGATCGGCCACAGCACTCACAGGTGGGGCATAAGCCCAATCCCACTGTGTGCATCTGGAGAGCAACAAACAATGGACCACAATCTTGTCCTCTCTAAAGGCTAAAGCAGGATTAGTCGCCATCCATGCAGCACGATAACGCTGTTGCCACTTTTTATATGCACTATTGTATTGTCACTCCGCTTGACTGGGAGGTACAACTGTTGGTCATCAGCATGAGAATATAAACACTACACACTGTAGAAGAGTTAGTTTAGTTCTGAGAATATCTAGTAAATGTACAGTGGATGTTTTTTGCAGAAATAAATGCTGCAGCTCCTCCAGACCAACAGAGGTTTCCCGTGTCTTGTGAAGTGACGGGGCTCCGCAGCGAGTAACTGACTTTCGTTGACTTAACGGCCACAGGTGTCGCTGTTAACAAGCAATTTCTGATTCTTACAAACAGTCCCTTTAAGCAGAATTTTTTTTTAACCCTAACCCTAACCCTAACCCATAAACACAGTTTATTATCTGTGAAGACACCCAGAATGCTCTGTTCACAATGTGAATATGACCTGAAGAGGAAGGAGACAAAAGGCGAACTGTGGACATCAGGGCGTGACAGACACAGGTACGTTATTTTATAGCAACACACACTAATTTGTTTTGCAGCTTGTCACAAAATATCTGGTCTAGAATAAACTATAAAGTGTGATGGCTCTGCCATTATCAGGAAATTACAGTTTCAATTTAACACTTTGATGCGTTTTGCCTGAAATGGCATCTGGGATGTTTTCATACTCGGGTTTGGTTTTGATTTTCAAGCTCTCAGGAACTTGTCCTTTGGGTGTTGTTTGTTGCTTTATTGTTTTCTGAATTGGTGGAATAGATTCTCATTATACAGGTCATTCTTTGACAAAAGGGGAAGTACTGGACCAAATAAGAACAGCTCCCCAGCTCAGTATCGCTCCTGACCTTATCGCCAAAAGGAGCAAAATAGGCCGCGGTTCAAAAGACAAAGAAACCCACAGAACATCCGTCACTGTCGTTAATTAAATTACTGAAATACATGTAATTTGTTGTTATTCCCTTAACTAATGTGTTTTCCTATCTCACAATTAATTTGTTTCACTTCTATTTAATTTAAAGATGCCTCCCTGTAATTTAAAGATATGCAGAAACTGAAACACACTTAAATTAAGCCCACTCACACAGAAGTAACAGGTGTTCTTATTGGCCAGAGCATAAAGGGCCTCTCAGCACTCCAGGTATCTTCAATAATATATTAACTTCACTGCTTCAATAGTCTGAAAATTCAGAAAGAAGCACTTTGATATGAATAAAATATATCTAGATTGGATGATTATTTTGCCTGTGATAGATTTACATATTAAACATATTAATAGGTGTCAGAGCTTTCAAACGCATCTTGCGGTCTTTGGTCAGCGAATGGAATTGCCTCAGGTGTCATCACCTAAATGTGGACTTTTGAGCTTATGCCATATACTAAAGGTCAAGATTGAACGCTAATGCTTGGAAATGAAAACAAAATAAGTAAATACTTCTAATCTTTAAAAAACGTTTCTACAGTTTGAAAGGTATTAGATATTCCAATCAGAAACCTCATTAGCCTATTTCACTGATGAGCACGCTTTGACCCGGAGATAATAATGTTCTCCAACAAACAACGTTACAAATGATCAAGACAAGGTGACAGTTACACTTAAATATGTATTCTAATTAGGGCGATATGGCTAATTTATCAGTCACGATATAGATAATTTCATATCTCAATAACGATATAGATCACAATATAGCATGTTTTTAAATAATCTATATGAAATAACATAGTAAAGCATATTTTTGTATACACTTGTTTGAATTAAATACTTGACAAATGAAAAGTATTTTTGCATCTAATTAAGAACTTTAGTACAAAATAAACAACAGTTTCAAATGAAACTAGAAGTGCACTCGGAGAGCGCAGACCTCAGCCGAGGCAGGTTTCATGTACGTCGCTGCTGCCCCCCCCCCCCGGATCGCCACAATGGATTGTTCATTGTGCCACACCCCACCCCTCCAAAAACTTTAATTCAAATCCATCGCGGACTTTCGGCCTTGGCGGAGGTAATTATGAAGAAAAAAAAATACAAAGTCGGGCGACGGATGCTTCAAACTAAGAGTGAATGCATCTGCTCTGTACGGAGTCTCAGCACACAGTAGCAGGAGTCAGATTTCACACACACGGGACAAGGGAGAGTTGACAGACAAGACGATGCGAAACGAAAAGCAAAAGCGCAGATTTGGCAGTATTTCAGATTTAAACCCAATGCTATAAGGGAACCATGACGTTAATGAGATAACCGTTGTGAGGAGGATGGAGCGGTCAATGCCTGTGTGCGCTGCAGAGCATCGGCGGGTGGAAACCTGCGGCCCCGCAGCGGAAGCTCTACCGGAGAGGCCAGACACCCAGCCACCCAACGTTAAAGATCAAAGTAAGCGCTCTACATATATTGAGCACCATCTTTTCTTGTAAATGTCCAGTGTAATCGGTAACACCGGTGTTGTTATGAGTTTATTAACCGGTGGAAAAATTCCTCACCGTCACATCCCTAATGCGCACAAACACAGATTAATCAGATAAGACAATAGTTCGTCTAACTGAGCTTGATCAGATTTTTTGAGAAATTTGAGTTAGTTCATGCTTATTATCAATCTAGACAACGTAAATTGGATATCTAGATATCTCGGTATATGATTTCATCATGATACAATTCCATTGAAAGACGATAAATTATCATTATGAATTATCGCCCAGCCCTAACTCTAATAGTATAATTTTTCCAAGGTGTCATATAAAGAGACAAGGGATATGGTCCATATTTTTATTTCTCGCACTATTAATAATTGCACCTTCTAGTTAAAGAAGCAGAGCCACTAATGAGACAATTGTTTGTCTTCGGGACTTAAGGAAATAAGGACACTAGCTCTAAAGGCAGAAGGTCAGAGTAAACACCCAAAGGAAGGAAAACAGGATGTAAGCCGAGCGATGTGCAAAACATTCTCTTCTATAGCATCTCACTATATTTTGTTGTTTGTATTATGATCAAAAGAAGGCAGAGGATGATACATGAAATATTACATAAACTCACTAAATATTGAGACCAATTAGTGTGAAGTTATATAATGTTTCCTTTTTAAGTAACATAAATGGCACACAAGTACAGCATGTGAACTGCAAAGTACAGCATGTGAACTAAAAGGACAAAACATTTGTGAGGATTGGGAACAGTCACATTTCTCTAATGGCCTAAAAAATGCCATTGGCTTTTGATTCTTCTTCATGTTATGCTTTTCTGAAAATAAGGATAATATGGCAACATACCAACACAAATCATTTTCTCAGAAGTTTGTTTTTCTGCATTGGATCTACTCTCTTGGACTCACATCAAACACAGCAATGTTTACAGTCAACATGCCTGAGTAAATGGAAGTTTTCTAACCTCCTACGGCTTATGGCATTATCACAGACATTGAGGGATAACTGTGATTTCAGGGATCATTACTCCGAAAACAAACATCCTTTATTTCCTCAAAACCCCCTTGTAACTAATCCAAACACACACATAATACGGTATACGCATTCCACACAAAATCAAGCTGGGTTTGCCTGAAGGTAGTTCGCTTACAGTGCAGCATCAAGCTGTGTGTGCTTTGCAATGCCCTTCCAAGACTTATGTTGTCTGCATAAATGTAAACAAAATATGTTCAAGTCGAATATGAACTTTATAGTGTGATACAGTGGCTGTGTTTCCTTCTTGCTTGCTCTTTAGTTACCATTTCAATTTTTTGGGAACAGCTATTCAGTCGGCGCTCAGTTCTGTACTTCTTTAGCGAGACAATGACCTCTTGCCCTGCCAGCATTAAGTGCTTTCCAGCTTTTGCGAGGTTCAGAAGAAAAAGCCTCGACAACAATATAAATTAAGTATAACATGTCTGTTAACAGCGAGTTCATTTCTGGTTTCAGAACAAAATCGAAGATTTTCCCACTAGGATGTGGCCACCCAGCGACTAGCAGGCAAACGGGTGGGGGGAGGGGAGGGCACAGAGAAACCCTCTTAAAAGCCTCAGCCCTGTTAAAGAGGATGCATTATTGATAGTGCATCTGTGGGCTGAAATCGTACCAGAGCGAGACAGAGAGAGAGATATAGAGAAAGAGAGCACCAGCTCGAAAAGGCAAAATGTCAGAGACAGAAACCGTGATTTAACACAAATGTGATTTATAGATGTGCATATTTCACAGACACTATAGAAACACCTAACGTATAGTGCAACGTAAATAACTAAGACGCAGCTCAGCACTATGTGTCAAGTTGTTCTAGTCATTAATCAGAAAAAAACAATAAATAATACAAATTAATTAAAATAAATTGTAAAAGTGTATAAGGGTTTAGAACATTATGATAGAAGTACATCATGGCCATTCCCATGCTCACTTATGTCTCATAAATTGTTGCAGCAATTTTTGGGTTGATACCATTTGCTACACAGATTGGCTGCTAGATTTAACCATTTTTTACCATTTGAGAATTGATTAAAATGATCAATAATCCCTACAAAATACCACATTAAGACACCAAGACCTTGAAGAACACCATAGAAAAAGTCATGACGTGATTTGGTATCAAAATCTTTTGAAGATTTCTGCATGAATTGCATTTTTTCTGCGATTGGATGGGGAGCACTTGTGTTCTGGAAACTGCTCAGAAACCCCCTTATTGTCAATATACCTAGGAAAGCCATCCATCCTTTGTGCTCATTGGATCCACAATAGTCTCAGTTTTACAGTGATATCCAATTTATGCAATTCCAAAGCTGTTTAGGGACCCTGGTATGCAGAAACTAATTTTAGAATAGGCAAAAATAACACATTTATACATTATGCATGCAAACAACTGCATTGTTTTTGTCCCAACCTGCATGTGATTATCATAAAGTGGGCATGTCTGTAAAGGGGAGACTCATGGGTACCCATAGAACCCATTTTGTTTCAAATATCTTGAGGTCAGAGGTCAAAGGGCTCCTGTGAATATGGCCATGGCAGTCTTTCCCTCACCAAAATGTAGCCTTACTTCAGAGCGTTATTTAGCCTCCTTCCCGACGAGCTAACATGACATGGTTGGTACCAATGAATTCTGAGGTTTTCATATGATAACAGTACCTTCACTCTAGCTCCTGAGCCTGCTACAGCCTCTCAAAGACAGTAAAGTGGGCCAAGGTCGCCGGCGTCCTCATGGAGTTAAAAAGGTTAAATTGAAAACTTAAACTAAATTCCACTGATAATGGATTTCACAAAATCCCAATAAAGCATGCATGCATACAATCTTAGGTAAAGGTTGTGGCAAAGTGAAATGTAAACTCAAGCAGGGTGATGGGAGGAAGGTCAGTGGAGAAAATAAAATGAGTGTTTCTCTCCTCTGATTGGAGCATATCACATACAGTATACAGTAGTGGCTGTATATGTTATTGATATAATATACATATTACTGAGGTATGTTCACGTAATTCCCTGCAACTGATTCCCTGAAGCTATTTCTGTCTTCTTACGTATGGACACATAAAGGTTAATGGAAACATAAAAATGCATAATTTGCAAACAAACAAGCACTTTGTCAACATGAGCGCAGCACTGATTGTTTCATTGGCCTCTGTCCTAGTATTATTAAGTATTCATTTAGCAGCCTCTCCTTTATGAGAATAATAGACCTTGCAACGACTGCCTTATACTGCCTTTGAATTTCTGGAACGGTGACTGGCCAAATTAGCCTGGCATGGCTAAACAAGGCCATATTAATCACACACTGCTCTCCAATTAATTTAGGATCACAGATCACACTGAGCCTATAATCCTATAGTTCTTGGCTGTTTATGAGTCCATCTGTGGTTAAATTAAAATGGCGATCATAACATAAAGGCATTACAATGCAAGCTCAATACTGAGGACATAAAATCCATGTTGTTATGGTACAAAAAGCGACATAATACTTGCACGCTGGCGGTATAGGGCACTTTCAGAAAAAGTTGTTTTGTTGCAGTTTCCTTTTAACCACTTGGCTTGGATTTCAGAGAAGCAATTGTCCATCTAATCCTCTAAGAGATGACAGTGGCATTTTCAGCAGCATCCCAGCCTATTAACATCACCTTGGGATTACCTTCACAGAGAGGAGGAGCTGATAGAGATAGGGGGGAGGAAGGATGAGGAGGAGAACGACGACAAAAATGAGATTTGCGGGCAAGCCGTTCGCCACTCAGACAAAAAGCAGCCTTGTTTGACAGCATAGACATACAGGAATAGACACAGTAATGCACACATAGAGATGTACGCACAAGGCCAGCCAGACAAATATCTTCTTATGGGCTTGAATTCCTCATCAATCCCGAGGAGGAAGCTTCTCCTGTCAAACAAACACATCTATTCCATTAATTCTGATTCTCCACATTGGCCCCTCACCGGCACAAAACTAAATGTCAACACTCCCCTGCGTCTCTTTCATCATGCAGCCGACTGTCGCAGAACACACACCGGTAAACAGCACACGCGCCCTTCATCCGCCGCCACGCCGCGAGACCCCTCGCTGAGCAAACTGGCATTTCCGCGGAGCCAGCCAGATAGTGAGAAACGATGCAAACAGTGGCACAGAGGGACTCTACCAGTGCTGACCTTCTGTTGCACCTGTGAGACTCGTGTTTGCTTCTGGTCACACTGATCTCTGAACATGACAGGAGGTAGGGCTGCACAATTAATCGCATATTAATCGCAATCATGATTTTGGCTTCCCACAATTTAATGAACATGATCGACTACGATATGGGCTAGAGATACACCATCAATCAGCAGCTGATCAAAGCTGGCTTGTTTTCAGCAGTCTGGTATATCCGTTTTATTGTTTCAGTGTGAGTGAAGAAGACGTAAAACTGGCAGAATAAGCCGCGGAGGAACAACCTTAAAACATTGGGGACAACTAACTTAATCAGACACTTATTACATTGTAATTCATTCCCATGATGCTGCTCAGAGTAATCGCAGTGACCGGCTCGTCTGCCGACAGCACGGAGCTGTAAAGCTGGTGGTGCGTTCAAGCTCTAATCAGTAAAAATGAGCATTGGGCGATGGTAAATTATAACGCTATCACGATGCGTTCAAATGCAATCTTGTAAAATGTACTTTTTGGCGAGAAAGTTGAATAAATCCAGTTGTTTGAAGGAGATGTTTTCACAGCAATATAAAATAGATATTAGAGAAGGAATTATGACCTGATTAACTTCAATAACACTAGCTCTAAGCAGATTATAATATATAATTAGATTATAATAAAAATACAATCATTTATTTCCTAATCATTTGAATTTTGTGATTTTGTGCAAATAACCACTATTAGATAACAAAGTAAATGGATTGCATTTAGAGTTTTTGGTGGTTGGAATGAAGCACAACATGGCAGTGAAAGCAGCGCTCTGTTTTTTGAAATGTGAAATTGCAATAAAAATATTTTGTCCCTAAAATCTAGGAATAATCCTGATAAATAATCACGATCTCAATATTGATCAAAATAATCGTGATTATCATTTTGGCCATGATCGTACAGCCAAAACATCTGCGATCGAATTCTTAATAAGACATTGGTAAACAAAATGTATAAAGCAGTTATAACTAGCTTTATAGATGCTAAATGAGCCAGGAAATGGCACGCAGAGACTCATATGAGTCAAGAGCACATTTAATTTGATCGAAACAATGCTCAAGACATGGAAATTGAACTATCAATTCTTCTTAGCACAGGCAGGCTCATTATGCACCGTGTAGAAGATGTACTGTCGCGGAGGGTATGATGAGAGGAGTGAGAAGGAGGAGGAGGAAGAGAAGTTGCACCCTTTTACTTAAAAAGTGCCGGGGGAGAGAGAGAGAGACAGAGAGAGAGAGAAAGAGAGAGAGAGAGAGATAAAAGGATGGAAGTGGGGAGCGCTCAACAAAAAAGGCACAGGCTGTCTTTGTCTGTCTTCTAGTCTGTGTATATTAGCAGGTAATGAGCTCCTAATTGTGTAGCCAGGCCATGGAGTCACTGCAGGGGTTGAAAAGCAGTGCAAATGAACTATATCTGCTAAAAACACTGGGGCAAAGAGAGCGTTAAAGGAACAGAAAGAGAGAGCATAAGGTGAGTGGGAGAATGTGAGATAGAGGCACTACATTAAGGAGAAGCGGTAAAGGGGAAATGGCGGGGGCATTACAATGGAAATGTTTATTTCAACAGAATGCAGATGAGTGAAGAGTGCCAGTGGCCGCTGCCTGTGCTCTCTATCTCTTTCTCTATATTTGTCTCCTCTTCGCTGTATAGTATAATATCTACTCAACCGAATGGTAATGAGTGAAAATGGTAATAAGTCAAATGGAGGGCCTTGGTTTAAAAGGTAGCGGGTGTGTGAATAGTTCTCACTGTGGCAGGTGATATTGTAACTAAAGGTCATTCCAATAAGATTCCAGTCTATGTGCTGTCTGTAAAAGGCCAACTTAGACATAGAGGCAACGTGACAGGAAAAGACATGAACGATGATGAGAAAGGTCACGAGAGTACTTGGTGACCAATTTTTTTTTCCCGACTGGTAATTACAGTCAGGGCAATGAGTTCACAGCATAGTGAAGTCTCATTTTCTCTCTGTTAAGCTCTTCTCTCTGCGCCGTCTATGTGATAGAAAAGTGGATGCGTGGGAGATGTGTGTGTTGCTGGGCGCTCATGTGTTTGACTGTGTTGCGCGCACAGAATTATGTTCATCTTTATCCATGTCGGCGTGATGACGGTATCGTGTCTCCTGGTAGCAACTTAATTCATCTTCGCTGATGATCCTGCTTCATCTGGTTTCACTTCCCCTCCGAGAGATCATGGGCTGCATTACTCAGACCCGTAATTCTGTTACACACTCACTCTCACACAGAGCCCTGGACCTTTTATGTTGTCATGGTAATGGCTAAAAAGTACTCTCACACTGCATTGAGAAAAGGTTTCATGCGCTCATAGGGCCAACCATTTCCTTCACACTGCATAACAGATCCTGCTGCTCCACATCACATGCAGACTCACGCTCAGAGCTGCGGCAGCCTTGACACCTCTATAGCTTCCGCTGGGGTCAATATACGCCGTCTACTCTGACATTCTTCCCCTTTGCTGTTGTTACTCGTGGTCTTTGCTCCATTTCTAAGCAGGAGAAAATGTAAAGAGCAGCGCTTTAGTGGCTTATTGACCAGGCGACTGGATGCGCATCAGTCTGCACCAGCGATTAATGCCATACACCTCATTTCTCTTCGTTGCGGCTACACCAGGGATATCTGTGGTAATGGAACGACGGGTGGTGGTGGTTGTGGGCGGGGGCGGGCGGAGGTGGTCGGTCTGACAGAGACACACTGCTCAAAGTGCTCTGCACGGCACCGGTAAAGACACCAAACCAAATGAAAACAAATGGCCTCCCCTCTGAAGGCAGCTCCCACTCTTTGGGCTTGGTTTTAGAGGTGTTTTTTCCTGGTGGGTTTATTTGCTTTCATGTGGGTTTGTGGTGAGGTAATTGGGTTTGGTTCAATACTCTCACTGGTGCTGATCTGAGCTAACCTGCAAGAGGGTCAGTTACAAGCAACAGACCTGCAGACTTAACTTACAGTGTGTACGTGCGTCCATATGTGTGATTGTATGTCCTGTAGGTCTGTCCTTGGATGAATGTACCTTCCTTCCCCTGTGGACACTTTTGTGTGTCAACATTTATCTGTGTGTTTACACTTCTTCTCTGTGTCCATATGAGTGTCTATGTGTGTGTGTGTGTGTGTGTGTGTGAGCGTGCGCTAGTGCAGTGAAGAATGTGTGGCTGGCTGCAGAGGTCAGTCAAGGAGGAATCTATCATAATCCATCATAATCAGCTGCAGTGCCGTTCCTTCAGGACAGCCGTGCTCCTGACCCGTGGCGGACACGGTGGAGACGAGAATCACATGAGGGTGAAATGTGATGTTTACCAGCTTGACTTGTTTCTGGAGAAGACATTTTCAACTGTATCGGAGGGCTGCGTAGACAACACGGGCAGGTCGAGGCATCTACAAAAGCATGTGGTTATTGAGGCGACATTTTTTCCAGCTGACGCACATTCATCATTTTTTGGAAATGTCACTTGGGAAATTTAGCTGGACCAGAAAGATCACCTGTTTGATGGAGTGATTGACATGCCATTCTCGGTGTATGTCGGCATGAAATATGTGCATTTTGGCAATTCCCTTTTTAGTTTAATTTACTCAAATTAACACCCATGGGAATTAAGATAACAATGTTGCTCATTTACTTCAAACAAGCAATATTTACCCTTAACAATAATGTTGTTTTCCTAGTTGCAAAGGTATATGAGGAGACTTTACAAAGTGAAAGACTAGTCTGTCTGGCATCTTCTCTTCATTTCATTAGAAATATATAACATGGTAAATTAACATTTCTGTCATGGAAGAGGTCAGAAATCAATAAAAAACACTTAGGAAAATACATGTGTAAATACAAATATATATATAATACAGACACCACTTTAGATCCGCAGCACAGTGCACTGTAAGGACATCAAAAGCCTTGCCACGAGTCTCCAGAGTGCACTACCTTTTGAAGTACATTAATACAAAGCTTCATCAGAGTCTTCGGAAATCCCACCAATCCTTCATTAAGTATCTGGCATCATTAGGCACAGGACGGCCGGGCTGACATATCGTCCAGGGCATAGAAGAAATTAGTCAAATCTAAGGCCTGCAGCTTCTCATTAGAGAAGGCTGCACAGAGATGGACTCAAATTACCATCTCTGACACAGCAGACCCTGGCAAGACTAATGGCTCCGGCCCAATAATGACCCAAGCCAGGCCTGAACTTCCTGCCCTCTCCCCCACTCCACGACGAGCCAGCCTCCACTTTCATTTGCCCTCTCTTCTGCTCTCCCCTGTTCAAAATATCAGCGGGTAAAAAAAAATTGGGTTTCTGCTTTTCATTCCTGAGGAGCAGGAGCCCCCTCTCGTCTTCTTTGATATTCATTGAACGAGTGAAAAGAATTCATTTTGCGGCCTAGGGCTCCTGCCAAGCCATGGTTGACAGGGAAGCAGAATTAAGGCAATTAACATGGGTTTTGCATTTGATTTTGGCTGGCGAGACTGCCTCTGTAAACAGCAGGCGGGATCAGATGATTAGTTCCTGTGAAGATAAGCTTCCCCTGGGCCCTGTCCAAGAGAGGATTACCCTATATATATTGTGCATACATACAGCAGCGTATACATACACAAACACACACATATACACAGACTGAGAAGAAAAGAGGACACGCATGCATGGGGACTCAAACAGATTGCGCACTTAGAGCAAGGGGCTGACAGCTCAAGGGGGGTTAAGCCATGTTTGTGACATGACAGAGGTTGAGTCATGTCTCCGCCACACATTAACTTCCTGCTTCTGCATCACTTCACCTCCTTCAAATTATCTCCGCCTGCCTTGACCCCTTTTATCATCCATTTAACACGGAGACTAATTCTTTAGATTCAGCTCCATTTAATGAGCAGGTTTTTCAGGTATGCAATAATGGGAAATTCAATATCAATATCAAGGGGTCTCGAGTCAAAACCCTGAAATTAATTGTGACAAATAGGCAATTATTTCAAGTCGGCCGAATTGAGATTGATCTTATTTGTTCGTTTATGCGCTCGCCTGGAGGAGTAGCCTCAAGTGCATGATAGCTTCTGCATCGCTAGACTGGAATTTCACCTGAGAGGTTCGCTAAATCAGACGTGTGTCCGTGTGAGTGAGCACGCAATAATAGGTGAAAGAGGATTCCATTGGCACTGTCAACTAAATGTCAATCTGGTGCGAAGCGAAGGGCGGGTCACATCAATCCCTTGTACTTTTCCCCGTGGATATAGGAGCAACTGAGGGGTTTATCTGTCTTCTACTATCGCTCCGTCATGCCTGGCCAAATACTTTCAGTGCTCTCAGAATAAAGTTACTGAAGTAAGACACATCATCTTGGCATGCAAAAATCTCCATGGCACAACTATGGCATGCAATCTTCACACTTAAACCTGCAAAATAATCTGTCAAGATTACTATCAATAACACATACAGCTATATTACTTTCAGCGGGGGGAAAGAAAATTCAACGCAGTCTGCATATCACTGAAATTTCACACTCTACGGCGCCTCAATTACAGAAGTGAGTTTCACTTCGGCAAATGGCTTGTTTCATGAGCCAGCATTTCTGGCGTGTGAGCCTCGGACTCAGAATTTACCCCTGACCTATTAAGCAATCCTAAATCACTGTGTTGTGTAATAGAAGGAGAGAAGAGTTCCACAAAAGGTCTATGTAATCCTAAAGATGAATCTAATCCTGCAGAGTAATGCATTAGCGGCGACGCCGTGCTTCTAAAACAGGTTTCACCTACATTGCTATTAAGATAATTTGCATATTTATCACACAGGACACTGAATGCTTACGTAATCGCACTTGGCACGCAAAAGAGAGAAACGAGGGAAAACAAATGTCTCTGTGATTGCAATCAAAAAGCTGTGTAACCATTTTACTTATGATTAGATGTTTAGAAAATTGCATCTAATTACAGCATCCAAAGCAGGTGGACGGAGTTGGAATGAGGAGACTGCCAGAGCTGCATCACAATCACAAAACAATTATGCACGAGGCTAAAGGTATGTCCACACGATAGTTTAGTGCTGCATAATTATCACCGCAGGCATTTGGCTGCTGATATGTACAATTTCCCCACGCAGATGATAATTTGGGCAGTAATGAAAAAAAAAACACATCAATGTTCTGTAAATGTACAAGATATCAGGGACACTTTTTTGTGCAACATGTCCTTTTAAAAGGTACAGTGTGTAGAATTTGGTGGCATGTAGTGATGTGGTTGCAGATTGCAACCAACTGAGTACTCCTCCGCTCACTCCTCCCTTTCCAAGACTGGGTTAACGTGAGCCGCCGAGTGCAAAACAGTTATAACGCCTACCATAATAACACTACTTTAGGAGCAAAAAAAGTCAGACGGCGGCAGGCGGTAGCACGGTTCTGCATTTCTTTTCTTCTTTCTGTAAAACGGTCTGTTTCACAAGCGTGTCGGAGAAATACGGTGGCCTTCAGGTAACGTAAAAATGCGAAAGGCTCTCTCTAGAGCCAGTGTTCTAGATATGTAAGGCTCATTCTAAGCTAACAAAAACACAATTCTTAGTTTCAGGTGATTATACACTAATGAAAAGATAGTTATGAATATTATATTCCATTTATGCCAATAGATCCTCCGAAATGTTACACACTGTTCCTTTAATCTATGCCTTATCCTCTGTGGCTGATATAGACTGAAAACAGTCAATCCATGAGAGATCATTTATGTTGCATGAATTCATATCGTCACCTAAAGACAAAATGAGCGATTCTTTGAGTTGTGTATTGAGTCCATTTTCAGGGGCCATCATCGCAGTCATCTCAAATCAATGTCATATGAAGAGCCAAATATATAAAAACACACTCACACCGGGTATATTTTCACACAGCGGATCAGCAACCCTAACGCAATCTATGTTCCTCTTTGGGTTTCTGTTGGCCTTTGAGGTGGTGTTTGTTTGGTTTGACAGAGGGATGCTGGAATTTTTCAGTTCAAAATAGCCTGTCAGTGTCCACACCGGCTGCCACGGTGGCTGTGAGACACAGCACAGCAAATGACTGCTGATCACGGGGGGACAGCAGGGGAGCCAGCTGTCAGCCTGCCAGGGTCCGTTCCCTGTCCGACAGCAGGCGAAGCAGAACAGGGGACACATAGAGCAGGTCATTCTTCTCTCAGAGGGGACACCGTGGATGAAGATAAAAGAGGGGAATCCAAGGTGACTGGTCAGGACAAAAAGGACCAAATGTGCAGTGTAAGCTCTAAACAAAATAATCCATAACTCTGTAGCTGCGTCCCAATGCAACATTCAGATCCTCCACAGTCTGCACTCCTAGACTGAATACATCACAACATACTTCAACACTTCAAGGTCAAACATTTATAAAGACTCAATACTCAGTAGACTGACAAAAAATCCAGCTTGCTGCAGACAGCTCGTACTTTATAGACTTTAATTTCAAATATTCAACATCAACAACATCGTCTACTGTGAGAGCCTTGCACTAGCACCGGCAAACCAACCCTGGATAAGTTTCTTCCAGCTATAAAATAGTACATAACAACATAATGAACAATTAAGTGTTAAATTGTTTTGGCAGGACATCCTCTGCACTTGTCAGGACCGGTTAATTCAACTTTTAAACTAAATAGCATCAAGAAACTGAGCGGGTGTGGCAAGTAACAATCCCATTCATCATGAACTGTCTTTCTGTGAATACAGCTCTTGGGACACATCTTGTACGCTTGTTCAGTATTTGAAGTATTTGAAAGTACATGAGGTTTGTCATTAATATTTAATTCATATTGAAACAAGATGTAGGTGTTTTCACATTAAATAGTGAGGACATACACAATGGGGACACATGGGGCTGTCAGGCTGAACCTGAAAATGCCTTGTTCGTGTTTGGTATACATTTTTATGTGCTCTCTTTCAATAAAGTTGAAATAAAAAATGAAAAAGGCATTTGCCCACCGCATTGCAATTTCTCATCTCTTTCAGTCACAGTTCATTTAAATTAACTTTTCCCTCCGTTCCGCCCGATGAGTGCTTTACGAAGACAATGAATGGGATGCTGCAGCTCTACTATCTTGGCATGCACAGGGTGTCGATTATTCTAAACTGTAAAACAATGGGATATCAGTTAAGGAGAAAGAAGCTGTGTGACTTGATAAGAGGTGCAGAGGGGTGAGATTTCCCAAAAAAACAGAATGGGATTTTTTAAGTTCCATCTCTTCTCCAGTAAAACTGAAGAGAGTTTACAATCTTCCTACCTTGCAGTCCACTGTAAAACTTGACAGTGATGGTAAATCTCCTGCCCTCTCTTGGGCGCTCTGCCTCTCATTCGGTACGTGTGCAGTGAGTATGGGTATGTGTGCACCTGCATGTGTTGTAAAAATACACTGAGAGGCTGCAGCAATCTTCAAAAAATTGCTCCAAAAAACATTCTCTGCTTGGGCTTCGCTTGAAAACAAACGTCTCTCAGCCCATCTCGAGTTACCCTTCAGGTCTGGCACTGTAGACGGTTAAAATCAATGTCTAGCACAAACTGTCTTCATGGTTACCTCCACTGGGAATAACTATAGATAGTATACAATGTACTGGTGAAAAGCAAGAGTGCCATATATTCACAAATGGACAAAATGCAAAAAACCTAATGTATTCTCAAAACAACTCTCTTCAGTAGATAAGCAGACTGACTGATGTTTGATCTCGGCATCCAAGGACGCGGTGGATCGATATAAGGCAACCGTCAGGGGATTAACAAAGCTTGTGCATCACTGCATGGCAAATTAGTTAAGATCAATCCCAAATCAATATGTAATGAGCTGTTTTCTAACTTTTTCCAGTACATTTTACTCCTCTCTTTTTCTCTCCGTCTCCTTCGATCCATACTTCCAAGGGTTCATGAAACATTTAGCTTCATGACTTATAGATTAGAGAATGGACACCGAACCTACGTCCCACACAGAGTAAAATACAATATGACTTACACCTAATGTGCAAATAGGCTTTACTGGTCAAAAGCATGAAGTACATGTTTAATGTGTTGTTACATTTGACTGATAAATAATGCAACAGAATCCACATAATATGTGCTTGCAGTAGCTAGGGTCGGTAATCTTGAGAAACTAGAAAGAATAGATTGTATAAATTATCCATATGAAAAACTGAGCCCAGTGTTGCCAACTCTTTTCCAATGAAAGTAGCTAGGAGCACTAATCGATTAGTTGTCAACTTTTATTACTATTAATCGGATTGAGTACATTTTTAAGAAAATATGTCAAAATTCTCTGGTTCCAGCTTCCGGGTTTCTTTACTCCCCTATGACAGTAAACTGAATATCTTTGAGTTGTAGACAAAAGATGACATTTGAGGATGACATCTAGGCAGTGGCGGCTGGTGGATTTTTTTTTGGGTAGGGCCAATCAATTTCAACAAACATCCTAGTACGATTCAATGCAAAAAAAGGTATCAAAAAGCGCTACTAGTGCTTGGCTGTTCCATTGTCATGCCGTTAAAATGGGCTGTGAGAGAAGAGAAGTGGAGAGAAGCGAGAGACGAGAAGACAAGATCACGCGAGAACTGACATGAGCCCTGACGAGAACAGAGAGAGACACACGTGAACGTACACCATGGGCCAAATCAGTTTGGCCCTCCCGGAAGTCTTTTTTACGGCGCTGATTGGATGAATTGTATGTCATTCATGCTTGTAATCATATATCTTTAATCAGTGATTGGCTGTACTGCTTATTAGACCCGCCTTCCTTGGGCCAAATCCATTTGGCCCCAGAAAGTGCACGTGCAGCAGAGCAGCTGAGAGGTGCACTAGCAGAGAGTTCAAGGAGGAAAGCAGATATTTGGCGCAGTTATCCTATTTTACAAATATTACGGGTATATTCCATAGGTCAAAAACACACATATTGACAATTTTTATAATTTTTATAATTTTTATAATTAATAATTTTATAATTTTTTTTTTTTTTTTTGGTGGCTCAAGGTGGGTGGGGCCAGGCCCCGTGGCCCTCTATTGGCCGGCCGCCACTGCATCTAGGGCTTTGGGAAACAGTGATTGTCATTTTCACCATTTTCTGACATTTTATAGACCAAATAACTAATTGATTATTCAAGAAAATAATCAACAGATTAATCGACGATGAGAATAATCGTTAGTTGCAGCCCTAGCAGGTAGACAGGCAGGCAGGCAGGTCATCCAATCATTTCATTCAGGCCAAATCCAATGATTGGCTTATTACTGTGCTGCGACAGCCACAGATACCAGATTTTCTTTTTCTATTTTTTGTCAGAGCATGTCAAGGAGAATTTCAACAAATCTAACAAAAGTAGGGCTGCAACTAACGATTATTTTCATTGTCGATTCATCTGTCAGATTATTTTCTTGAATAATCGATTAGTTATTTGGTCTATAAAATGTCAGAAAATGGTGAAAAATGTCGATCAGTGTTTCCCAAAGCCCAAGATGTCATCCTCTAATGTCTTGTTTTGTCCACAACTCAAAGATATTCAGTTTACTGTAATAGAGGAGTAAGGAAACCAGAAAATATTAACATTTAAGAAGCTGGAATCAGAGAATCTTTTAAGGATTAATCAATCATCAAAATAGTTGCCAATTAATTTAATAGTTGACAACTAATCAATTAATCGATTCACTGTTGCAGCTCTAAACAAAACTGTTTTTGAAGATGACGACCAACCCTACCTTTAAAGCTGCACTGTTATCATAGTCTGAAACGAGACTCCAGTCATGTGGCTTTGCTTAACAACTATGGGAACTAAAGCCATGCTGCCCCTCCTTAATCCCTGGCCTTCTCAGTGTGACTATGGCTGGAAGCATATCAACCATGTCAGCTAGTGCAAAAACACAACATCTCTATCTCTTTCTCTTTCTCTCTCTCTCTCTCTCTCTTTCCTCTTCCAAAGACACGCAAAGATAAGCATGGACACAGAGGTTTATTGGGCCAACTGGCCCGTCTCTGAGAAGCCACAGTGCAGAAATACAAAGCATAATAAGCAGGAGACAATGTGATTCTGTCTCCCCGTTCAGTGGAAGAAATGACCCGAATAGTCTGTCTTTGATTCTGAATGGAAATATCCAACCACCTGGCCTGTGTGTGTGTGGCCTGGTAACACAGAGCAGGTAATGGAGCGCACATCTATGTTGATTGAGGAGATACTTAAGTGGCTATGTCAGTTGTCTAACTGAGCCATTTAAGAGGCAAGAGAGTGTGCGCGGTTACGGTATGTCTCTTCACATACAAGACACTAGAAAAACTAAGTAGCTCAGACATTAGCTTTGATAGTCCTTTTGCAGATTGCACTGGTGGACGAGCGGGTGAACTAACCCCTGAACTGTTCTGCTTGGTGAGTATAACAGCATCATGTAAAGCATCAGGGAAGCAAATCAGGGGCTTTCAGAGCTCTGTGAGATTACTTATTCAAGATGAATAGTAGAAAAGTCAAGAGAGGATGTTAATACAAATGTACAAGTAATTTTAGACCTTGAAAACATGAAAACAAGCTCAAACGCACTCCTGCATTTTATTGGTGCATATAAATCAAAGGGAAATGGTCCCACTGACATTCATATGCTCACATACAAGCACCGAGTGGCAGACAAGAACATGCTTTTTGAACTTTTGTGTAATATCTGATATCAGTGCTCATAAACTGTGGGATTGCAGCAAGCAAGGATTTCAAATATATTTAAAAAATGGTTTAAACCAGAGACCAACTTGAGATGGGATCACACCAGCCGCGATGCCAAATCGGTCCATGGGTGTAAAGTGGAGGGGATAGCAGCCCCTTTCCCACTTCCTACCCCCCTACTTCCGGCTCCCTGACTCAGACCACACCCAATTTCTAACGCGGTCTCCATTTGATCTCAACTACACAACTGTTAAGTTTCGTGACACCAAATCGGGCCAGCGACATAAAACGTGGGGGAAATGGCCCCTTCCCCATTTCCTACCTCCTTACTTCCGAAGCCCTTGCTTGGACCTAGGGGTGTGTGATATGACGATATTAGATCGTGAACGATTAAAATGTCTCTGCGATCTGCCTTTACAGCAAGGTTGTGGAACCGTGATACAGTGTACAATCTACCAGTTGCCGTTGCTGGTAGTTTCAAGCAGGCGGCTCTTTGCTTCCTAGTTTGGTGCTTATTTGTGTGAATGCTGGATTTGCTTGTCGAGTTTTGTCAGGCAAAGTATGTGTATAGTCGTCAAGACTTGATCAACGTTGGATTACAGCACAGTACCGCCGTTACAAGCGACTTTCAAACGACGCGCAACATACCGGCGGACATGTCCCGATCACCGGGGTCTACGTGGATTGTTATCGGCTCCGAGAAGCGACGTAGAGAGAGGAAGCAGGCAGCGATGCCAGGTGGGGCTGTTGGCTGGGTTAAAGAAGCATCCACACAAGCCACCGCTATCAAGCATCTTTCTCTCTAACGCCAGATCCATCGTTCACAAAAGGGACGAATTGGAGCTACAGATGGCAGATAACAAGCCTGTTAGCGGACTGCTGCGTGATGTTAATAACATAGACCTGGCTTCACCCGCGGATACCTGACGCTGCTGTGCTGCGGTACAGTTATAGCAATGGGGAACGGTCTCTGTATTTATGTGCATAATGGCTGGTGTAAAAACAGCCAAATCACTGACAGTCATTGTTCCCCTGATTTAGAAGCTCTGTCAGTTATGTGTCGACCCTTCTATCTGCCAAGACAGCTGACAGTAGTAATTATTATGGCTTTCTATTTTCCACCTGTGGATCTGTGTCTAATAAGCTACCTGATTTACACCTCAGTTCCTTTAATGTTATGTAGCAAGAGTGCACTTTACTTGAGTGCTGTTGTTTACCTTTTGAAACCAATGTTCATTTTGGGATAGGATTTAAGCAAAAGTGTAAACCAAGTCAAAATTCTTGTTAAATGTTCATACTTTGCAGAATTGATTAAAATCTGTTTGGCCTTAATGATCTGTTATTCTTTTCCCTTATGTTTTATTAGCTTATAGGGCTGTATGTTTTTTTTAAATGGGGAAATTAGTTTGGTTGTAATGTTCAGTAACTTGCAAAAATTGTCTTTAAAACCAGCATGAAAAAAATAATCGTGGAGCGTGATCCTGCCTGAAAAAATCGTGATATGACATTTTTGCCATATCGCCCACCCCTACTTGGACCACACCCATCTTTGAACTCTACCTTCACTTTGATCTCAACTACACACCTGCAAAGTTTCGTGACTGCATCTTGCATGGTTGTGATGCTATCACTGTTACAAAATCTGTCCACAGACAGACAGAAATATAAACACCTGGCAAAGTACTCAAAATCTCTTCTGTGGTAGTTCCCGCTACAGTAGGTGTCTCCAGATTGCACACAGATTCCCAAGGTGAAAACAATACCAGCGTCGCTGTCATGGCTGGTAAAAGAATCTGACTACAGCATATTTGAACATGTATTTGTAAAAGACCCATGCACCCCTGTGTGTCAGAGTAATGCAATTAAACATTTATAAGGTTGTCATATAGGCTACAGTATATTACAATGCTGAACCTTAACAAGCAATAATCATCCTCCGCCGAAGGGGGAAATAACTGAAGCAAAGCTAATTCATCTTTCCGACAATGTACCTAAATTCACTTATATCAATATTCCCCCTGGTGCATGGCCTAGCAGACCAGCTGAACAGCTTAAATATAATTTCAGGCTGCACACCACAACACCACAACACCATAAACTTGCCTTGTTTGTAACTGCATTGCAACATTCCATCGTCAGTGGGTCGTGTGGCAGAATCTCATATTGCACAATAGCACTGATTTATCTCTTGCAGCATTGAGGGCGAGTGCAAGGCTGCAAGGCTGCAAGGCTGCAAGGCTGCAGGGGCTGCAAGGCTGCAGGGGCTGCAAGGCTGCAGGGCTGCAAGGCTGCAAGGCTGCAGGGCTAGGAGTCCAGTCCAGCACAAAGCAAAGTCTGTATGCATCATCTTAAAAGGAGTACAAAGTGTGGTCTTTACTAGATTTGATATCTCAATATTGCCAGGTTTTGGGCACTTTTCATTTGTTTTGAGCCAAAACAAATGAAAGAACTACAACAAACAAATTATCAACCTAAAGCACACAGAAATAAAGTTGTAAAAGAAGGGAAACTAGGAGCGACACTTGCTGAGATGAAAAATTGGGAACCTTCTGAGGCTGTGCATCTTACCCAGATATTTCTGGCAAAGTTCCAAAATGTAGTACAGACTGTGAATGTCTTTTTAGTCTTGAAACTGGCCTTGGCCAGATGATACATGATCCTGTATATTGTATGGCTCATTAAGTATGCAAAGTAGTACTACAACATATCTACATCTTGAGTATCACAGTCATAGTCATTAGTAGATTTATTTTGTCTGATCTGCAAGGCTCACTTTTATTTCATTAATAGGTTTTATAATGGATGGTAAATGGACTTGCATTTATATAGCGCTTTTTCTAGTCTTCCGACCACTCAAAGCGCTTTACACTACTTGTCAGCATTCACCTTTACATACACCTTCATACACTGATGGCAGAAGCCGCCATGCAAGTTGCCAACTTTGCCCATCAGGATCTAATCTAAATACTCATTCACACACTGATGGCTATGCCTTCGGGAGCAATTTGGGGTTAAGTGTCTTGCTCAAGGACACATCGACATGTGACCGGAGCAGCGAACCACCGACCTTCCGATGGTGGACAACCTGCTCTACCCTCTGACCCACAGTCGTGCCAAATAAAATGTTGCCCCACAATTTATAATCCACATTGTGAACTGCAGTAAATTTGGACACTGTTCTGGACATGTATTAAAATGAATGAATCTGTTGTTGTTGAGTGTTTGTATGACAGGCCATTGCTCACAGCATGCACAACAATGTTTACTGTGTTGTTAATCGTAGGTTCCGCATGACAATTTTGAAGCATTTCTTGACCATTCAGAAACTGAGTTATTGCATGGTGAAGTATGTGCAGGAAATGAACTGCACTCACATATCTGTGACATATTTACAACATTCATAGCTGCAGTTAGGCTGCCAAAATATTTATTCTTCAATGCACACTTGGAAAAAAGATACTGAAGCTTGTGCACAAAGCACATCTACCAGGTCAATTTTACTCCATTCATACATATTTTATTTCCATTATTATGTTTTAGCACAGACTGTCTGTGTGATGGGAAATTCTGCCAATGTAATTTTCGGTTGCCGTATCTTCAAATGTCAATATTGTGATTATCATTCTAATAGGTATTGCAGCCAAGACCCAAATAGATTTTGAAATGCATTAGACCTTTATTAATGTATGTTCTAAATGTCAAATGCAAAATAATGTGCACCCAATGTGGACCTAATATTACTGGTAGAATATTAACCATTAAAATATAACTGGCTGGTAATAGCTATGCTCTATTCTAACTTATATACAGTTCTGGCCTGGGCACCAAAACGACACACAGACACAGAGAGTCTAGCTGACATTATTATTACCCTGGTCAGGTTATGAGCTAATAAAAGGCTGAAGCACAATTTGTGTATTCAAAGCTGACAACACATAAGCAATACTGAAGAAAACAGACTGTGGGAAAATTTTCTGACATCAAATCACGTGTACATGCTCCTTTGCTCCAATAGAGCAAACAAGGGTGGGGTTTGACAGACAACACTAAATCTCTGTTCCACACCTAATATAGGCTAATAATATTTACACTTCACTTGCACTGACACAAACATATTCATATGCAAATACTTGCCATGTGGAAAAAAAACACACCCTAAATAGGTGTGTATTATTTCCTGTGTTCAATAACAAGTCGACATCAATTTCAGAGGTCTTGTGTTTGTTTACACCGAGTGCTGCAATAGGCCTTTTTCACAGCATAACATTTTAACTTGTCATAGCAGGAAAAGCATGGGTGTTACTAATAACATTCACAATGGCTCTGTGTGTTCATATGTCCCAGTAAGCCATGTAAGACAGTGTGACAGTGAGCCAGCACTAGCATGCACAATATCAGAACCCTGAAACCAAAGCAGCTAAATGGAATTCAGCCATCAGTATTCGTATTGCTTACACCTGTGCCTTTCTTACTTTGACATGTCAAAATGTCTTCCAGAAAAATGACCTACTCAATACCATAGACTGTATATAAGAAGTGGACTTAGTCACCGTGATCACACATACTTTGAGGCTGTTAACATCTGCTAATGTGATTAGGCCATCACTGAAATGGACAGTTTTTTTCAGCACACTGCAGCCTAATCTAACCAGAAGATAAGTCACTGATTGGAATACCAGCTCAAACCTATACAGCTTGCATGGTTTTAAAAGGAGTAAAGTGCAAACTGGCTGTCCTTTGTATATAAACTCCTGTAAAAAAAAAAAAAAAGTGTCCTGTAAAAGTGTCCTCCTCTCCTCCACCACTTGGCCCCCAGCTGTCGGTGGCTGGAGAGAAACAGATTGACTTGTCAACACTGTCCTCCTGTCAACAACCCTCTCGGTCATAACCTAACCCGGAGGAGACACTATATAACCCCCATCTCAGTAAAAACATGCAGTTGATGGTGATGGTGATGGATATGGCATGGCATGGAGGGAGGGTGTCTCTCTGGAGCATTCTCACTCAGAAGAAGAAGAAGAAGTGAATAAAGGGGGGACATGATGCACCTATTCGACATGCACGAAAAACTCTCAAACTGCTTCAACTTCCCAATTTCAAAGAGCAAAACAAAAAAAACACCGTTCAGTCGATGAAAAATGAAAAACTTCTTTTCATAGAAAGTTGCTACAATAAGTTCCAGAACGCGTCGAGGTAGAACATCTGAAACATTGTAGCTAACAGTCTCTAGCTGTAGCCGACCACCACACAACGAACCCGTTCCTCTACTAACCCACCAGTACACTGGAGCGTGACAACAACAGTACTTTCCAAAACTTACCAACTGTTCTCGAGCCTGACCCCGAACCAAGCAGAAGGTACCAGATCCACATCATACGGTCTCCTTTTCCTCCTCCTCCTCCCGGCCTGCCCTTGCTGTCCTGCCTTTGCCCCGCCGCGGGGCCGAAAAACTGGGGGCAAGGAAGAAAAAACTTATCCCGACACAGCTCCACTACTTTTCTATTCTTTTTTTTTGTTCCTTCCTTCCGGGGGTAAAAACTAGCAGTGCATTTGTGGTTGGTTCGCGTTGGGGAAGAAAGTATGGAGTCCGGTTTTGGGAAGTGGGAAGAAGGTTTTTTACAGGAGGCTGGAGCTGGAGCTGGAAGGGGCTTCGGGGTGGCGGCAGCAGGCAGGCTGGCTGGGGAGTCGGTCGGTGTGTTGGTGCTGAGGGAGGCGGAGTCGGAGAGGCAGAGAGCCGGTGGAGAGCAGAGGTCGGCCAGTCCGGGCAGCGGTTCCCAAACTGCGGGCTAGGGACCGCTAACGGTCCCCTGCTGGAAGAAAAAAAACCTGGAGCTGTTTGATACTGTAGCACCGTTACTCCAAAGTTACACAGTTATCTCACCTGCAGATATTCAGCAGACACACACACACACACACACTGTTTGCACACCGGCAATATTTGCACTATCTGTTTATATCATGTTTATAAACCTATAAAATAAACCTAATGTGCACTTTACAAACGATTCTTTTTCTCACACACTATGCACATTTTTTAACGTTTATATGATGATGAGCGTCTCGAAATAACTTCTGTTATGATTTGACGCTATATAAAAAATAAATTGAATTCAATTCAATTGAATTTATTTTTGTTTATAGCTTATATTGTTTATTGTATATTGGTAGAATTTCAATTTGTTTTATTCTTATTTTATTCTAACGTTTTTATCTATTCTTTTGTTATTATTATACTGCTTATTTGCACATACAAAACCAAAGCAAATTCCTAGTGTATACCTCTTACACCTGGCAATAAACACGATTCTGATTCTGATTCTGATTCTGACAAACATAAATGAAATTGGAGACAGTTAGCGAGGACAGGACAGGACCTCTAGCTACAACATGAGGGTCAATTAGCTTATTGATGAGTTTCCTTGATTTTAAAAAAGGATCATTTACAGACTAATTTTCCCCCACAACAAGGCCTATACCTGATACAACTTTGTATGGGGTTATTGTTATATAATAATAATAATAATAATGTAAATATAAATCAGATTTATTGTCACACATTGCATTGTACACAGCACAGCACACAATGCAATTAAATCTCTGCATTTAACCCATCCTAGTATTAGTAGGGTGACCAGATCCCAACAAACCAAATGTGGGACAATATGTTTGTGTTGGACAATGTGGGAGACCGTTACCAAGGCTGATAGGTAATCTATGTCTATCTACGGTAACTTAAATAATAAACATTTCTATTCTGCCCCTTATCTTGTAATATTTCTATGATTTTTCCGAATGCATCCAGAGATCGGCATGTCTCTTTTTGATCCGCACGTTTCTTGTGAGCCGCATGAACTATGTCTGACCCACAATCCTCTGTGCGAGAGGGTCAGAGTTCAAGGCACAATGTTATGAAGAAGTAGTATTTCCAATTGTATGTATACTGCATGCAAATGTACGTACTTGCTAATGGCAGCTGCAGCGTGTACTAAATGTAAAAAGAAAAAGTATGTGTACAGTTGGTTCCTTCAAAGACAATTAAGCAACCATTTTATTAATCATCAACATCAACTCAACTATGCGATCTAACAATAAAGAAAGGTAAAATGCAACAGCTTACCATCATTTTTAATTTGAAGTCTTGATGAATGCTGCTGAGACAAAGTAACCTTTGGAAATCACAGAAAAAGCAACATAGTAGGGATTTCTGAAAACACCACATGACCTGTAAATGATCAGGCCATCTGCTGTTTTCAAATATGATTTCTTTACAGCTAGGTAGAAATAATTAAAAATGCGCCCTCCACTCTGTTTTTCTATATATGGGAGGTTAAATTCATAACTTCTTACATTCAATCTATAATTTGAAATTCCTCCACAACCATTCAATTCCCCTTCTTAGCAAATATGTACATATTACAGAAATATTTAAAGTTCACCAGACTGTGGCACGCTAAACAAAATCAGCGACCCGCCCCGACATTGCTGAGGTTTTTTCAATAGGGATGAAAATATTTTGAAACTGTGAAAAACTAGATATGGAGGCAACAGATGGCACAGGGGAAAAGTATTTGGAGCAATCTTTTAACAGATGGTTTGCCTTGATGAAAGTTAAAAGAGGCAAATACTTGTAGAAAATCAAAGCGCAAAATAAATTTTGGTGTTGGCACAGAAAGTGAGAGATAGACGCACAGAAAGAGACTTCTTCTCTCCAGTTGTACGTCTGGTGTTCCTATACAAACTCAGCTCTAGTCGCTTCTACACAGTGAGGGATTTAATATTTAACAACCCAGAAGGAGCACTGTCCAGCCAAGACACACAGAGCTACAAGGCAGAAAGGAAGGAAGAAATGCTTTATTCCACGCCGATTGAAGTTGAATTGAATTAGAGGGGAGACAGAGAGAGGGATGGAAGGACAGGAGGCTTCACCTATCAAACCTCTCTCCTCTTTATCATAGAGCTGCAGCTGTGCGCAGACAGACAACCTCCCTTCAAACAAACCCCTCCTTTTGATAGCATGCTAACCTGGAGGCATATGATTGGGATGAGTCCCAATATCAGTCTCCTCCAGCCCACTTTATATTCATCCACACGCCGCCTTATCAAGCCAAAGCCTCGTGCAGACTCAAACTCCAGGGGAGGGTCTTGGCATGTCGGTCGGATCTGTTTAAAACTTTGTCAAAGATTGCGTCTCGATAGCTTCTGCTGAGGGCCTGTTGTCCTCACGTCCCCCCATTGTTGCCTGTAGGGCCTTATGTATTTCAATCTGTTGTGATGAGTCCCGATGTTAGACGGTTGTGCATGCACGCTGCGTATATAACCACTCTTGAAAACGTCCACAGTTGGCAGATATGAATATTTTAATGAGCTTACAAAAGCAGACACAAGTCTCCTCAGCACAAATCCTGCATACAATCAACACTAATAAAAGTAAATGCTTGTTGAGAAGGAAGGAGATTTGTCAGTCAATGTTAAATGGATTTCATTCTGCTCCCCTGGAGTTATCATTAATGTTAATGCCGAGCTGTTTCACAAATTATACAGCCTGATCCGTGAACCACAACGGTATAATCTCTTTTTTGGGGGGGGCTCTGCACTAGAGAGGGCTGCGAGCTAAAAGCAGAAATTGGCTCAACTATATTACTGATTGACACACAGCGTTTCAATAATGCCCATCAATTAGTTTAGGCTATCTATAAACAGCTCAGACCTAATTAGCCGCTGGCCAACAAATGGACTCATTAGGGGACATTAAACGCTAATATGAAGGTTGTTATTGACTTAATCGCAGGAGAAACCCAATTAGTGGCCAAATTTGGAAAATGACTCTGAGGTAGTGAGACGAGATCTGATTGGCGAAGAGGAGGGAGGGGGGAGTGTAGCAACCTGGTATGACTTTGCCTGTGGGTGAGTGGTGGCATTGAGAGAAAGAGAGGGAGAGATTCAGCCAGATATGTAGCGAGAGGTAAGGAGATGTGTAACAGCAGCAACACAAAGGGAGTCTATGTGAGTGTATGTTTGTGTGGGTGTGGAGAGAGAGAAAACAACACTCACAGAGCAGTAGGGAAGGAGGATGAGTAAGGAAGCCGACGGCAAGAAGAAGTATCAGGAGGTGGATGTGGAAAGTGGGAGATGAAGAGGGTGTTAGAATAAAGAGGAGAGGAAAAAATCAGGGGAGATATTGTAATAGTAAGACATAGCAAACGAGAGGGGAGATAAATTTGAATAAAACCTTATTTTATAGCATTTCATGCCGTCAAGCTGTTCGGTATCACTGAATGTAAATATACTGTAACCAACAAGAGTCCACTGTCAGCGAGAGCGTTCCTAATATATCTAATGAGAGTGTGAAATGAGGGTGAGAGAGCAATGATACGACTCATGAGTGCTGCAGGATGACATGTCCTCGTCATGTCAGACCGCCGTCGAGGTAGCTGCGAAATGCCAAGGCCCCTAAAGGACTGGCTCGCTCTCTGGTGTGAGCCTCTTGACATTCATCTCACATTTAATAACCGGCGTGCCGATGTGAAGGACATCTTTGTTTGTGAGTGAGTCAGAAAGCAATAGAGAGAGAAAAAAACAGGTGGGAGGACACACATCGAGGGACAATGCGCTTATGATTTCAGCAAATGTTTCTGCTGGCCCATTAACCCTTCTGAGACCAGCGGGATCTTGGCAATCACAACTGTTTTAGAGCGAGAGTGAAGCTACAAATGTCATATGAACTAGAAAACCTAGGGAATATATTGGTACCAACCATGTCATGCTAACATGTCGGAGGCTAAATAACGCTACAAACTGATGCAAAATTTTGGCGAGGAAAAACTGGCATGGCCAATTTCAAAGGGGTCCCTTGACCTCTGACCTCAAGATATGTGAATGAAAATGGGTTCTATGGGTACCCTCGAGTCTCCCCTTTACAGACATGCCCACTTTATGATAATCGCATGCAGTTTTTTGCATGCAGTATAAATGTATTATTTCCACCTATTCTAAAATGGTATATTTGAATATTTCTGCACACTGGGGTCCCTAAACAGTCTTTGAAATTGCATAAATTGGGTATCACTGGAAAGCTGAGACTCGTGTGGATCCAATGAGCCCAATTGTATTCATGTGTGATGATGTTAGTCATAGTATTTCATTGTAGTGAGACCATATTTTCAAATTTGACCTCACTGTATAAAATGACTGGTGGTGACCTCTAGGATAATCACAGCCTCATGAAACTACAACCACAAACTATAGACCTAGGGCATTTAGAGGATGGATGGCTTAGAGGTAGATTGACAATAATGAGGTTTCTGAGCAGTTTTCAGAAAGATGTAATTCTTGCAGGAATCTCAAAATGATAACAAATCAAAACATGGGTTATTAACGGTGTTCCTCAAGGTATTGGTGTCTTAATGTGGTATTTTGAAGGGATTTATTGATCATTTTTATCAATTCGAGTGGTAAAAAATTGTTAAATTTAGCACCAAATCTGTATAACAAATGGTATCAACCCAAAAAAGTGCTGCAGTAACTTATGAGACATAATGGAACATGGGGATTGTCATCATATACTTCGATCACAATGTTCTAAATCCTTATACATTTTTCCATTTTATTTTAAGTAATTCATTAATTGTTTAAATCATGTTTATTTCTAATTTATGACTAGAACAATTTGACACACAGTGCTGAGATACATCTCAAATTAATCTTCAGGTTCCCAGCTTTCAGATGATGTACACCACTTCTATGTGACATCTACTGTTCACCTGCCATCGCCCCCCAAAAACCCCATGTACCCCCCTAAGAAAGGCAAAATTCTATTGTGGGTCTCAGAGGGTTAAGAAGAAAAGCACACTTCTCTCTCCACAACACCACGCTTGTGACCAGTCATATTAAAACACATGCACGGACACACACAGTTATACATTTCTGCATACTACCCCACACTCATGTTCACCCAGAGTCTCCTTCATGCTCCTCCAAATGCATTAATTGAATAATCATTCAATTATGTGACCGATGCCCCCTTCCACTGACATTAGTTAGCAAAGCTGACGCCTGGCCTAGCGGCGCTGCAGGGACATCAGATAGGCATCAACAATTGAATCAGAGAGAGATAGAAAGGGTAGTTTGTGCGTGTGTGTGTGCGACTGTCAATCCATAAGTCCCAGGCTGGGAATCAAACGAGGAACAGATATTGATTTGGGATTTCAGAGGCAGGGGCCAATAACAATTTGAGAATGAAACGCCCGAAGCATCAACAATTACTTTCTTAATTAGGCAAAATGATGTACAGATCGGAACGGGTTACACAGCAAATTGCAAAACACACGGGTGATAATAAGTACAACAAATATAGCATTAGCATAACATTATTGTAATGGAAAATACAGGACTATCAGAGAGGAAGATCAATCCCTCGGCTATTTGAGTAAATGTAAATAGCTGGTGGCTTTCATTGCTGTGTATGTTAATCGAAATTCATTAAAACCAATCCAGTAAAGGTGATAATGGGCCCTCATTACACAGCAATGACAGCAATAATAATTTATCAATTAAATGATTTTTCACTTAACAGTAAAGCATGCACAGGAAACAGGATGATGCACCAGTCAGTAGTTGTTTCTGACGGATAAAGATCCAAATGAGCCCAAACATAAAGCTGTAAGAGGCTGGATTTACTCTCTCTGCGGTGAAGTGGCTCTCAAGGCAGCAGTAGTCCATTATCACATCTGGTCTCTGAAACAACAGGCAGTGGCATTTCTAAATAACAGCCTCAAACAAGGTCAAGTCCAGCTGAGCAATGGGCAATCTTCTCTCACTTAAATGTAATTAGTAGACAACAGTGAGCACTCATCCCTCAGATTGTGCCTCTCTCTTTAGGCAAAATATTCTGTTGCTTGTACAATCTCAGGTGTCACTCTAAATGATGAAATTACTGTCAATTGAGTTTAAATGATGGTTGATTAGAGAGAGCAGATACAGCGAGGGCGGCGTGTCAGAATGAGACTGTCCTCTGGGAGGCTCTATTTAGGCGTAGAGGTGCATTGAGCATTGTGCAGCAGAGTATAGGGGAATGTCATTAGTTTTGCAGGTATTAGTTCAAAAATGAAACATGAAACAAATTGAAACCCTGACCTGATGATGGCATGAAATGAAAAGTAACATATCATCTTATGAGGAGCATAAATGTCTGCACCAAACTTAAACTATTGAGACATTTCACTCTGAACTAAAACTGTCAACTTGCTGATGAAGGTAGACTGTGTGCCAATCCATATCATAGATGTGAAGCTATTTTACTGAAAACTATGAATTGCTGGTGGCGCTATGTGAAAAATCAGGAGATCATCAAAGTCATAGGGGAACCCAGCCTGTTCTCATTCCCAGGGCGTCACATACTGACGCTTTGTCACGGCTGTCAGTGTTCCATACTGCCACAAAAGGCACCCTTGAGCGCCGGTATGAAACGCACCCACCGGGCGTTCCATTACAATGTAAACCCATCCACGGCAACAGTAAACGCTTATAGAAAGTGTGCTGGGAGTATGGTGACGTGGTTTAAAGAGCGAAAAGACACACAGCAGGTGGGCGGGAGGGGAGATGGATGGGTCCAACAAACACAAGGAGTCCAGGAGACCGCTGTTCGTGTCCTGTGTTCACAACGTTCAGTGTCATTTTCACTGTATAAACGTAGTAGTTTTAAACCTAACCATGTAGTTCTTTCTTAAACCGAACTATAGAGGTTTTGTTGCCTAATCCTAAAGTGACGCCAACTGTAACTATAGTGGTTTTGATGACAAAAATAAAGTGATGCCAAGGGGCGTGCGTGACAAAGTGGCCATATGTGACGGATGAGAACGTGTTGATTCAACCCTATCATTCAACAGTTGTTGAGCCATTTCACAGGAAACCCAAAATTGTTAACCTCAGGGTGGCGCTACAGGAAAAGGCAGGGGATAACCAAAGTCTTCAGGGTTTGTCCCATTGGGACCATACATGTCTGTACGGAATTTCATGTCAATCCATCCAATTGTTGTCAAGATATTTCAGTCTGGACCAAACAGGTGGACCAGCTGTCCAACACTGCCAACCTTAATGATTGTCCTCTCTCAGAAAAAGCATGACGTGGCGCTGCAAACCCCCCGAGGGAGGAGATCGGTCGGGCATACAAAGTATCTGACTCTGACACCACAGAAAAAAAAGTTTTGCACCTTCCCGTCTCAAAACAGTCAGCACTGGTTTCATCAGCAAAGCAGTTTTAGTTGCCTAACCCTTTAACCAAACCTTAACCATAAAGGTTGCACATTATAAAATGCTCATTTGTAAAGGTCATGTTGTTTTGGAAGGCACAGACAAATAATGTTTCCCCGCAAGCTTTGTATTCTGATCTGTGTAGTTTTGGAAGGCAAGAAAAATGAACTAATTTGTAATTTTTTGACTTTTTGGACAGCTCACAAGCACCAGAACTGAATTACACCCAACTAAGCATTAAAAAATGATGTCTCAGAGAGTAAAACAATTCACACAATTCATCCTTTTTGCTTCCTTGCTGCACTTCTTTAATTTCTTTTGTTTCTTTCTTAGCCTGTGCCAGGTGTCGCTAGTGTAGTCTCCTAAAAAGAGTATTCACATTAAAGTCAATAACTCTGGTTATCAAAGGCAACATTAAAAGTAAAATGGGATTAAACAGAATTAAAGAACTGAACCTTTTACAGTTTGCTTCCTTCCCCATTGTGCACAAGTCTTGGCACACGTGACCAACTTTACAGACAAAATCTCATTAAATATTGAAGAGTAGAAGGAGTGGTAATATCGCAGAGAGTGAGCGAGAGAGAGAGAGAGAGTAAGAGAGGGGGGGGGAGAGGGTTTGAAAAGGACGGAGAGAAGAGAGCATCAGGGCATCAGGGCCAGAAGGTCATGTGATGGAGTGAGGCCGGGATGAAAAGAGGCACCAGTGCTCCCAGCAGGCTTGGCCTGTTTTATAGCAATCATTTCGGTTTGGCCCGCTGCTCACACCCGCAGGCTGCCTTCGTTTAGTGGACCACCAACTGTCGCAGGTGTTTTTTCATGGGCCAAAGTGGGCCACTCACATGCCTTGGCCCTGTTCTGCATTTCTCATCTGACTGCTCTGTGCTCGGGGCCATATTTGTGTTAGATAAAAGGACCCAGATTTGCAGGAGTGTAACATTGAGAGTAACCTTGAGAATATTACAGCAGCGCTGCATGTCTACGAGACATGCATAGCACGCCGGCGTGTGAGTGACACATTTGAGCTATTGAAGTGGGAATTAGAATAGAAGGAGCGGCGGACAGCTATTGAGAACAAAAGAAAGTTGGAGCAAACAGGGAAGAAAGAATTGGTTCATACATAAGATTCAGCAGTCAAGTGCATGAATATAGATGGGTGTGTGAAAAGGGGGTTAGGAGGAAAGGGAGCATGAAATATCTTAACTAAACTGAAAGTTATGGGCATTAAGAGAGGTTTCGTCAAGGGCGTGATAGAATGGATCATGTGTGGAGTTCAGAAACTGTTCGAGAGACTAAACACAGGGGAGGTAGCACCGCCTAAAGGCTGAAAGAGATTGTTTAAGTCTGGCTGCAGCTAGAGCATGGAGATTGACCAGAAGAGGAGGAGGTTAGGTTTGGACGCTCAGCACAGCGAGGGGGTTACGGGTCGGAGCAGGACCAGTAGGATCTGCTAGGCATAACAAGCAACACCACCACAGGGTTAGAATTCATGCCTGGTCGCTCTGGGCTCTGATTGGAGCAGTGAGGACAGAGGAGGGAAGGGGAAAATAAGGGGAACAGCGAGAGGGTGGTAGGGGAGCTCGCTGTGAACCGGGCCTTTGATCACAGGGTGGAGAATTACTAGCTCAATGCCCACTGCTGCTGGGCCCCAACCCCAAAACACCACGGGAAATGTTCATATTCAAATAGCAACCCCTTTCTGGCTACACAGCTAGCTCTGATTCATTTTTTGGCATGCACATAGACAGAAATACACAGACATAGACACACACAAAATAACAAATGTTTTTAATGTTGCCTTGCCTCGGGCGAACGCCACTGAGGAGCTTCGGGGGCTGTGACACGCAGTTAGATGGGGGAATAGCCAGCATTGACACACTGACAAAAAGAGATCAGAAGCATCTAAACAATAGCAGCGGACACGTAGTTGAAATATCGGACATCTTTTGAAGTGTGAAGAAAATATGTTTCAGAGTCTAAAAACGTGTCTCTGACTGGACGACATGGAGGGAGCCATTCAAATTCAAAACAAGAGTCTCGTGAAGCGACGTGATCCACCTATAAATGAGTCCACTGACACAGACATGACCTCGAAACACGCTGAAACATCATGAGAATGAACGCACAGCTAATAGAAAGTTTCTTAGCAGTATTTGGTCTCGTATCTCCCGGCCCTCTCGAGCATGCCTGAAGCTTACCCTGCTGGCTGATACAGAGGTGTGTGTGTGTGTGTGTGTGTGTGTGGGCTGATGGGGGTTTCCCACCTGCTGTTAGGAGGGAGGAAATGTGAGCGTGGAATGAGCATGGCTTTGATCGTTTCTAATCCTCAAAGGAAGGGGGGCCACCACAGCATGTCGGCAGGGGAAGGCCAAATCCAGCATGTAGGCAGCAGGGGGAGTGTCGGTGAATGCTTGTGTGCAACAGCTTAACTACACTCGCTTGAAATGATTATTTATGAGCTTGAAGTGTTTGTGATGTGTTTTTTTTCTAAGAAGGTGTGGAGCGATCCATCCTCCATAACAGTTGATGGGGCGACAAACTGCCCTTTATTGTTCAAGTGCCTTTAAGACCCAGCATGTTCTATAAATGTCAGCTGGGAGCAGAAAGCGCTGGCCTCCGTCTTTGTTTCCCTGTGGATAATTTAATCGAGAAAGTCTCATTAAATGCCGTCGCTGGTGGCGCCTGCGCTCAGACACATGCTGAGCCTGACCTTTCATCATAGGAACAATTAACATGACTGGATGCTTGTTTAATCAGACGGCCATTTTTTTGTTCATCATTATCTTAATGGCCGTCCATACAGTATATCATGGTTAAAGTCAAACGCTGTACACCAAGTTGCGGCCTCCAGTGCGGTGAGGTGGGCACAGGGTTAAATGAGCATTCTGATTCGCTACGGCAACAAGAGGCTTAAAGGGGACCCATTATGTTTTTGTGCTTTTTCCCTTTCCTTTAGTGTGTTGTATAGATTTTTGTGAATGTAAAAGGTCTGCAAGTTACAAAGCCCAAAGGCCACGCCAAAGGGAGTTACTCTCCCCCACAGAAACACTGCTCCTGAATTGCCTGAAACACCTTGCTTGAAGTCCCGTCTTTTCTTCCATAACGTGGTGATATCACCAAGTAACACATTTGCACAATACCTGCCTAGGCTCTTCGGAGTCCGAAGAGTTTGGATCGGTGGACCAATCACAACAGAGTGGGCCAGCTGACCAATCAGAGCAGACTGGGCTTTTTGGAAGTGGGGAGGGGGGGGGGGATGAGTATGAGAAAAATAAGCATGTAAACATACTCTAGGAGAAACCATAGATTGTATATAAGAAGTGGATGTAGTCAATGTGACGTCATCCATTAGTTTGTGGACTGCCGATTTGAAGCCTTTGGTTGGTTGTGTCTAGAGGGGAGCCCGCAAATTGCGAAATCTGATCTGAAATCTGCAAAAGCTTGTAAAAACTCTTGCGAGACTAGCTGCCCAATGACCTATCTGAACCTTAACTATTCAAGGTCAATGCCTAACCTTAACAAACTTGCAAGAGTTTCTCCAGTTTGCGGGCTCCCTTCTAGGCTACTACCCCTCGAGTTCTGTATTTTGGCCGTTGCCATCTTCATTTTTTGCAACCAGAAGTGACACGAGAGGGTGGAGCTAAGTACAACCGAACGTTGAATAAGACATTTTTAGGCGACCAAAATGTTACAGTTAACTGTCATGAACTGAAAACACACTATGAAAGAGTTAAAAAGTTGTAAGACAAAAACAAGGACAACTCCCAGACTGGACAACGCCGTGGTAGCGACCTGTCAATCACAAGGTAGCCACGCCCTAAAGCATACCCTGCTTTATGGTCTATTTGACTCTAAATGGGACCATAGTTTACTAAATGAACATCAAGCTGTATTGAAAAAGACTTGAAACTAGCGATTGAGACCATAAACTCATGTTTACAATGTTTACTGAGGTAATAAATCAAGTGAGAAGTAGGGTCATTTTCTCATAGGCTTTACAATCAGACTTCTTTTTGCAACCAGAGGAGTCGAAAATTAGAAAGAATGCAAGTTTAAGGCACTTCCAAAGTGGCTCCACTTTTCAGACCCGGAGTTGCCCACTGGTTGAAACCCACTAAGTATGCACCTGAAAATAAGCACACCAGGTCCTCTTTAACACGTCATCTCAAAGCAACCGCAGAAGACAGAAAGCAGATGTTAAATATGAGGGAGGGAGAGACAGTTTTATTGTATCCACTCATTACTCCACTCAGTCATACACAAAGCTCTCACAAGGAAAGGATTCAGTGCAACTATGACTCAAGTGCGGTGCGAATAAACAGATACTGGCTCTCAGAAACAAAACAAGCTGCTTATTCATCTCCCACCGAGGTATCAGGTAGGGCTCTCAGTGTTTGCATGCACATTGTTGCCATCTTTATGCCCATTACCTGCCACGTTAATGGAGATAGAGTGGCCACCTTTGAAGCGATTACATATATATTCAGAGACTGACCTGTGAGGCTGAGACTGAGGTGTTGTGCTCTCAAGGATACGTGTGTGCACATGAGAGGGGAAGCACACAAACAGATAGAATAAGGGAGAGAGTTGTCCGTGCAAATATTTATATGAAATCGTACGAGCACATTCATAGATGTGCGGTTTTTGGTATTCCACTCACATACAGATCGCAAGGCCACTCCGAGCTACCTTGGGACAGCTCCAGCTCTCGCTTCACAGTCCTCCCGTACACCGCGAGACCCTGCAGGGCACTCAGAGGGGTGGTTAAAATTGGAACACATTCATCTCAATCCCCTGCCTGCCAGCGCTAATGGATGTCGGCCTGTTTTGGAGAGACAATGAAATCGAAGAAAGACAGGATTTCAGGCTCCTGTGGCGTACGTGGACATGAGTGAAAAATACAAACACATTTAATCCCTTTGTGCCGCCGTGTGTATTATGCATGATTTGGATTCAACAACAGCCTTCCTCTTGTAGCCTTGAAAGCAAAGCTCGCTTCCCACCATTGTCTCACTGCAGCAGCCCTGATGTGTCATTTTACTGCAATCAGTTTTGGAGAACAGAATTACTTTTCATTCAACTCCATCTCCACATTGTCTGCCCTTTTGTTATAAGCCCCGTGTCCAATTTCCTCTACAAATAAAATATGCATCAATAACGCTAAAGGATGATTGAATGCAGACTCCTAGGCTATACCTGCAGAAACCCGAGCTGGAAATTGAATACAACTTGAATGCAATAACACCTGTATTTATGCTACGAGCTCTATCATAAAACATTTTTCTATCTGCAATAGAATTCTGATCCAGGTGCAGAGCCTGCCTCATGACTTGTTTACAGGTTTTATCTCTCTACTTTGTTATGCCTTTCAAACGGCACCTCAGTTCACACACTATTTATTATGCCTCTCTCTGCCCTCGGTCTTTTTCTGCGGGAAAAATATCACCCCTGGAGACCACACCTTTATTCTCTCCCCTAAAATAGGAGAAGCTAAATCACAAACATAACAGACTGAAATATCAACTCTGCCAATTTGCCGCTCCAGTTTAGGAGAAATCCGAAAATGCAAGAGAAAATAAATAACAATTTCTCTTTCATTTCTTCTTTTGTGGCTATGTTTGAAAAAGTACTGAACGGATGTCTGCTGGGAGTTTGTGAGCTATACGGTACTATCCATCCTGAAATACTATCTAACATTGTAGTTGTATTGATTGTAGTCTCTTAGCAGCAGTATCAGCAGCAATGTTTGGATTTCTATGCAGAGGAAGTGTTGAAGTCAGTTCCCCTTGCTGAACAGAGGTCATTAGCACATCTGCCATACGTGCAGGTGTTATATGTGTAGGTGCCTCAGAGTACAAGCGACAAAGTGACAGACACATCAACAGAAAACAGGAAACTGAGAGGTGTTAGAATCTGTGGCTATAACAGAGAGGAGGACGAGGTATAGAGGGCTTCTTCTATAATCAGTTCTACACAATTTCTGAGGAGAAACGCGTTGTCTGTTGTTGAAAATACAAAAGAGCGCATGTTTAGTTAATGCTTTATCATCACTGCATCCAATTAGGGTGTGATTTTTAAGCTGCTTGTCATCGTGATTAAGCAGTCACCACGGGGAGTCTGCCAAAGAAACATTCTATGTAGGCAGGAAGTACAAGGACATGTCATTCAGTAAAGAACTAAATGGATAAAATCCTGTAAAAATTCTATAGTCTATATAAATATGTATTTACAGTTTTTCTTTTTCCCTGTCTAAACCGTGAATTTAGAATCCCATTAATGCTCTTGTGAATAACAGCTGTTGTACACTACACATCCCTAAAGTCAGTTATCTGCTTTAATTTGATCTGTTTTTACATTAAAGCGGCATGAATGTGAATACTTTAGAGGGATTCACCAGTTTTCACAGAAATAGGGTCATGTCCCTGGCAGTAAGTAGACTTGAATGAATGAGCTCCCCACGGTGCATTCTGGGTAGGAGTGTGGTGGATTTTCCTCCTGACTGACTGAACAAGTACATGTACATTTCAATGTGCTGTTTTACACCAGATGGTGGTAAAATTGTATGGAGCTAAAACAATGATAGTGAGTTTTGGCATCGTAAAATAAAATTTGGCATTGAGAAAGAAAACATTGGTACTGAAAAAAGTTCCACTGAAAAATAAAACCCAGGCATTAAAGATATTTAATTTAATTTTGATTAGGGCTGTCAATCGATTAAAATATTTAATCATGATTAATCATCATTATCTGTAGTTAATCACGATTAATCGCAAATTAATTGTACATTTTTTTTCTGTTCAAAATGTTACTTAAAAGGGAGATTTGTCAAGTATTTAATACTCTTATCAACATGGGAGTGGACAAATATAATTTACTATTGGAAATTAATTAACAACACAAAACAATGACAACATTTTTTGTAAGTTTGGAGCGTTATTTAGCCTACTTTACAAGTGACAAGCTAGTAAGACATGGTTGGTACCAATGGAGTCTTTAGGTTTTCTAGTTTCGTATGATGCAAGTATCGTCACTCCAGCTTCAAAACTGAGCCCGCTACAACCTCCGGAACATTGATTGCGTTAATACGTTTAAGAAATAGTGGCATTAAAACAAATTTGCATTAATGCGTTATCGTGTTAACTTTGACAGCCCTAATTTTGACATTTTTTACATTCTGTTGTGTTTTTCAATTTTCAATGAGTTTTTCCTTCATGTCACTCTTTTGTGTCAGGTGTTTTTTTTTTTTACGATGACAGTTTCTTTTTCAATCTTTTTTTTCCAGTTTCAACTTTCTGTCACCGTTTTGGTGTGGAGTGGAGGAGGTGAGCCAAACTGTCAGCGTAAAAGACAACTGACACTGACAAAATAGTGACATGAAGAAAAAATCAGAAGTCATTGAAACACACATCAGAATGCAAAAAAAATATCAGAATAAAATATGTTTTTATGCCTGTTTTTTTATTTTTCCGTTGAACTTTTTTCAGAGCCAATGTTTCCTTTTTCAATGCCAAATTTCATTTCCGATGCCAGAACTGCCAGCTCCTTAAGATTGTGAAATAGAACAGATTGTTTCTTTGTGACCTGAGAATGGTTAAGATCCTCCAACACAATGGCTTCCTACATCACTTTCCAAAAACTATGTGTATGACATCCTTTAAACCCACTTCTACGACTGCCAATAAAAACTCTACTCTTGGCAGCAGCAACTCATGCAACCTTGAAGTTTAAAACTCAAGCGACACCTGTTCTGTTATACTTCATTAGTCACTGTGAGGAAATGTATCCTCTGTATTTGACCCATTTAGCAACAGTTGGCAGCTCTGTCACAGCCCCGAGCAACCAAGTCAAGGTCTAAGGCCGGTACGTTGGTCAAGGGTAATATTAGAGTGCATTCCCAATACATTGCATGTATGTATTTTGGGGTAGGAGGAAAAGTCCATAAAGAAAGGCCTCCAAGCTGGGGTTTAATGCAAAGAACGTATGTTGCTAAGAAGTGAAAGTCAATTGCTCATTCCATTGCAACGTCGAGAGAGCTACGCTTCCACCATTTCGGACTGAAAGTGACTACCAGACACCGGTAGAACGTCCGCCTACAAAGTGCCGTGCAAAAGTGAAACTAAATTATTTCTATTCTACTGTCATGATTTTAATGTCTCTACCGAAATGGCCTGAGTGAGCGATGAACATAAATGGAAGTCAGAAAAATCCAGTACACATATTTTGAGAGCAATCTCAATCTTTTTCATGTCAAGGACCTCCAAAATACTGTAGATGTACATTAGACGACAGACCATGGGTGTATAAGAGGTTGTGTCCTGTGCTTTTGCCCTGTGTGTTAGCAAATAGCCTACAACTACTAAATTCTGTTTATGTCGTGCTACTAGCACTACTAGCTAATAGCCGGTTGTTTGGGAACAGAGACGTTAATACATCCACCGCGGTACAACCTTACAGCATACAGCCCATGGGTGTATTATAAGATGATAAAAGTGATGAATTACAGCCAATATATACATTATTACAGCTGCATACAGCTAGCAGGAAACTGGCAGAACCGGATATGTCTGTGGGTCTGATGCACGTTCATTATGCCGAGGAAAATAAGTCTGGATTCGGCTATTAGTTACTTTTACAACTTTTAGGACATAATGATTTTAAGTGTTCATACTGGGAAGTTGATTTACCGCAAAGAAGTTATTCTCTAATTAGCAGACGTCTCTTTATCATTCATGGCAATGGACTCATTGGCGTTTTCAGTCCAAAATGGCAAAAGTGCTACTGCAGCGCCATCTAGCAGCTATTGTCAAAAAAAACTGGAGTTTCGCCCATTGCTTCTTTACTCTTTGTTTAAAGCTAGGACTTACTTGCCACCACTGAGCCACCTTGCCTTAATCTGATTAAAGGTGCAGTGTGTATTTGGCGGCATCTAGCGGTGAGGTTGTAGATTGCAAGCAACTGAAACTCCTCCCGTGTGCCAAGCGTGTAGGAGAACTACGGTGGTCGAGGCAAAAATGTGAAAACGTGAACGGCCCCATCTCGAACCAGTGTTTACTTTGTCCGTTTCGGGCTACTGTAGAAACATGACGGCCGACACTGTAAAGAGGACCCGCTCCGTATATAGATATAAACGGCTCATTATAAAGTAACAAAAACACAATGACTCTTATTTTCAGGTGATTATACACTAAAGAAAACACACTTGTTAATATTATATTCCATTTCTGCCAATAAATCCCCATAAATGCTGCATACTGTTCCTTTAAATTCCTGTGCCTTCATTGGTCGTTTTTAGGTTCGCCTCGCTTCTCTACACCTTACGAGAGAGTGCCAAAAAACCCTGACTCGACAGCATCTCCTGGAACAAAAATATCATCTCCTGCTTCAGTAATTTTCACCAAGGTGTGCCAAGCCTTCCTTTTAATAAACCAAACTGCATAATTTTGAGTGTTTTATATGTAAATGGTCGACTGATTTCGCTGGTATCCCTCCAAATGCTGCCTTTGATTTATTTAGGATAATTTCCCTGGTAGAATCTCCAGTCTTTTTTTCCAGAACAGCTTGATGAATGGGGGCCGCTGACACTAAGCTACTAACTGAGGGAAAGCTATTTGTACAACAGCAGGCGTTTAAGTCTTCCACTCTCGTGCATGTGAGTCTACAAATTATGCAAAGTGATGGCATTTGAGCTCCCCGTATTAGAGTGAAGAGAAACAAATACAACTGGATGGATAACACGGATAACCCTGCTGTAATCTGAATGTCATCATGATATTTTCAAAACTGTTTTCCAACTACTGGTAAAAAAAGAAATATACAGTATTTATACTGTATCTGCAGTATAATCTGGCAAACCCAATGAAGACAGCAGTACAAGTGTCCCTGATAAAACTGCTAATGCTATCCATCTCATCAAACATGGAGGCGTGTATCTAATCTCGTAGCCTTGGGGCAGACCTAGAGGCCAGACGGCTGCACCCTTCCTCACCTCGGACCAGGCCGGAGCAATTACTACCGCTGCTTCACACACAGACCTGTGTCACCGACACAATTAACAAGCTCCAGAGGAGCCTGGGCAACCAGAAAAGGTACAGACTGTGTACACAGCATGAATGATGAGAGGCATGAGCAACGATGGGGAGGAGATGGAGGGGGAAAACATGAGTGGATCAAGTCAGGACGACAGGTTTTTGTGAGCAGCTGTAGTGTAGGCGGATGCCAAACTCTCCCATCTTGAAGATTTTAAAACAACATTTTAGACGTCATACACATGCAGACATATTCGTGTCAACCAATAAATGGAATATTCCGTTTTCATATTACTATATGGACATGTATTGTTTCCTCTTCCATGTACCTTTGGGCAGAGATTTTGGAGATGCTATATTTTGCCTCCCACTCCTCTACATTCATCCGTGTTGTGAGGATGATTCATCACAGCTGTGACAGAGAGAGTATAATGTGTTACAGCTCCCAGAAGGAGCAGCCGTAGGTGTTATCTTAGGCGGGATGTTCATTTTATTCAGAGGCACGCTCCATTATCAGCTGGAGGAAACGGAGCATCGCCGGCTCCTTTCCACCGCATCCACCATGCCATCATGATCCCCATCTTTATCACCTCGCACGTGACCGGTTTTATGTCTCCCCGTTGCAAGCTTAACTCTAAACTCATCCTCATTCTAAAAACCCCGGTATGAGCCTGCTCATCTGCTGCTCTTTTCATTGCAGCATCCCCTCAGTCTCCTTTTCCCTTCCCACTCTACAATTCCTTTACTTGTCCAAGTAGGATGCTCAGACAGGAACAGATTGCACAGAGGTTAGAGACAGAAGCCCTAAGGTGTCTTTGCTGACTCGGGAATGCAAGAGTGATGGGAGCTGTCTAGAGGAGAGATGGATTCCCCGGCCATCTCGTCTCCACCCAGTCATTGTTCATGAGCCGGGGCTGCCAGACAGCTGTCTGTACCTGCCAACGTCTGACAGATGCCCGCCGTCAGTCAGGCTGGAATGGTCCACAATCTGCTTCAAACTTCTCGCTGGCTGGATCTCATGTGAGCCAAAAATCGACGACTGGGAAGAGATTGATTCATCCCCTGTTGGCGTTTCTCAGAGGTGCTTAAGCCCTTTGCTGAGCATCATTAAATGAAATGGAGACAAGCTGGAGGTGAGAGTTGGGAGTGAAAATACAATCAACTAGAATTATCTCCTCGCGGTTGTACGCCTCCGCCAACCAGTCAAGTTGCAGTTTATATCCATGTCTGTTCAAAATGTCATCACTTCTTCATTATATCCTGTTAGATATTTCTGTGAAATCGTCATAATTAGAAAGTGAATTCTTGAGTTATAGCCAAAAACGGGTTTTGTAAGGTCACAGTGACTTTTGACCACCAAATTCTAATCAGTTTATCCTCAAGTCCAAGTGGATGTTTGTTCCCTCCAGGCGTTCCTGAGATATCACTTTCACGGGAGTGGGACGGATGTGAGGTCACAGTGACCTTACCCTCTGAACACCAAATGAACTGATAAGTTCATCCTTAATTGGACCTTTGTGCCAAATTTGAAGAAATTTCCTCCAGGCCTTCCTGAGATATCACGTTAACGAGAATGGACTGGACGTACGTACGTATGTATGTATGTACGGACAACCCGAAAACATGCCTCCGGCCACAGCTATCGCCGTTACGGAGGCATAAAAAACATAGAGAGCAATCGAGCAATGTCACTTTTTGGGTTATGTGCATAATTTTCTTAGTCAATATGTTCATTATCACTGCTCTCCACCTCCCACTTTATATCCAAAATGCATATAAACACATTGGAAACCCACATAAGGGCTGATAATGTTAAACTCAAAGATCTTTCACAACAGCGTGAGTGATGTCATGTATTGTAATAGTCATCTCTTGGTTTCAGTGGGTGGTTGAACCAAAAGCAAACAGCGGAAAAATGTAAAAATCCAGACTGGCATCCCTTGACTGATGCCTATTTCCTTTGTTTTCATGTGTTTGTGTGTGTGTGTGTGTAAAGAGGCCGAGGGGAAAGATGAATAAGAAAGTGCATTTACTGTGAGACAAGCAATACATTCTCTTGAATGGTACAAGAGGTGCGGGTCTCTGCAAATAAACTGTCATTTTTCACACGCTAATGCACATCCTCACAAATACTTAAACATGCAGCGCGCGCACACACACACACACACACACATACATCTCAGAGCAATGTGTGCTCTGTTATTAGAGGCATTTCATATTTCTCTTCCAGCTCCTGCATGCTAATAAACAGAAGTCATGGTGGGTTTGGTGGGTGGTGGAGCTGCTCCATTACTGCGAAGCCAAAGACACCAACTGTCTTCTAAATGATGGCAGAGAGGAATAGGCTCTATTAAAAGGCGACAAAAATCAAAGCCGCATCACCACTAGCAAGCGCGTCACGTAGCTAATTCAATCTCACGACCCATGGAGCAATTAATTCATGTCGATACAAGTGCACAAATAGTCTCTTTTTCGCTCATCAGGAAGGCGCAGGTCTTGCGGCTGCGCTCGTGTTTATTTTGCGCGTCTTTGTGCCTCAGTGTGAACATGCTCAGTGAAGTGAACATGGAAGAGCAGGTGTAATTGGGTGTGGAAAAAAAGGGAGCCTCGTGGTCTCCCTAGCTAAATTAGATCAGACAATCCTCTCCTCTCCATTTCCTCCCCAGACAACAGGCACAATGTGCCCCCTCAGGTTTGTTATTATTTCTTTGATCAGGTTGGACTCCATGACCGAGGCGACACACAGATGACGGGATAATGATTATTCTCCAGAACCAGCCTCTTTGATAGCACGTATCTGGCTAGCAGCGAACTGAAATCAATTTAGTCGCAGAAACACTAAAACACACAAGAAGAAAAAGAATCTCTAAAAGGGTTCGAGTGCTCTGGTGCTTGGTCAGTCCGCAGTGGCTTAGTGAACGTTGCGGATCAATGACTCACGCGGTAAATCATTAAGCCCCATTATTTCTGTAAAGGGAAACTCACAAGAGAATGCAAACCCAGATGTGTTACCACCACCCAGACAGCAATGACCACCGGCTAAATGAGTTTCTCTGAGTCAATATCTCAATGCGGAAGAGATCAGACATGCTGAGAAAGCACTCTTGGCTAGATGAAGCTGGTAGAAAGCAGGTGTGAAGCGAACTGTGTGCGATGGCACTGAGGCAAAGAGAAGTAAAGTGGGGAAAGAAAAATGAACAGCGGAGAGACAAAGGCTTTCTGATTGAGGCTGCGAGTTGATGAAAGTGGGTTCTGGCTCGTCTGGATCTGTAGGAATGAAACCAGTCTGCATTTAAATGCATCTGTGGAGAGAAGCAGAGACCCTAAAGAAGTCTCCCCCCCTCCTCCTTTGTTTCCAAACCTACTATTCCCAGTCTGATGTGGATGGGTTGCTGCTTTGCATTTTGATGAAGGAAGACTCCCCTTCCTGAATCCCCTCTTTACAGCACTTCATCTCTCCTTCTGTCTCCATAAATCATGGAAGTTTTTTATATTACTCTCTTGGATGACTGATGGTTTTCAGGTGTTTGTGGTGTTGTGCAAAGAGACACAAAAACTGCAGGAATTGTTCCTTAAAACTGCAGTAGGTAGAACTGGAGCAAATATGATTTTTATAAAACGGTCACTTTATCCTGACTGTAGTGCATGAGACAGGTAATCTGAAAAAAAACATGTTCCTCCGGTGTCCTCCGGTGCTCCTAATGGCATCTGCAAGATTTCACAGACCGGAGGGAAACAACCAATCAGAGCCGAGCTGGAGCCTGCCGTCTCTGAGCAGCTGTCAATCACTTGCAAACTCTGATCAAACTGTCAAACTAGGCAGCACTGATTTAATACGAATCAATATTCTGTTACTGTAATTCTTATTTCTCACCTCAGATGTTTTCAGGAACATCTTGTAGTGTACTGTTTAGCTGTAAAAAGAAAGTTTGTGACCCGGCTGCCATGTTGAGCACAGTTGAGGAAATATCAAGCACCGCCCACCAGCCGGAGCAAACTTTCTCATTTTACAGCTAAACAGTACACTTCAAGATGTTTCTGAAAACATTTAAACGAGAAATAGGCATTACAGTAACAGAATATTGATTCATATTTTATCAGCGCTGCCTAGTTTGACCGTTTGATTGGAGTTTGCGTGTGATTGACAGCTGCCTCCGTTAAATGAACAGCCAATAGGAACGCTCTCTCTCTGAAATGACCTGTGATTGGCCAAAGTCTCTCGTCACAGGCTAGATTTTGTAAAGCCTTAAAACAGAGCCATGAGGAGGTGCAGAAGTCTAGTTTTCTCTCAGAACACTTGAATTACAATATGCTGAAAAGTTATTATGGGATTTTTTCCCAACGATGCCAAAAACATTCTGCCTACTGCAGGTTTAAGTGAAAATATGAATATCATCTTCAATATCCAATCTAAAAAACTGGTTGTTTATTTATAGATTTACTGTAAGACAAAAATAGACAAATAAAAACAAGAGGAAACATCAGAGAGTCAGACTTATGTCTGTTGTTACACTAGAATAAAGACAGAGTTATTTCAATAGGCTGTTGACACACCGACATCTCCCTTGGGTGGGTATACGACTCTCAGTTCATCTTAGTGCAGCGCTACAGCACAGTGGAGTCATGTCATTGTTAAACATTTCCCACATATTACGGGTGACACCGCTTTCAATTTTTAAATGTACAGTAAGGCAACAGAATCAATCACATTAAAAACAAACTGCTGACACAGACGGACCTGCGGCGGTACATCGTGAATGAAGGCCATGGCTGAGCGGGTCAAGGTAGAAAGTGCGCACACTCGCCTGGATCGCAATCCGTCATATGCTGCAGATTGGCCAGGAGTAATGAGCCTTTACATTTCGGTGCGTAGAGAGCTGATACTGCCGGAGTGCTGTTTTGCACAGTCAAATTACAGTTCGATTTTCATCTAACAAAGACTCAGCAACATTCGCCGATCGATCGGTGTCAAAATGTCCCCCGCTTCGGATAATAGATCTGACAAGCACACAAGGAAGTACGCGCAAAATCTACAAGCATAAAGAATCAGCGGGTAGGGCAGAGGTTGTACAGTAGGGAAAGGAGGGGTGAAGGCAACATGATGATAGACAACATTATAGAAAAGCTAGAGACACTTTCTTTTTTTACAATCAAAATAAGACACCCAGAACACCTTTATAATATATTCTCTGGATGACGTAAGGCATTGTGGCATCTGACAAAAAGTTGTCCAGAATGTTTGTCGAAACGAAACAGAATGATACTGTGCATAAATGAAGTGTGAAGCGCACCGGCGTCACACGATACCCACGTTTCTGACATCTGTCGGGGCTTAACAGATGCTCCGCTCGGCTGCTTACTCAGACTCCTCTCCGAGTCGGCCAGGCTCGCCAGTAAGCCAAGGATCTGACTGGCTGTGGAAATTGAGCCTGATGGTAATTGATTGCATATAACTTGTGTGCTTCAATTAAAGAAAGTTAGTAGCTAGCGAGGAATTAAAAAAAAAAAGAAAGAAGAAGTTTGAGAGCAGAAAAGACGTGGCCATCCATATTTGTCGCAGCAGCGCTCTTCAAGGTCAGCTCACTGCCAGCAGGCACCGGGAGGAGGAGGAGGAAGAGGAGGAGGGGAGATGGCTGACAGAGAGAGAGAGAGAGAGGGCCAGTCTGACAGCTCAACAGGGCTGACGGCTGGCTGAAGCAGACATTGAAGGACAGGTGGATGTAGTAGGAGTCTGGTGTGCTGGTATCAGGGGGCGTGGTCCATGGATGGTCCAGAATCATTGTCGTCGAGGTCTCGTGGGTTCATGGGGTCTGCCCTTGGCTCTGGTAGCCTGGGGAAAAAAACAGAGCAAAAACAGAACACAGACAAATTATATGACTGTAAGTTCCTCCAACTCTTCTCCTTCTCGTTCACAAACACACACCCTCCCGCCACGCGCACATATTACGGAAACATATTAAACCTTTGTGAAATGCAATCAGCTTCAATCAAGCTACGCCTTAAGTAGAAATCATCCATTCTGTCGGTTTTATATTAGCAGCTCTGCGGTGACAGAGACAAAGTGATAGCTAAATCGCAGGGACCTGTAGCAATCCGAGCCTGGCTGATGGATTCAATTTCACTGGAGACAGTCTACACTAATCATATGCTCTAATTGGACAATGTCGTAAGGGTGACAGAGTACTGCTCCTCCCTGAGATGCAGCTGTAACTTCTCTCATTCCACCCTCCATCCTTCACATTATGAGTTTTTTTCACCCCCATACGTCTACGGGCACAGCCATTTTCAAAAGACTGATGTGTCAGCATGTTTTTCTAAACACACACTTACTGTACGGGGGGGGGGGGGGGGGGGGGGGGGGGATGCTGTTTAATTCAATGAGATTCAATTCACTTTAGAGCTATGCCATCTAATTTCCCCACTCAAATGTTTCTTTTAAAACAATCACTTCCTGTGACCTTGGACAGCTAATTTGCATTTATATTTGTGGATTTTACTGTCATCTATCAAAGCAAGAATCAAAGTGTATTCCACTCAAATCTCTGTTGTCATCCTGATGTACGGCTTCATAGGGCACAAAATAGAGTAGAAATTAAAGTGAACGGCTGGCAGCTTGACTGACGGTGCACTCTTTTTTGATTTAGAACTGATACAATCGACAAGTTCAAGGTCAGAACCATAGACTGTATAAAGATGGACGACATGACAGCTCCCCAAAATTGATGCCAAAACACCCAATCGCTCGCCTGTGTCTGACTGCAGTATAGATCATAAATCCCGCCCCCTCCATGTTAGCGGATGGGACATGGGCCAAACTACAAAGTCAAAGTACACGTCAAATATGTGGTTAAATATAATGGTTTATGTCATTTTAGGTAGTTCTTATCACGCTGATGTATGTTCAAGTATTCATTAATAGCTTTGGTTTTAATTAGTTATTTGATGCTATAAAAAGGGGGTGAGACGTCATGATTGACAGCTGTGATTGACAGATGCTCTTCTTGAAGTAATTGCAGAGGCCGAGGCTCTGGAATTGTACGAGAGAGGAGATGTAAATTTAACTTTCCATAACGTCACAAGTCGGTGTAATAGAACATGTGTCAATTCGATCATAAATATATTTGTAGAGATATTATGCTTAGTTGTGTCTTTCTAGCCAAACAGCTACCGTGGTACTAACGTAGCAGCTAGGTGGCTCACACAACCTGCGGCTATGGGCGGGTGTGTGAGCGGGACCTCGATACCCCGGCTTCAGCCCCCCGATCACTACCACGGAGACTCTGGCTCCAAATGACATCAAAATCTGGATATGGCAGCATCCATATCCAGGATATTTTGGCTTCACTTTTGTACAGTGGGAGGAAGTGGAGACGCGTCGTCCATCTATACATACAGTCTATTGCCAGAACTGATATTGTTACAAAATGAAGCTGTATTTGTACATTCACTGTCAGTTGAGCAGCTACATCTGTATGGAACCACAGTGCGGATGCTTTGCTCTCTCTAGTTATTACATTTGGAGGGAGAGTGGTTCATGACAACCAATAAAGCAACAGGTAATTTGTAGAGCAAGCAATTATTATCTCTCACACAAATGGTTACAGAACACAATAAGCGAAACGAATGAATCATTCCCCAGAACAAGCACAGCGAGCATTGACAAAAAAAAACATTCAAACACAAAGAAGTTAATGTAGCAGCAGCAAGAAGATGAGACGGCTAGTCATGGCGCAAAACAGTCAGTTGTACGATATAACTCAATGTGATTGTGTGTGAAACGTTTTCCAGTTTTAGTTTAATGTACAGCGTCCCAAATTGGTGATTGTTTTTTTTTGTGATTTTTCTCTTTAACACATCGTGTTGTCTTGGATATGTATAAAAAATACTATATATAATCCTTTATACAAGGAAGCTACTAATTAATACATGCTATATAAACTTATTGACTTATTCTGTTGTCTCTATCTCATATCACTCTGTCAAGGACACATATCCATCCATCTCTGCTTCTCCCCCTCACTTGCTTCAACACTGTACTGTTCTGCCTCCGTTTCCTGCCCGTGCTGCTGTATTGCAGCACAACCTTTGTGAAAAAAAAAATCTACACGTCAGTTAATAGGCTGCGATATCTTTGTGAGCGCTGCTCCCTGAGTATTCCTGTCTGACATACTTCCGTTGGCAAAAACAAAGAGCTGCTTCCTTTTCCCCTCTTGCACCTCCTCGAGCAGCACAGCATCACAACACAAACACACAACAGGGCATCTCATCAAAGGGCAGCTTCAACTCAAATGCCTCGTGGTGAAGTTATAGACGACACTTTTAGAGTTTAACAAAGCAGTAACAATTTGCATATACAGACACATACACATACAAACACACCTTGGCAACACGTGCCAATTTACTGACTGCCAAAAAGAAGTGATGATGTTGGACAGAGTGTATAAGGTACTCATACAGGATTAGCTGCTGCCGTGTAGTTATACCACCTCTACACATCCGAGACATTACTCTGTTTCCATTCAAATTCTTGGCAAAGTTACCACTTGTACTTTCTGTACCACGCCAGTTTGACTCAGTATTCAACTTGTCTGCAGCATCACACAGGCTGTTCATTCTTTATAGTCAGCACAACACACGAGAGTCTGCATTGAGCTAAGCCCAGCGCCCTCACGCAGCTCGCTCATGTCTGACATGGTGTTTGGGGGTAAAACGTTGGCAGACTTATTTGTGTAATGCAATTTCATCTTGCATCTCTAGTCAACCAAAACAGTCACCCCCTTGCTCTTCGTAAAAAAAAGAAAAAAGAAAAAAGTAATTACAAATATATTTATATGTCACAAAGCGGGGGCCTGCACTATGGAGGCAAATTAACTATTTATATTCAAACGGTCCTTGCTAAGCCTTAGGACACATAGATGTAATAACTTATTTATTCCACCCGCAGGAAAAAGGCCATTAGAGAGAGAGAGAGAGAGAGAAAGAGAGAGAGGAGAGAGAGAGGGTGGTGGTGGTCGAGAGGAAAGACAGAGTGGAGCTTCAACATGCAACAAAATGTCAGTGGGTGGGTGATAAATTCCCTACAAGTTAGAGCCCTTGCTTTGTCCTCTTTTCCTGTCTGTTCATCTTCCCTGGCCTAAGTAAAAGATCACTTTGCCCTGTGTGTGTGTGTGCGTGTGCCCTGGCGATTGGGTTCTTTCCGCCCATGACTTATTCATACGCTTTAATGCAGTCGATGTATTATTGATCAGGGCCGATCATTGCCTCCTCCTCCCCTAGGTGTGACCATGTCCTGCGGACAAGAGCGGGCTGAGGGCTGGGGAGGCCCGCTACGGAGCTCACCGTCCGGGGTTTCAGTGGAACATAGTGATGGATGGACAACAGCCTTGGTGTGTGTGGAAATTTGGAACACTGTGTGTGTGTGTCAGAGAGATAAGATGTTAGGACTGATAGACTAGAGCCAAGCTCATCTTACTAATGTCCCCTCTTTGATTGAAACAGAAAACTGTTTCTCCAATAGCCCTAAGAATGAACCCATCACTCATGGGGGGAAAACCTCTGGCTCCCTACGAGGAAAACAGAGCAAGGGAGCGTGCAGGGTGTTGCGTAAGCCTCTTTGACTTTTGTCTCTCTCATTCTATTCCTATTTTGGCCTCGACCCTGTGCAGCTCTCTCTGAGAGATGGAGGAGGGAGGGGCGTCTCGCCCTGATTAAGTTCGAATTCCCTGCTTCTTGGCAGAGAAGCTGCAGGACTCCAAAGTCATCATCCGGAAACACTCCCATCGCGCCGTGGCAGCCTCGCCAGCTTGATCCAGCCTCATTGCCGTATGAATAATCATACTGCAGTAGCTTGGGACATGCTGAATGGGTTTTGAGGTGTGTGTGTGTGTACAAAAGATGGAGAGAGGAGGGAGAAGGGAGGAGCTGAAGAGCAAACTGGGGGTTGCTGATAGGAGAGCGAGGTTCTTCTTGATTAAGCAAAGAGGTTGAGCGAGAATAAGGCTGTGTACACAGCGCTGGTGGCAAACCATCCTCAAGTTGGAAAGTAACTATTACAATTTGCATTTCCAAACAGAGGTGATGCCATCTGAGCGTACTCCATCACAGGAAACAGCAGGGCACATTCCTCAAAACCCTGCAGGCCTATGAGGTTTGGTCTAATGAGAGAGCGTCCTTAATAATTATTGATAGAGCCCACGAGGACAGACTCTTACCCTTACTCTCTAGTGAAGCAGTGCACTCTGCCACTACTTAATGAAGTAAATCTGGTTGCTTCTGCGGGATGATTTAACACCACAAACAGCTTTGGGACAGGAGATGACTGTGATATGGAAAAATAGATCAAATAAAAGGAGCAAAAGGGAGAAGAAATGGACCGTAGAGCATTAATGATATCAGGAAGCAGCTATAGATGACAATCTAATGTAGAAAAAAAGAAGAAGAAAAGACATACTGCTATTATGGGTAATTTACCTTCACTGCACTAATGCTCTGCTGGATGTAATTGGCCATTGTCCTGGAAAGGTTTACATCGCTCTCTCTCTTATTGCCGTCTTGTCTGCCAGCTTCCCCTCCTCTCTCTGTGGATTTATGCTCTTTCCTTTCATCTGACAACCCCCGTCTAGGCGTGTGTAATTTAGAAATAGCCCCCGCACACACCTTTCATTAAGAGCGCCCCTGTGATCTCCCCAACACTTTGCACTCCGCGATGATCCTGCTAGCTAGAATTGGAGATATACGGATGTATCCTAATGAGGAGGAATGTGGAGGGAAAACCGAGGAGGGGCAAAGTAGAGGTGGAAAGGGAGACTTTAAGGAAGGAAAAAGGCAATTTACCAGAGCTTTCTGGAAGGTGATGATCAGAGGAACAAAGGGAGGAGAGCCAGAGTGATGGCAGTGAGTGACAGCATCTCGATCGGAGTTGTTGCTGAGGCTCAGACACAAGAAAGGGAGAGCTGATGTGTAAGTGTGGGAGCAACGACTTATACATTTGTCAGGAGTTTCTATTAAAGCTCCATTGTCACAGGTTACTCAGGTCACGATCAGATAAGGGGCTTTTCTCTCATGCTCCTAATACAAAGAGCACTCGCGAGCGCTGCTAGGAACACACAAATCACACACAACAGCCTCGTTGATATGCGGCTCTAAGTTTAAGAACTTTCAACTTCTAAAATTAGGTGTAGCTACTTCTACAGAGGAGACGATGTAGGGCTGTCACCAGCTACCACTGTATAAAAAAACACCCCATCAAATTACAAACCAATTTCCTTTGTGAATATATTTGCACACAAAAAGCCAAACAAAAGAGCAGATGTTAAAAGGAACTCAGTGGTTACTGATAATTGAATCTTCTATGAAAACATTTTATTTCAAGGGAGAGAAGCCTTCTTCAGTTGATAACTTTTATAAAAACAAATTGCCTATTTTAGACGTTTCAGTCGGGGTTAATAAGTATGCACGGTGCTGTAACTCTGCCTTAAAATCATACTAATTAGCTAATTTAGCAACTGGTACGATAAAAGTGTCATTGTAATTCCTCCAGGCACAACATTTGCTGGGTCTGTAGCCCTGTAGACTTTTCAACTGGTTTTAATCTCATTTTAAAGCGATAGTTTGGGTGTTTTGAAGTGGGGTTGTATGAGGTACTTATCCATATTCGTTCTATTATGATGACCCAGCTTGGAGAAGCAGACAGGAGTTACCGCATGGAACCAAAGCAATGTACTGCTGTGGACGGGGCCGGTAGCAAAATGTATTTCAGCCACCTAAAAGAAAGGCCCACCTACTAAAAAAAATCAATATTAGTTTAAGTGTATGCTATAATTAGAATATTTTCACTACTTTACCTTGCCGTGAGACAGCTATACAGTCTCGTGTCTCAGTCTCATGTAACTGTATAGAGCAGTTTGCGATGGGGAAGTGAAGCCGTTATCAATGCTCTCGCCAAAGCAACCAGACTTCATTGAAAAAAACAATCATTTTACCTCGCAGAACACGGGAGTTGCTGGCCTACCTCTGCCTCGATCGGTTAGTTTATTTGTGTTATTGCGTGACTTTGGTTTAGTTCTGACCAAAGCCACAAAACACACACAATACACAAGACACACAATAGCACAAACACAAACTAAAAAAAATAACCGATTGAGGCAGCGGTAGACCAGCAACCCCAATGTTCTGTGAGGTAAAATTACAGGTTTTTCCTATGGAGTCTGGTGGCTTTACCAAGAGCATAAATGGATACAACGGCTTCAGTTTCCTGTTGGAAAGGGCTGTCCGGCAGGGTAAAGTGGTGAAAATATTCTAAATATAGCGTACACTTAAGGCTTACACTAGATGAGCAATTCTTTTAGGTGGCTAAAATACGTTTTGCTGTCGGCCCCGTCCACAGCAGTACTGTGCTTTGCTTCCATGCGTTAAATCCATTCTGCTTCTGCAAACTGGGGGCGTGCTCACCGTCAACTTCTGTAGGTAATACAATGAATATGGATAAGTACCTATATAGTAGTATATATAGTAATAAGTACCTCATACAACTCCATTTCAAAACAGCCCGAAGTGTCCTTTTTAAGGATAGGACTTTGTGTTGGAGACTCTTGGCTTCAATGCATGAAGACGCCTCCTGCAGTATCCCAGAGGTTTGTGCTATTGTAGGTCCATTCCCCCCCTTTTTTTAGTTAATAGTTAATAGTTACACTATTAAAAAATAATGCCCGTTTTCACTGTTATATGCATGGACTCATACAGTATATACTGTACATAACACATGACCTGAATATGATGTTTTCTATCAGTATTTTTTTTTTTTACCTTAAAAATGTGTTTCAAAACGTTTCACAGCTTAATGCCCATACTTTGGGACATTGAAATTGTAGCTTTTGACAGAATGTCTTTTCTAAACAGCACCAACCCTGGCTCCATACCTCATAATTCATGTTTATCCAAACTCTGTACTATTACGAAGATTAAGGGCGTTGAATGTGACATTGAATGTGACATTCTTCATACTGGCATCTTGTCTTGTTTAGACTGCTGTAGCTCTTTATTCTCTACCGGTGAAAAGTTGTCTGGCATCACTCCAGCCCATTCAAAATGCAGCTGCTCAGCTTTTCATCGGTAAAAAGAAAAGAAAAAAGAAAAACACGGAGCCCTGTCGCTTCCTGTACCCGTTATTTTTAGAATTGACTATTTTAAAATGTAAGTGATTTATTTCAAAGCATGACTGGGTCTGCCCTATGCTACATCACAGACCTTTTGACTACATATGAGTTGGGAAGTCTGTGATCTTTAGATCAGAACTGTCTGATTTTTTACAAAGTAGACTGCAGAATAAAAGTAACCATGATCTGAACTCGAGGCTTTGAGACTTCAGAATAACATGCCTGCATAAATCAGGTCACAGAGGTGAGTTAAAATGTTTCAAGTCACTTCTATAATATGCTGGTTTATTATGTACATTTTTAGTAATGACTTGTTTTTCCGCTTCTTTGTCTTTAATAATTAATCTTATGTGCAGCCCTGTTTTATTCATATCTTCTGTATAATACACCGTCTTCCTGTGGTAACAGAGTTTCTGTCCTGTCATGGCAGAAAGAGAAAACGTCAGCGAGTGTGACAGCAGTTATTGAGGAGCGAGGACTCTATTAAGATTCCGGAGGCGAGAGGCTGCAATGTGGGCATGCAGGTGCTACCCGCTCTGCAGGTGTTGGAGGTGGATGGCGGGGAGGATCGGTTCACAGCTTGGATTTTATGACTGTTTTACTGTTTTCACTGACACACAGGATGATGAACTGATGCACAGGAATACACCGAGATGCATAAATATGCCTTTCAATTGGATTATGTGACAGTCAGTGTCACAAATAGGTGACATGCTGTCAGAGGCTAGATGGAAAACACTGCCCAAAAAATATGTGGAAAGGATATTGTATTTACTTGGTTTTTGTTTGCCATAAACTTAACACAATATCCAGTCCGTTCTCACTCACAGGGCTTCAAATTCCAAGATTTTGTCACATGGTGGCTGTGGCTCAGGGGTAGAGCAGGTTGTCTTCCAATCGAAAGTTCGGCGGTTTGAACCCCGGCTCCTCCGGTCACATGTCGAAGTGTCCTTGAGTAAGACTTTGTTTGAATGAGTATTCAGATTAGATGGGTAGGTTGGCACCGTGCATGGCAGCCTCTGCTATCAATGTGTGTATGAATGCTGACATGTAGTATAAACCGCTTTGAATTAGAGCTATATAAATACAGGTCCATTTACGGGCACCTGCTACTGCTGCACAGGGCACCCTTTAGCGCCGGTATGAAACGCACCGGGCGTTCCATTAACTTTAATGTAAACCCATCTGAGGCAATAGTAAATGCTCCGAGAAAGTGCGCCGGGAATGTGATGACGTAGTTTAAAGAGTGAAAAGACACACACCGGGAGTGGGAAGGGAGGTGAATGGGCCCAACAAACACAAGGCTTTCATCCAGGAGACTGTCCGTTCGTGTTTCGTGTTCACGTGTAACGTTCAACAAACGTAGTAGTTTTAAGCCCAATCATGTTGTTTTTTCCCTAAACGTAACTATATTGGTTTTGATGCCAAGGGGTGTGACAAAACGGCGGTATGTGACGAGTTGGGATGAGAATGTGTTGCAATATCTGTTTTGGTTTGGTTTTCTCAGATTTATCAACAAGAAAGCTGTTCGGAAACTTTCTTCCTTTGTAGCCATGTCTAATGTTCTCTGATGCAGTAACACACACACACACATACTGTGCCAACCAGACACACACACAGCAGGGATTCATGATGTTAGTGATTTGCCTTGAGACAAAGAAAACAACCACATCGCTGTTCTTCCTCCATGAGATGGGAGTGTAATCTGCACGGGTGTCAAAACTCCTCGGGCATTTCAATGATAAATCCGTAAAATTTCTTTACAGCCCGCATCTGTGCAGCAACCCCTGTTGAGCCACAGCCGCCGCAGCAGTACTGGCTTTGTTTACATGGTGATTTATCGGGCTGAGGAGATTCTTTTCCGGGGGAAATATATAACTGTCTATATCCATACTGACCACGATTAACTATACGCACTGAAAAAATAAAAATAAATACTGTTCGAATTTTAATATCTGAAATGACAGCCTGATTAAGCCGAGAAAAGTGTTATCGTTCATCCCATCAATTATGAACTAAGTGTTTTTGTAATTACATTTCAATTTGGGATGCAACTCTTCAAATATGCACAAACTTTACACATGAAATTAATTGTTGACTGTATCTTAATGAGTGGAGGAGAGTGAAACAAACAAGCCTGACCAAAGAGAGAGCATCACCATCATGTGATGCACGTTCCGAGCCGACTGAATAATCACAACAAGCAGTGACAGTCTGCCTCTTTCAGAGTCACTGGTCTATTCATACTGTTCACTGGGATTGTCTTCCCTCCTGTAAAACAATGCAACACCCTGTGGTGTTTCCATGCTGTTCCAAAGACTTAATCAGCTCACGGAAGGGAAGTGAAGAGACGAGGCGCAGCAACAGACAATACATCACGTCCACGGAAGGACAGAGAGCCTGGGGCTGTTTATTATGACCCTTTCTTTGTGTACACCGCGGCTTGTTCATCAGAGCAAAAACGGGAGCGGCGAGGATAAATCCATCTCATCATCCACCAGATGTATCGCCTCAAGTAGACCCCATTCAAACTCATGTTCATGCATGCCATTACTTTTGAAATGTGCATTTAGAAAGTGCGGAGCATACCACTCCAACCGAGGACGGCGTGCGGTCAACTCACTACATGACGCATGTATTATGCTGAGGATGCCTCCTCCTGCGTGCGGACTGCAAACAGTGAGGCGGAAAGGTCAGCGAAGCGGAATAAAATAAGTGCGCTGATGCTCGGCCAATCAGAATAATCACACGGGTTCCGGCTGCGTTGCAGCAGGTGTGAGGAGTTGAGATGAATACCGTTATCCCCCCATGAACTAATTTCCCGCCCACTTTGACACCGGTACCTGCCGTTAATCATACAGAGAAAATTAATGCGGAGCCATTCAGATAAGAGCATTAAACCACTTTAAAGACTCAATCTGACACTGGCTCATTTAGGAATTTCACAATTCCTGCGGCCACGGGGGGCAATCGAGGAATTAATTGAGGAGAACTGCAGCAATCACAACCATGTAGCCCACAACAATAGAAATGCTCATTAGCGTGAAATTAAAAACTGACCTCGAACATGACAAACATCCCTGTTGTCACTTTCTTTAGGTATAAGACTATTACCATATTTCCTTTCAAAGCCCCTCTTCGACGAGATGCAATTTGGCAATCAACAATTACCCTGACGAGCACCCCCCCCCCTGTGTAGGCACTGTGCCTTCCAATTTTCAGGGCCATTATACTCTTGGTCACAAATTAAATGGCAATGAATGACGTTAAGAAGTTCCCTTAGAGGAGAGCGAGGAGGAGATAATGGAATCACCTTAATGGTTCCCCATTGTATAACAAAGGGAGAGGGGAGAGAGGACAGACATGTTGGATGTAGTCTGCTAACAAGAGGTTTAATCTTCGGGAGGTTACAGTATACTGTGTCATTTCCTGGTGTTATTCATTTGACATGCTTACAAATATGCAGCTATTCATTTTTTTTAAACACAGTCAGACCCATAAAGAAACCCAGGGGGTGTTTTATGAAACAGGATAAATGGCTCACTGTGGCATACAACCATTCCTACAAAGTATATGCTACCGTTTCACTGTGAGAGGGACATGATGACTGATGTCAAACCGAGCACAGTTTAAAGACTACGGAGGTAATAGGATGCAGTCAGTGTGTTAAAAGCTTGGAGCGGTTCTACAACACTGCTAAAAGCTTAACTGATGCTTTAATAACTGGAATGGACCAAAAGAAAAAAAACAGGAACCATTTGCAAAGAAAAAAAATCGTATTTCTTGAGTGCCTGTCATCCCTTTCCAGTGTACCTCAAAGTAAAACTAAAGATCTCAAAAATCATACAAATACATAAATCAGTGAAGCGTAATTAAACACTGTGTCACATAATGCATCTCTGGCCACATGCCAATCATTGATGTTGCTACTACTGTATATTCGGCCATGGTAACCTATGTCACACAGCTGCAGGTTAAGGTCTGGGTACTGTTCTTGCAGGATGCCGACATAAAGTAAACAGTAAAGGGAGCTGAAGAGAGACTATGTACTTAATCACACAGTGGTTCAAGTCAGCCGTCTGCACAATACTGAAAGACAGAATTGTAATATACTGAGTAAATACAGTATAAGGGTGTCCAATCTTTTTCTCTCTCAGAGCTAATTTAACAAAATGAAAGTGGCTGAGCGCTACTCATAGCACCAAGTTGTACATTTTCAGTTGTACAATTTCTGACTTACTTTTATGGTTCTTTAATAACATTTCAGCCATCGCAGTATTCACCTCTATTACAATCCCGCCATTGGCGAAGGGCTTTTTGTGTTTCGTTAGGATGTGCGCCACTAAACGAAGCCTTTACTGCGACGTTGGCCTTCGTCAGTTTGGTAAACAGAGACTGTTGTCTTTTAAGCATCCTTACCTTCTCCATTCGTAGACTGCTACCAGCCAGAAAGTCACTTGAAACGTTGCTTTGGATTTTGGTGCATATTCTTTGAACCTTTAGCGAGCTACTCATAAATGGGAAGAGCTACTGGTAGCTTGCAAGCTACTTGTTGGAGACCCCTGAAATACAGTGCATGACAACTCACTACATTTCAAAAGTGAATATGTTTTCCTCTTTTTTACATAAATTCTGTGATACACTGTAGCCAATTTCCCTGCAATACATTATATAATCGTTATCTTGATATTATCATCGTTGTGGCCAACATCTCATGAAAGTATTAAAACATGACTGAGTAGTGATTTCCACACCTGCACAAGATAACCTTAAATCTCGTGAGTGGTTTACAATAATGATAATTCCTCCAACACAAGCTTCAGGCCAAAAATAATGTGAAATACCGCCATATATAAACTTGCTAAACACATTCATGTTCACCAGGGCATAAACCCTTTGTATAGGCAGCAACTTGGCCTTCCCTCCGGCGTCACTCTCAGGTCTAACTTTACATTTTTTGCCCCTTTAGTGGAAAGAATCTAATAATAGCAAAGTTGTCTCTGTACGTTGCCTCCATGCAACACACATTTTCTGGAGTAGAACTGCAACGATTAACCGATTAGTTGTCAACTATCAAATGAATCGTCAACTATTTTGATAATCGATTAATCCGTTTGAGTAATTTTTTAAGAGAAAAAAAAAGTCAAATCTCTCGGATTCCAGCTTCTTAAATATGAATATTTCCTGGTTTCTTTACTCAAATATGACAGTAATCTGAATATCTTCTCAAACGAGACGTTTGAGGACATCATCTAGGGCTTTGGGAAACACTGATTGCCATTTCTCATCATTTTCTGACATTTTATAGACCAAACAACGAATCAATTCATCAAGAAAATAATCAACTGATTAATTGACAATGAAAATAATCGTTAGTTGAAGCCCTATTCTGGAGTGTAAAGAGCATTACAGCCTCACAAGGATGCTAGTGTGGTTTTATGCTTGGTTAAAATGTTTATGAAACTTAACAGCACAACTTTTGATAATGCAGTTCCTTCTCAAACACACTGTAGAATACATCTATTGCCTTGTTTTGTATTATACAGTAGATATGTGCCGTGCTTACATTTTTATTATATTTAGATTCCTTTGCTGTTGTAATGACCATTTCCCCATGCAAAGTAATCTCATCTCCTATTAAATTTAATTCTTCCTCTGTTCCTGTTGCATGCGATTAGGGATTTAATTCCCACATCTTAAATGTGTATATGGCCATTGCTGGATCCGAGAAATCTTTTCTGATTAAAGCTGATAACCAGTTATCTAAGACCACTAATATTAGGCCTATACTGAACCCCCATATCTCCGACACAGCCGGGCTGATCCTGCTTCATTATACAGGTCCCAGGTCTGAGGATATCTGATACTTGCCAAGCAGAGTGAAACTTCCTTTTCCTGCATGTTTTTTTTTTTTAAATAACATGCAAACTTTAAATGCAGACTATGTCTTTGGCTTAAATTGAAATTTCCTGTAGTATCTAATGCTCTTTTGAAGTTTGAATCTCAAGCCCACAAGAGTGAGAAAGGGAGAGGAAAAACACATTGGAGAGATAAACTTATCTGTCCTTCGGAAAGCACAGAGCATCAACTTATAGGTAATGAATAGTGAGCGCCGTCCCTACTCTCCCTTTTACTTAAGACTTCTTACATTCTTCTTTGGCTATTCCCTCTTTTGTGACTTCAGCTTGGGTGTAATTGTATTTCTTCGTCCGGTCTCTGTCCTTCATTATGCCCTGTACCGACTTTTCAATTGTTGTTTTCTTCCCATCTCTCCCTTCATTCGTCCACGCCCGTAATGCCTTCCCACCCTCTGCCCTTTGTCGTCTCCATAGGCACCATTGATCCAGGGTTACTGAAGGGAGTCCTTCTGATCTGCACAGTCAGTCATGTGACCACTGAGCTGGCTCTGTCCCACGGCCAGACAGCCATTATGAAGACTGACTGGCCCAAGCAGCGCCCACACACTTGGCAGGCTGGCAGAGCCGCCCCCCTGTTGCCTCTTTCAAACAACCCCCTTCTCTAACAGCAGAGCACCGGCGCCACCTTAATCAGTGAACTGCCCAGGTGTCCAGACCGGCTGTCCCGGAATCTGGATTGCTCTGGAGACATTTTAATATTAAAAGCCTTGTTTACGCCACACTCGGGGCGATGATACGGACACCTCATCTGTCTGTGCTCTCGTCTATCAGAGATGGAGGGATGTCAGAGGCACATATGGCCAGAGAAGAGGAGGAGGAGGAGAGAAAAAAAGAGAATGTGTCTATATGAGACAGAGAAAAACAGACAAGAGTCGGAGAACAGACTGGCTATTAGGCAAAGCCGTCTGTCACATGAAAAGTCCCCCCCACCCCTGCATCCAAACCCCATCATCCAAGCCCTCAGTGTGAAGGACACCCAGACAGACAGCCCAGAAAACCTGGTCTCCAGACTGTCACAACTCTCATCTCGCCTGATAAAAGTCTCACACGCCTCATCCATCCCTCCCCGTTTTCTCCTCTGCGGAATGTTAAACACACTGTGGAATAAAAGACTTCCTTCAGGGTGCAACACACAGATCTTCCCTCTTGCAACAAACAAAAAGATTAACAATTATGACCTCTACCACAAAAAAAACAGCTTCTAAATGCAAATTTTGTGCTTTAATGCAAAATGTGTAAGCGTCGGACTTTACAGGCAAACAGACTGAGGATAGTTTGGGCTTTATTAGTCTGTGGAATTTGTTGTTTTGTTCCTGCAGTATAGCAGCATAGTTAGATGCAGCATTGCTTGCAACACAGTGAAATACAGTCACAGGGGCTTGACAGCTCCCCAAGTGCTGCCTGACTAATAAACTTTTTATGTGCACTAATGCTTCCCGTAAAACATCAGTCATAAAAGTCTGCCTCCTCCTGAAGGTGACATGCCCCTATCGGATATTTCATCATCAATGCCCATCCGCGGGAATTATTAGTTACCACAGGTGAATACAAGATATAATTTCTAATTAAAGCACGCAAATGTCTAACAAAAACGTACAAAAGCGATGATATTTAAAGATAAAAAAGCAACAACCGGTGAACAATTGTCTGGTTCAAAAGGGAAACTAAGACGTGCCAGAAAAAGCAATTAATTTTCGTTCACATCCTTCCCTCCACAGAACAACGCTGGATTAAGGTGATTTTGCAAAGTGCATGCTAAGTCCCCTATTAGAATCCTGAGGTAGTTAAATCCCGACCATCTCCTCATTCCTCTCTCTCACCAATACTATAAATCTACATGGTGACAGGGCTCGTCGTGAAGCTGCTGAATTAAACATGCCAGCCTTCGCTCACTCCCCCTTCCCCTCACTGGGAGAATAACTGAGCAGAGGGACAGACTGTGGACGGGAAGAGAGGAGAGTGCCCTGACAAACGCCCCACTGAGCCCTGAGACACGTGCTGTGACGTTGTTGCTGTGGAGGGGAGATGTTTGCCAATGGTGTGTGTGTGTGTGTGTGTGTGCTGTTTCTGTGTTGACAGTTCATACCTAGGGCCAGAAGTTTGATAAGGCACTGATTCATTGCCCCTTGGTTCAGCCTGCCACTATCGTCCTCCTACATCTTCAGCGAGCTGAAATCAGACCTGTAATTTCACCCGAAGGCTAACACACTGTGATGTGCATGTGTGTGTATATGTGTGTGTGTGTGTGGTTAAAGGGGATACAGTAGGTGAGACAGTTTGAGGACGGCAACCGTGTGTGGAAGCATCTCTTCCTGTGAGACAGTTGCCTTGTTCTTTCCATCTTTCCACTAATTACCCCAGCCGTGCGAATGTCTGTATGAGCGTGTGTCGTGTGTACGTGTGGTACCCGAATGAATAATGAATGTTTATACACAGTGCGACGTCATTAGAGCACTCTTACTTGTGTGTGCGTGAGCATTGCATGCATGATAGGGTGGACGGCAAAGTTTCTACATATCTGATATGACAATCTGCCTTGTGGATGGAACACGGAATGGGCAAATTCACAGAGGAATGGATTGCGGCCGCTGATAGCACCATACATTGATAGATCCTGAAGTCCTGCTCCCCTCTAGTTACTGTTGCTGTTGCTGTTGGACAAGCTTGACAAAAACAAACATACTTCGGGGCGGCACGAAGCAGAGCTAATATAAACAAAGGAACAAAATCATGCAGGTTCACCAGAAACTCCTTCAGCTCAGAGCTCCAGCTGGGCCTACGGCAGTGACCTGTAGCCTGAGCTCCAGCAGGAGGTGGAGAGCTCTGCGCCCAGCACCAGCAGCTGCTCCTCCTCCGGCCAGGAGCAGAGCTTTGGCAACACCGAGACCACGCTGCTGGAGACCCAGGCCGTATTGCTGGGCCCGCTGGAGGGAAGAGAGACACGGGATAACCAGAACCAGGTCGGCGTTGGGCAGACTGTCAGACCCTGCCGCAGTAAAATGAGAGCTTTTCTAAAGGGACTCTGGTGCTTTGAAACACTACCACTTTTGTCCACAGGGACCGCCAAAATCAAAATAAATGACTATATACAATGTACTGTGTCCGTCAAGATTGTGAAACCAATGTAATGTTACCTTTGAACAGATGTAGCATAGCACATGTATAACCCGAGAGTAACGAGGCAAGAAGTTGACTGAGGTTCTACCGCGTCGCAAGCCTGCTCAATTGTTATTGGAGCACAGAGCAAAAAGGGGCGGGACTTAGGAAGGGTCAACTGCCCATCATTTGCAACCTCTATCTGCCCCGATCCACAAAATATATTGTGCTAATGATATTACAGCACAAACACACCCATAAAGTTTTGTAGATGAGTGCAATTTGCCATTTTTGCATCTGATTGCAATGTGGCAAAGTATAAATGCGGTTGAGGCCAATGCGTCGGCTGTGAGGGGTGAGAGTCAGCCTGAGCCAGAAGCCCGATGATTCAGTCCGGGCTCAGGCCATATAGACGGGGCTCAGGTCGGACTCAGGCTCATTTAACTTTTCTCGTTTCATTGTGCCCATATGTGCCGCAGAGCACATGTATATAGGTTGGTGAAATAATACATCATTTATTACATTTTCTGAGTTTATGAAATTCCTGCAGCGATCCCACCGCAGCAGAAACCATAAGCGCATCTCCCGATTAACAGAGATGCTGTGCACATTTACGCACGAGGCACGGCAGCGTAACTTCATTGATTATTTAAATGTTTTTCTTTGTCATGTATTTTCAAAAATGACATGCAGGGGAGAATTATTCATTTATTTTTCATGACGCAACTGTCATTACATACCAAAATAAATGAGTTTGTGTGTGTGTGTGAGAGAGAGAGAGAGAGAGAGAGAGAGAGAGAGAGAGAGAGAGAGAGAGAGAGAGAGAGAGAGAGAGAGAATATGCAAAGAGTTTCCAGAGAGTCTATTTTTCCTGTTTGTAAATGTGTATAATTCCCTGACAAGATAGAGGAAGACAGGAGAAGAGGAAGCTCTAATTGCCTAGTCCACTTCCTGTACAGTATGTCGTACTCGAGCCAAATAATGTTATTCTCAAATGCAAACAAAATTCACAAGCACCTGCACATTGCCTACAGCATGCAACATGACCCTCATACCAATTAGCAACCGGATGATTGTCAGTTTCCCGAGGTGGTGATTTCGGTTGACAACATTGACATTTGCTGATCATTATAATTCTGCTGTTAAATGTTTAGATCATATTAGGGATGCACCTATACCGATACCGATACCAGTATCGGGTTCGATTTTAATCGTCGAGAGGTTGCCCACTCAAGAACAGTGGGCAACCTCCGGGTCTGAAAAGTGAAGCCAATGCGGAAGTGCCTTAAACTTGCATTCTTTCTAATAGCCAGCAGGGGGCGACTCCTCTGGTTGCAAAAAGAAGTCTGATTGAATAGAAGTCTATGAGAAAATGACCCTACTACTCACTTGATTTATTACCTCATTAAACATGGTTAAACTTGAGTTTATGGTCTCAATCGCTAGTTTCAAGTCTTCTTCAATACAGCATGACATTCATTTAGTAAATTATGGTCCCATTTAGAGTCCATGAAGCAGGGTATGCTTTAGGGCGTGGCTACCTTGTGATTGACAGGTTGCTACCACGGCGTTGTCCGGTCTCGAAGCTGTCTTACAACTTTAACCCTTCCACAGTGTGTTTTCATTTCATGAAAGTTAAAAAGTGAAAGGTAATTGTGTTCAGCGTTCGATTGTACTAAGCTCCACTCTGTGTTACATCTGGTTGCAAAAAACCAAGATGGCGACGGACAAAATGCCGAACTTGAGGCTTCAAAACGGCAGTCCACAAACCAATGGTTTAAATCACGGTGACTATGTCCACTTCTTATATAGTCTATGTTCCAGACGATGAATCCTAATGACTTCGGTGATCCCTTGACTTTTCCACTAGCACCACCATGAGGTTGACATTTGTGGTTTTGAGTGAAAGGTTTTGAACGACTGTTGCATGGATTGCAATGGGATTTGGTATAGACAATCATGATGTCATAATTAATCATCACGACTCCACTCGAGCCATCATCAGTCAAAATGATCATTTTGAGCCACTAGCATTGCTGCAGACTAGTTTTGTTGTCCAAAGAACTTACTATGATTTTAATTTCTGATTAAAATTCAGGCATTTGAATGACATCTTTTATTCTACAATTGTGTGTTACTGCCGTTATACAAGACCTATCATGTTCTACAGTCTGACAGCAAAAACATCCAGACATGGCATGTGACTGTGGCAATAAAATACGGCTCATGAATCACAGAATCTAAACTAGAAGGTCATTTCATTAGCGCTGCAGCAGAACTGTATCTCGCCAGATGTGCTTTGACATGTGATGGAGATAAAAAAAGGAGAAAATCACAGCATCTGCACCTTCGATGTAGCACCTGCTGTCTGCCAACTCTCTTCATCACTGCACTTCCTCAATCACTTTGTTTTTATCTTGTTCTTTTTTCTTCTTTTTAAATAAACACGCACACACTCACACCAGAAATATCTGTTTCCAGAGGGGGAAGTGAGATGTAATTAACACATTTGGATTTTATTTTTTTTAATTTATGATACCGAATCCACCCATCCTGTCTTAACAGAACACATAAACTATGACAATGCGATTATTAGATGGGACAGCTAGGGAAGTGTGGGGAGGTATTTCAATGAGCAGGTGCAGGGGAGAAAAAAAAGAATTAACAAGTCGGGCTGGGAGAAAGGAGTGCAGCGCACAGAAACGCTGTTCTGTATTCATAAATAATCAAGTAGATAATAACGCATCAACACATTTTACGACGTGACATAAACATGACATGTTCCGCCTCAATTTACAGTCCCAGAGACAGTAAATGAATGCAAGACCTGGGGATACAAAATGAGTGTGGTTTCTCATTTTATGCAACTCAGTATGATGTTCAACACAGGGCTACATATTAGATAGCACAAGGTTATCGGGAAGGGTATTTGTTGAAGCACATATTACAAAATATGGGCCGCTGGGAGATATAAAACGCTCATACCACGAAGCTTGGTGAAGTTTACCATCAGAGACTAACCTATTGTTGCTGTCTTGTGCACTGGAGCTTTTCTGAAATATTATTTGCCACACACTCTTTCATTTTTCATGCCTTTCCCTTCTGCATTACCAACCTGCCCAGAAAGCTTACTGTAGTTTCGCTGTTTTCACCTCCTGCTTTTTTTCCCCTTTCCTCTTCAGCAGTCACACCACATCTTTCTTGGAGGAGCTGAAATACATCTCCACAGGCTACACCTTATGCTCACCTCGTCTCAGCCTGGTTACACCACACCTGCGCCCAAAATTCATCATTAGGATCACTATTTATCTTTATCACTATCTTTCATAGCGTTTGTTCCTCGCATGTCTTTAATTTAATTTTCGATTAAAATATTTAATTGCGATTAAATCTCAAATTAATCACATTTTTTATCTGTTCAAAATGTACCTTTAAGGGAGATTTGTCAAGTATTTAATATTCTTATCAACATGTGAGTGGGCAAATATGCTTGCTTTATGCAAATATATGTATTTATTTATTATTGGAAATCAATTAACAACACAAAGCAATGACAAATATTGTCCAGAAACCCTCACAGGTACTGCATCTAACATAACAAATATGCTGAAATCATAACATGCCAAACTCAAGCCCAACAGGTGTCAATGTGTCAGTGTGATGACTTGACTATGACTTGCCCAAAACTGCATGTGAATATCATAAAGTGGGCATTGGACTCGTGGGTACTCATAGAACCCATTTTCACCCCTTTGAAAATGGCCATGACAGTTTTTCCTTGCCAAAATTTAGTGCAAGTTTGGAGCGTTATTTAACCTCCTTCGCGATAAGCTAGTATGACATGGTTGGTATCAATGGATTCCTTTTTGGGGGGTTTTCTAGTTTCATATGATGCCATTATCTTCACTCTAGCTTTAAAACTGAGCCAGCTACGACCTCCGAAAGATCGATTGCGGTAATGAGTTGAAGAAATTAGTGGCGTTAAAATTTGCGTTAAAGCATTATCGCATTAACTTTGACAGCCCTACTTTACTACTATCTTAAAATGATGTTAACATACAAATGTCTTCTGCTTTAACTTGCGCAAAGTCCCTCTGGATAAGAGCATCAGCTTAATATCTAAAAGAAGGTTCTCAACCCATTACTTTGTGTTAAAACCAGCCTTGTTTTCATACTTTAAGGCAAAGTTCATCAAATATGAATATTTAAAGAGTCCTATGGTGCTACTTGTTAAATTGTTAAATCCCTCTCTCTTATTATCTTTTCGATGACGGCAGAATAAAACTGACATCATTCCTTTTCTCAATATAAAGTCACTGTGCTGACACTGAAACACAACTTTGCACACACACACAACAAAAACAGCGGCGGGAAGGCAAAGCAAAAGGAAGGTATGTTGGAGAGAGATGCATTTTTCACACACGGATTAACAATCCATTATTCATAGGCACTACAGGCTCAAAGCATCAACACAAACACAGCAGTAACCCGATTCTGCCGCACTATAGCCTTGGATGCATCACAGACACTTACCGCCGACTATTGCTCATTGGGATTACAGACAAGACATACAACACTGGCCAGAGCTCTCATATCTATCTACACTGCAGATCAATACGAGAAGCAGTCTTTAAGCTCTGGTCAAAGCTCTATATACACTGTGTCTGTGCTCTCACAGACCTATACTGTAGGAAATGAACAACTAAAAAAAAAACAGTAGCTGTGCCACTACAGCTCAAAATCCTGAAGTACATCTAACTTATTAGGTGTGAGTCAAATCCAATATCAAAAGACGCCTTTTCTGTTTCAAATTACATTCATACCCGTCATGTCTGTTTCACAAAAATACATCCTTAACTGTCTGGTCTCTTTTGCATTTCGACAGGCAGTTATACAGTCGTGAGTCATACTTGCCTTTAACAGGATATTCAATGAGACGGCTTCCATTTCCCTGCTTGCTCTTTGAACCGTCATATTGCACTGGTAGGACCGGGTGGTATCTTTTGGCTCTCGCATGCAAAACTGAGATAGATGTGCGTCGCTACGGTGCGAATTACCTCATTTGTATTCAGGAAAAAAGTTGGAGCAGAAACAAATAACTGCCAGCTAACAGAGGCACACACACACACACTTCACTTATTTCTTCCCTTTAACACCTCTGCACACAACCCTCTCCCTACGTTTCCAAATACTTTGATCCGAGTCATGCCGGCGGTATCCGTGAAACACATACACACACGTGCACCCACACACACACATATACACAAATGCACATAGACGTGCGAACACAAAATAATGACATTTAAAAAACTGTAGGAAAGTCGTGCATGTGGCATGAATTATGCATGCTTATAGTCTCTTATCGTCTAAATGCATGTCTCCGTATTTGTCAGTTTGGCTTGTGTGTGCTTTGCATTCATCTGGGACCTCAGATCCACCGCTGTAGAATGGTGATGGCCAACGGAGAGGGAGAGGGAGAGAGAGAGAGAGAAAGAGAGAGAGAGAGAGAGAGAGAGAGAGAGAAAAGAGACACACGCAGAGAGTGAGAATGGGTGTGTATTAATGAAGCGGTTTTGGTACAGTCATAACAAGCAGTTGGGCCTCACACACACATACATACACAAGAAAAAAAGACACAGCAGATGCATCTGGCTGTAATATTTTAAATTATTAAACGAGGGCATGTTGAGAGAGAGAGAGACACACACACACACACACACACACACAGAATGGGATAAAGGCGAGAGGGCCTGTAGTGGCTCCTTTTGTAGGAGGCGATGTAAATTTTTCATTAGAGGAAATGCAGCTCTCTCTCCCTCCTCCTTGCCCTCATCTCTGGGCTCTGTCCCATGTCCTCTAGCCGTGCTCCCCTGACACCTCCCCGCTTCCCTCAACCCATCTATTTGACCCAACGAAGGGCAAGCAGCTCAGACAGACAGATAAGCTGCGTCCCAAAGTGCCCTCCTCGCTTCCCTGTCAGCCCCTTTTTCCTTTTAGTGTTCGTGTGAATGTACGCCGTGATTGAGGGTGGTCTACAGCCTTCACTCAGCGAGACGTAGTGAGCGATTTGCCCCATTGCTCTCCTCTGTCAGCGAGCGTGCAATGATGGCAGATTACGACGAGGGATTTGAGAACATTTCTAGACAGAGGATATAGAGGTGTAGGTATAGGATATAGTTATGTCAGTAATAGAGGGTCTTCAATACCGAATTACAGAGTGAAGAAAGTGTAGAGCACATTATTCATGTACAGGTGTAAAAATAATGTATACATTATATGTGAGTGTATGTAAAGATGGGCATACACTGTACGATTTTAGAAATGTTGTTGTGTGATTCCAACTCCTACTGTACGAGTAGATCGTTTGCGATGTCAGCCACGACCAGAGTGCTCACAGTGTACGTGTAAAACTGAAAAAAAGACATGGCCCTTCGGACCATGCAGTCCGTTCTGGCTGTTGACAGTTGTCAATAGAGATTGTTTTGAAAGCTAGAGGTTGTTTTCTAGCAGAGGTCTGTACAGGTCACAATGTTAACAAGACAGAAATGCACTACCTTGATCATCTGTGCCATCTTGTCTGCTGAAACATCTAAAAAAAAGGCGCCGGCGTATATGGACTCGTAGGTGGCTAGGAAGATGTGGACAGTATGGCTTGTCCATTTTGCAGAGAGAACTGGAGGTTAGCCAGCTACGTTTTACTATATCTATTGTACATTGTTATCTTGATAGCTACACTCTGACTACTGTAAAAAAAAAAGTGGAAATCGGCTCGTGACTCTGCTTCAACTGTGCGAGAGCCTGTAGATGACCGATCAAAATTTCTGACATGTCAGAAATTCTGTCCGATGGCAGGTCGGGAGGAGTTAATCGGCCCTGTACACCGCACAGTAAACGACGCCCGACAAAGCTGAAATTCGGTCCGACTCTAAAATGAGTAGTGCGGCTCAAACTTCGGTCCAGAAACGGGCTAAAATGGTTCAGTGTGTGCCCAGCTTTAAGAGATAATCTGGAAAAGTGAAGAATAAATGGAAGGCAATTAGGAAACAGAATCTGTCCACTTTCCAGCTGTGTGTGTGAGTGTGTGTGTGGTGTGTGAGTGTGTGTGTGTGTGTGTGGTGTGTGTGTGTGTGTGTGTGTGTTCTGGGCTATGCATGTATGATAAAGTGAGCGAAGCAGGGGACAGGAGCTGCTGAGTTACAGCGTATCGTGAGTGATTGATTGGAGCAATGAACAGGGGGACCTCGCATTGTAATTAGAAGCGCTACGCTTCCCAGCAGGCTTTACCATTTTAGTGTGATTACACTGTGTGATTTATATGCCGAGAAAGCCTCCATCACTCTTGCTAAGCAAACTTGCCACACGTCGCAAAGCTTACCTTTTCTTAATTCAGATGGTTTTTCCTATTATAGATTTACTGCTCATGAAGCGGAATTTGAATTCAGAAACAAAACCAGCTGAAGTTTTGTGCTGCTTTTTTGTTTTGGAGATCAGATACAGTTACTGTCAACCCAAAGCGTCCACTTTTCCTTGCATCACAGTTATTTATGCCTATTCTTTTTTTCCTTCATTTGATATGTATGCAGTTTTTTAACGATTCTCCCCAATTCCCTTGTATCATTGTCTCTCTCTTCCTTTGGGGTGACATGTTTTTATACAGTAAGCTCTGGGGTTTCACAGACTCGGAGCTCTTATTTCTTCTGTTTAATTTCTCTCTGCAAATAAAACAAATCTCACAAATATAAAAAGGCAGATTTTCAAAAGAATATCAAGAAGGAACCAGGTGCAAAGTTGAGTGAGCGTGACACGCTCACACAGACGTTCCCCTGACAATCCACCTGCGCTCCGCTCTATTTATCATTTCATTCCCGTGTCATGCATTTATCCAGTACTTTAACCTGCACTGCATACGACTATCATTTTTTTTTTTTAAATACCTTTCTTTGGAAGGTATCTAAAAAAAAAATGATTACCATTTACCTGCAAATGTAAACTATTATAATTACATAATTATAAAACTTTTTGTGAAAGCGTGGATTGCCAGGCATACAGAGCTTTCTAACCACCACACAAATAAAATAATCTGCCCTTTCCAATATAACTTCCCAAAACGGTATAGACGAGGAAGAACAACCGACAAGTGTTGAACGTTTTTTTCCTGTTTTCTCTGGAAACATCTCCCATTTTCATTGCTATTCTTCATATGCTCAGAATGACAGGATACGAACACACAAGGGACGGCTCACTGCGGGAGGCAAAGAAAACAGCCGGTTGCATCTCTGACAGGACGCAGCTTAAAGATGACACTGCTTCTCAAAAACACTTCACTGCTCTTATTGGTGGATGTTTAGCTATACCAATGTTGACTGTTATCTGCATTTATAAATTATTCAAATTTCCCCATTAGTGGCAGGGAAAAAGCCAAAACAACCGTGACAATCAGGTTCAGGGTTTAAGGTTTTGACTGTTCCTGTGATACTGACCTAGCATTCAGAGCTAGTAGAGACAGCTATGCCCCCAATTTAGCTGTATGTCCACAAGGTTAATAAATTGACATGCTCACATTGTGTTGGAGCAAGCATTAATTTGAGTGTCTTGAAATTACAGTTGTGATTCACAACAACCAAACAACGGCTTATGTCATATGCTTTTGGGAGGGGTCAGAATAATGAGTAACCGTATATTAATTCTGATTACTAGCTACCTTAGCTGCAACGTGAGTCATATTTAGTAACTAAGCAAATAACGTCACACTGTAACTACACATACAATCATACAATGTGGCAAAGCTAATGAGCCTATATATATATATATATATATTGATTGACATTTGTCTAATATCTGAAGAATGCAAACCAATGCAATCTTTATAAGTTGAATTAAATGCATCAGTTATCAGAGTTATGAGTGGGCAGTAATTATTATTAAAATGATATCATACTTTGCCACTGAGGGCGGTGATTTAAGGGAATAGAGAACAACAACAAATAAGCTGCTTAAAAGTGTGAGGCGATCCGTATTGGCTGACGTGATGAATCTGAGAACAATATGTGACTTTGAAACATAATTGATTGTTACTCCTCAAAAATTTACAGAAAAGGATGAAAAAACACCAGACTCCTTTGAGGAGTATCCCGATGACTCCTTCTTGGTGGCGACACCTCCAAAACTCCCAAGCTAAAAACTTTAAGTCGTAGAAGCCAAAAGACGGAGAAACACTTCTACATATCTTCTCCCAACAGAACAGCTAATATAAGTCTAACAAGCAGAATTCCTTAGTGTACATCTCTTTTTCTTTCATTGACTGTCCCGTATCTAAGGAGACAACATAAAAGTGCAAAAATAAGCCCTTTCTCCGTGTGTTTCTGTGAGCGTGAAGACACTCTCCTCTTTTGATCAGCGGCATGGTGACTCCTGATGTATCACGGCCCTAAGTGATCAATGAAGGCTCAGACTACAAAATGTAAAAGCAAATGAATGGTGTGCCTCCAGAAAGAAAGCAGGTAAGTGTAGACTATGAGAGAGAAATAGAATTGTAGTTATGAGTTTAACCCTCTGAGACCCGGCCGACATTACGGTATTTAAGGGGCTGTAGCGGGCTGAGTCTTAAAGCTAAGATACTGGTATCATATCAAACCAGAAAACTTAATGAATCTATTGGTACCAATATCATGCTGGCTTGTTGGGGTCTAAATAGCACTTCAAAGTTAGGCTAAATTATGGCTAGGGAAAACTGGCATGGCGATTTTTAAAGCGGTCCCTTGACCTCTGACCCCTAGATATGTGAATGACAATGGGTTCTATGGGTACCCACGAGCATCCCCTTTAAAGACATGCCCACTTTATGATAATCCCATGCACTCTGGGGCAAAAACAATGCAGGTTTTTGCTTGCAGTACAAATGTGTTATTTTTGCCTATTCTAAAAATGGTGTATTGGAATATTTCTGCATACTGGGGTCCCTAAACAGTCCTGGAATTGCATAAATTGGGTTTGACTGGAAAGCTGAGACTCTTGTGGATCCAATGAGCCCAATTGTATTCATGTGTGATGATGTTAGTGCCCATAGTAGCCATTTCATTGTAGTGAGAGACCATTATTTTTAACTAGACCTCACTGTATAGAATGACCTATGGTGACCTCTAGGAAAATCACAGTCTCATGAAACTTTACAGCCACAGACTACAGACCTAGGGCATTCAGAGGATGGATGGCTTTCCTAGGTAGATTGACACTAAGGGGGTTTCTGAGCAGTTGCCAGAACACAAGCGTCACCATCCAAACGCCGAAAAAATGCAATTCTTGCAGAAATCGAAATACATCCAGATAATAGATATTGTTCTGATTTACCTATTAGGCACATTCATGCATACAAATACACACATGCAAATAAAGAGACAAACACATAGACATACTGTACACATGCAACACAAGACGAACGTGTATAAAAGGCACAATTTCAGAGACAGAGGTTGAAAGGGAGGTGAGGGGGTTAAAGCCGAGGAATGCAAGCGAAATTTGCAACGCATCACATTAGAGGCGGCAGTGAGAAGGTTGGGCTGAGGGGAGTAACACAAGATTTATATTCAGAGGAGGACAAATCTTGGCAGGCATGGAGTACCCATGTTAAGAGGCTTGGGGAGAGGCGGGGGATCGTATTGATGCGGAAGTCCAGGAAAGATGCGCGTGGGTGCAGGATTGTTGTCCTGTGGGGATGCTCTGTCTACAGCAGCGATACGGGGCTCAGACAGCGGATTAGTGTTTCTGCTCCGTAATCAATTTGCTGTCTGGATCCCATTGCACATAACCCTAAACAACCACTCCTTGCTTGATCTGCTAATTTTTTGTCCTTGAGCTCCTTCTCTCTCCCTCCACCAATTTCACGTTATCTCCTTTTTCACCTGTTCCCCCTTTGGTTGTTTCCCCTTCAGACCTTAAGATGACCAATCTCTATCGCTGTAATAAACTCACACATGAAGCTGACCAGAATTTACTTTTGTCATTTCTTTTTTTCTATTAACTTCCCTTTTCCTAGTATTTCTCTCTGAAAATGTGTCATCTTTCACTAGCCACAGTATATTCTGCACCCGCTGCATTTTAGGGCAATACTAGGGGGACTCTGGGAGTAATTATATCAGCGTGTGTGTGTGTGTGTGTGTGTGTGAGTGTGGGTGAGTGTGTGTGAGTGTGTAGAGATGTAGAGGTTAACCTTGACCAAGGGCAAACTATTCGCTCCATCTCACCCTTGGGTCCAAGCTCGCTGCCATCTGCTCCAGAGCGGGGTCGTAATACTGGCTGACCAATCAATAACATATTACATGTTGGCACCGTGCACCCAGCCATGGTCGTGACTTTCTTTGCTTAGCAAGGCACATTACACCCCAGAGAGGAAATACAGTACATTTCCCCACAAGCAGGCAGCGGTGCAATATCAATAGTGCAAAATGAAATTAAAAAATGAATTTCTCTTTGCAGAAAATATGCACGTTTGTGCATGAAACATGTATTTTGTGGCACAGAGGACTACTTTTGTATTCAGCCTTTATCTTAAATAAAGTCTCACAGAAAAATACAGTTCTTTTTCTCTGAGGACAGATGTGCTAAAGGTGTCTGTGTGTCTGTGTCTGTAGATGAGGAGGAATACTTTGAGATGAAAGCCCAGAGAGACAGCCAGGAGGAGAGACAGAGACAGCAGGTGGTGCTAGGAGCTGCTGCTTCAGCGGGTGAAGGAGGCAGAGAGGTTTTCGTATCAACAGATCAATAAGTGTCAGACTGGGAGAGGACTATCCATTTCAGATTGTCTGACACAGACGGAGATAAAGGTTAAGGATGTAGTCTAGGCAAAACAACAAAAAAAAGACCCAAAAAAACTGTAAATGCGGCTGAAAAATAATATGACTGCGTCTGTCCAGTCCAGTTTCTCAACCTCCCTTACACGTACCTGCAGACACACATAATCACCTTACTAATGTAAATACGATGCTGCATCAGAGGGCGAGACTTGACCCTACTAATCACACAACAGCTTGTCTTATTAAAGCGCACGCATACTGTATACAGTATGCATGCATATAAACACACACGTACACACACACAGCTCCAGCCTGTCAGCCGCCGTCCACAGCCTTCTTATTGGACCGGGCAGATTGTCATCTCTTCTGATTCCAGCAGGCACACACAGATGAGAGCTACTAATTGCCTCGCTGGGATACCGACGTGACTCGCATGTGACCGGAAAGCTTTGGAGGCATGGGAGGCTTTATGCGCGTAGGTGACTCGGTGTCTGTGGTGAGTTTGTGAGTTGCTGGAGTGAGTCATGAGATGGGGAAAAAGACTTGGAGGGTGTGTGTTAAACTATCCTGTTATGAAAAGGTGAAAATGAATCATACTGGCAGTCTTACCTTGGCCTGGCGTCAATGTCGCGCTGAAAATAAGGTGGAAAAAGAGAGAGAGAGAGAGAGAGAGAGAGACAGAGAGAGAGAGAGAGAGATAATTTAAAATCTTTGCACAGGTGTTGTGGATAACAAATAAAAAGGCAAAGAACATAATTTACATCAACTTGGTCCACAGCTGGCGTGGCTCCTAATCTGACCAATTAATTTTCACTTTCATCCACCAGTTGTGCTCGCGTATATTCATGAGCTTTTAATTAAAGGAGCAGTCTGGAACAAAGCATCGAGTCAGCCGCAGACATTATTCACGTGCTGGCTTCTTCCTGTTTAATTGTGATTGGGGATTTAAAGATTTTTTCCGTGTCAAAATGATGGACGAGATTTGTTGACTTCGTATGTGACGGTGTTACACAAACATTGCAAACGGTTTATTCATGTTGCCGAATGAAAAATTAAATCACATTTCAGATTCTGTTAATCTCCAAAAGATGGAAATGCATTATTTCACAAGGCCTACCCGTAATATTTAAATCATAGCTATGGATCCACATACTCGGTATTTAGCATGCCAAACACACAGCTCCAGTATCCGTGTAACAAACTTGAAATCACTGTCATGTACTACAGCCAAACTACTTGTTAGACCGTTCATAATCTCTATTGGTTTATTTTCAGTCGAGAGGACCTTGAGCACAAGGCGGTCTCTTTTGTTAGCTTTCATATTCTGCCCAGAACTGACTGTACTGTAGCACTGGACCTTGACTAGCAGCGCTAAGATGGCTGCGCCAGAAAGGGATTTTGACACTGTGTAACTAACAGCGTCTTGAAGGCAGTGGCTCCTTGGCAGCACAGCAGATGAGAGCAGAGCTGACGAGCGGAGGCGGAGCACCGACTGGCTGTCTGCCTCGCTGACTAAGACTTGGCTCTAAAATTAATTAGGTGCAGATCTGGACAAATACCTAGTTTCAAATATTGGAACTCGGTGAGATTCTTGGTTTACCTTGTCAAACACTTGAATAGACTCAAAAGTCAATTTGGGAAGCCAGAGTGCAAAACTGACATTTACCAGAGAAGCTCTTGACTGGTTGCTGTAAGGCTGCACTCTCTTACTGTTTGTTTGGTTGGTTAGCTGACCTACAGCATCAGCAGATTGCTGCTAGTGGCAGGTTTTAACACACCCAAAGGGAAGAAGACATACAAAAGTTCCCTAGTCAGCTTTAAATTAAAACTGCAAATCCACTGTCTCATCTTTAAATATACCAGATCGTATGCATTAATAACACTTAAGGACAAAGGTGACGTATTTCTATTTACAGCTAATTATGTTGCTGGGTAACAATATTTTTGGTAGATTTTTACAGACATTTTAGTCTACCACCCTTAACCGGTGAGCCAATAAGTGGACTGTACGTGGGATATCATTAATCAAGAGTTTCAAACTATTCTTAAAAGGCACAGTGTGTTTGCCAACATCTAGCGGTGTGGTTCCAGATTGCAACCAATTGAGTACTCCTCCGCTCACTCCTCAAACACTGTGGTAACGTGAGCCGCTCAGTGCATAACCGTGGTAACGTCGTTCGCCTCGCTCAGAGGCCATCCTTACCATAATAACACTACTTTAGGAGCAACGGAAGTCGGACGGCGGCTGGCGGTACCATGGTTTTGCACTCTGCGCCTCATGTTACTGCAGTTTCAGAAGGGTGTCGGGGAACTAAAGTGGCCTTGAGGTAACGTAAAAACGCGAAAGGCTCTCTCTAGAGCCTGCGTTTGGTTTGTCCGTTCTGGGCTACTGTAGAAACTAGGGATGGAACGGTTCAGGTAAAAAATCCTAACCGTTTGGTTCGCTAGTCACAGCTCGGGACAGAATTGTTCGGTTCATTTGAAATAGGTTATGAGGCCGATTGTGTATTTTTTTCATGTAGAGTTAGGCTCCCGTTTATTGTCAAACTAGTAATCAAGGCCTATTGAAGGAGGCTAGGAAACGGGCGGACATGGGTCTTGAGGTATGGGGTATAACACATGAGCAGTGTAACTGAAGCTGCGGTCGTGCGTTGCTATTGGCTCAATTTCGGCGAGTGCAGACCAGATTTTACTGCGCAGGTGTTGTACCCCAAAGATATGACGCGTGACCCAGCCCCTTCTCAGTTGGCACGGATGAAGTGCGGCTGTCACTCCGATAAGGAAATGGCAAGTGGACACGATAAAGTACAGTTAGAGGATCCACCAGCATCGTTTCGCTCTGCAGTATTGGAGCATTACGGATTCAGTGTTACCTATGAAAATGACGGGAAAAAGTGGATGATAAAACGGCGACTGTGTGTAAGCACTGTGCAACACGTGTGGTTTATGCTAGCGGCAACACTCCGGTGTGTCCGTCATTAGCGCAAGGAGGAGAGAGTCGGGTAGGAAAGAGCAACTCCTTCTCCCCGCAGCACTTAAACAGCCTCTACATGCAGACTCAGACAGGGCAAAAAACACAACTAAAGCATTGGGGAGGTTTACAGTGAAAGATATGCAGCCTTATGCAGTCGTGGAGGACGCTGGTTTTCAGCATATGATTAACGGAACGTTACCTGAGCCGCTTTATAATATTCCCTCTCACCGTCACTTAAGCAGCACAATCCCTGTAATGTGTTTTATATTTATTAATTATTTTTAAATAACACAGTGGCACAGAAATCCAACCGTATTCCTTTCCAAATACTGCACTTTTTGAGTGGAAAAACTAATCTTTCAATTAAGAGCTGATAATCAGGGAATTGAGACATATGTTAAACTGTTCTTTTTTTATAGTATAGTTCTGGTTGAGCTTATGTTTCAATTTATGTTGATGGCCTTAATCTATAATAACATCATATTTATATGAAAATAACAAAGCTTTTTTGCTTGCACTAATTATTGTAGAAGATCGATTCTTTCAATTTAGATTTGACAATGAAGAAGTGTTTAAGTTCCTTATGTAAGCCATACTTTTGTTAACACAAACATTTGTTAACTTATTTTTGCCAAATAAATGAAAAGCACATTGAAATCAGAACATGACCTCCTCGCTGTAACATAAATGTACCGAACCGAACCGAAAACCGTCACCCTAAAATCGTGATATGAATTTTGTGAACCGTTCCACCCCTAGTAGAAACATGGCAGAGCAACACGGCGGACTCCGTGAAGAAGACCCGCTACCTATGTAGATATGAAGGGCTCATTCTAAGCTAACAAAAACAAAACAATTCTTAGTTTCAGGTGATTCCACACTAATGAAAACATAGTTATGAATATTATATTCCATTTTTGCTAATAGACCCCCTGGAACGCTACACACTGGCCCTTTAAGTGAGTAACTGCCACACTTTAGGAACATCTTTGCATATCAAAGTGTAACTTGCGTTATATTATCTTTTAATCAATTCCCCTGAAAAGAGCAAAATCAACAATGAGGTTATCCTACTAAAGAGTTGATGCCCTGACAATGCTTTGATATCTGCTCTGACATTATAATTAATACTAACAGGGTCATTCCTGGTGATCAGATGGAGTCAGATGGTATTCTTAATGTTAAAAAACAGAACAAACTTTGCTACTATTCGTCTGGTTTCAACCTGGCTGCATACAACACCAGTCCATTTGTTTTTGATGATTCTATGTAAGTAAGTGTTGAATTAGTAATGCACACTGCATTTCTTTGATATTTGTCTTGATTGCATTATATTACGACAATAAAAATGGAATGTTGTTATAGTCCCAGTTGTGTGCTTTGTTTTCATTTGGTCCGATTAAAGAGTTTTTTAGTGCCACTACCCCCAAAATTGGAAGAAATATGCTGTTAGAGAGAAGCTGACGGCTATACGGAGCTTTGTTCCAACTGTAATTACCACAGTTACCTTTGCAACAGTCTAGAGAAAAATCCTACCTTCACAGCTGAATAATACCAGATTGAACATTTTTTATATTATAATATTCACATGGCCTTGGGCAGTTCAATTTATATTGTGCACAAATAAAAACTCAAGTCTCAAAGCTCCTGTAAGAACAACCTAGACTTGTGTGTCTGCCATCAAAAGATGCAACCCGAAGCTGCTCCATTCATAATTTAAAAACAATATCAACTTCATGGAATGATGTGCCCTTGAACAGTTTGAATGAGAGCTGAGCTATATTTCACAAGTGTGCTGTTTACTCCCACTACAAAGAATCTGCTGGGGCACAGCTCGGTAGAAAACTGCCGTTTATAATTAAATAGGGTAAATTTGTATACGTAATAAGTCCACCTGAATCTGTTTTTAGTAAACACTGCAATGATCTATAAGGAATACCTACAACAATGAATTAGTGCAGTCATAATATTAAAAATGTAGAAAAAAGTAAGTATATCATGAAATTAGTAATAAGTCTGAGGGCTTCATATGGTGCGCTGATCTGATACTCAGTAATGGTATCAGTTCAATACTGGCAAAGAAAACACTGGATCGGATATTGGAGAAATGCCCTGCGAAATGACCTGTCTTGCAATGTTTTGAGTGTAGCCCCGACAGAAAACGTAATGTGTGTGAATGTGCAATAGTGTTCTTTACAGAACCAACTGCCATCGTAAATGCAGGTCTCTAAACCAACTGTGTATCTGACAGTCAGCGCTAAGTGACTTACAGCGGAGACGAGGAGAGGAGAAATGGCAGAGTGTTTTGTCTTTTTCATGATTGTAGCTGGCTGCCGTTTTATTTTACTTTACAAACCTGACATTGCATAACATTACGTAACGGCGTCGCTCCAAAACGAACTAAAACGACTAATTTGACTAGATGTGAAAACTCTTGGAGAGAGAAGAGAGAGACAGCAGCAGATGATAAAGAGGTAAACAGTGCACGCACTACACTGCATTAACTGTATCTGGAAATTGTGTGCATGTGAGTGAAAGGAAACCCTTTTAATATTTCAATAAACTATTAACATACAGAGATGGAAGAAAACTCTGATCTATACTTAAGTAAAAGTAGTAATACTACAGAGTTAAATACAAGCTACAAGTAAAAGTCCTGCATTCAAAATATTAGGGCTACTCAGGTAAAAGTACATAAGTATTAGCATCAATATATACTTATATACCAAAAGTAAAAGTACTCATTATGCAGAATAACGCAGTATATATTATATTATTGTTTTCTAACTATTGATGCATTAATGTGTTCATTACTTTAAGGTTGCAGCTGGTAAATGTGCAGCTTATTTTAATGACTTTATATACTGCTGGGTAGTTTAATCTATAATAATACATCATCAATTATATTTTGTAATAACCGGAATCCGTAAAGTAAATACATTTAATAAATGTATTAATCTTAGTTGTTTAAGAGAGGAAAAAGACGGTATCAGATTGGTAATCAGTGATGAATTATTCTTAAATTATCATTGTTTTCAAATGGTTTCAAACAAAACTATTCTCAAACATGCATTATATATTAAAAACTAACAAAACCGATATAAAGCATGCGTTGGAAAATAGTCTTAACAAAGAGATTCATCTTATTTAAAAGGTAGAGCCAGCCTCCGTGTGACCTGGGTCCCGACTGAGTCAGGGTTGGGTCACTCCCAGTGCTGATGAGGCATCCTGACTTTGTTTTCTTTTGCACTCTGTCTGTCTGTGTACCAGTCAGGCAGAAAGATCAGTTCCTGCCCAGGCAGTGACATATAAATGTTTTTTAATTACAGTATAGTCATCAGGGAATGTTCAAGTAAACACACGGTGCGATAGTACAAATGAGTACCTACTGGCACTTTTTAATGAAAAAGTGGAGACTGAGTATTTTGATAATAAATGGACTCAAACTGAGACAAAGTCTCTTAATATATTCTGCCTCTGGCTCCTGCTGATTGGTCAATTTTCTGAATGTTTTTCTCATCCCCTGCTGACCCTCTTTGTTGTGTGTGTATGTGTGTCTACACCTATGTCTCCCTGCGCCAGCATTAAAAGTAAGACGAGAGATTATTAACTGAACCAGTGGTAATTTGTTTGCTGACCTCAAGGAAAAAGACTCACCTCAATTATGTGGTTTAATCTTTTGGGAGCGGTTTAAAGGGAGGGCTTCATGCAGGTGAGACACATTTTACATCATAGTTGCTCCATTTCACAGGCTTGCTGTTACACGGCTGCGGTATGTGAGTTTGATATTTTTTTCCAAAGCAGCAGCAAACGCTTTTCTCACTTGGCTCTGAAGCTGCTGGTCTCTTCTTTTTTGTGTAAAATGTTGGAATCACGGCACTACTTTCAAAAAATGATTGAGGGTATGACTGCACCTCTCTGGCAAATAGGATTAGGTAGTGCTTTACAGGAGGATAAATCATAAATAATAAAAACATATTGAAATATGTATTTTCATTCAAACAAGGCTAAAGGCAATGGCTTTGTTTCATTGCAGTCCATTTATTATTTATTTTTTTTGGTATCAAATCACCTTATATCTTGGTTTCGTTCATGGATTTCAAATCCCAAACACTACTTCACAACAGTACAGGACTTTTGCAACGAGAATAACTATAGAATACACACTACTGCAGCTGGTGGTGGGCTGTAGTGCTGAAACAACAGATGAGTAGATCAACACAAAATTAAATCTATTTAAAATATGAGTGGTGGTTCCTTCTTTTCATATATTGTACACTATTGTTTTTTGCTGTCAAGACAAAAAAAAAAATCACAACTATAAGTAATTAATCAAAACAATTATTGGTACTGGTAGATTATTCAGACACAGTATTGTTTCCGCTCTAGTACTACTCTACACAGTTCAACAGAACTGCAGTAAAGAGGCGAGTGAATGATTGTAGTTCAACCGTGCCATCTGTAGACACTGCCACTATGAGACAGACAGACTAACCGTGATAGAGTGAGGCGAGCAAGTAGGAGAATTAATGTGTGGGACAGTTGTTCTCCGGATCCACGAGGCTCTCTGTCTACACATCGTAAATGTTTTACCGAGGACAAAATAGCTGCAGGTGTTGGGGAGTTCAGGGGGATTTGATGCAACGACTGTTCTGGTACCCCCCTGGTCCATTCACTCCAAATCTCAGACTATACATACAACTCAGTTTGAACATTAAAGAGATACATCATTGCTGGATAAGCAAAGTGCTGCATAAGCCCCCTCTCTACGCCTACACACACACCTCTCCTGTGACCACACATTTCCAAATAACACTGCCCACTCCAGCAATAACTAACACGCCAGAAACAAACAGGGTAAGCATTGGCATTCAATTAGGGCCTTAATGAACTTGGCTCGCCACGGATTCATTTCTCAGCTAGAAAAGCAATCTGCACATCAGCTACCGCCATTACCGCAAGCCTCCCTGGTCCTGTGTAGCATCACCAGGGAACACTCAAGCCTCCTTTTCCTGACTGTGGCGACATAAGTATAGAGAGTGACAAATGGACCAATGGGATATTTTAATTTGGCATCTATAAGCGGTAAAAAGCCTCCACTTCAATGTTCAAATGAGAGATGAGGGAGTGAAGTGCTGCAGGATCTGAAGTGGCGTAAATGCGTTAGGCATAGCACTTCTGTCTGTTTAACGTATGGGAATGTATGAATTATATACTGTAACTGCACACACGAGTACAAATCAGCACTTTGGCATGAGAACCTTGCTTTGACTATGTAAAAAGAGAAGGGAAGAGTGTACGCAGCTGCTGTGTTCAGAGCTGACAAACACTGTAGCCAGAGGACAAACAGTTACACTTATGCTTCATCAGCCTACAGCTCAGGATTTATTTGCATCTAACTACCTGTATCACACTGACACAGTTGACTGTATGAAAGGAAAACTGCATTTCTCTGCATGAGCATAATGTACGCCCGGATGAATACAGCCGGTCTCTCCTTTCATTTGGAACAAAACTGTGTATAGTGGCACCTGTTTACCATATTCATTTTTGCCATAATGACTATGCAGCAGATGCCACAGTCATTAGGAAGATAATCCTTTAAGTTGAAGGCCTGGGATCAAAGCCCCATGGCTGCAAACATCCACCCTGCGTAAGCATCTTTGAGCAAGGCACCAGGTCTGTTTGTAGGTTAGGCCACATCACAAGCGAAATTGAAACAGGTTGCCCTTACAGCATGCACTGTAAAGTTGGATACACATGATCAGCAACATAACAGCTTTCTGCTGGCCTGCAAATAGTTTGTAATTGTTTATTGACAAGGCATTAGTGTCCAGTTTTACAACGCTGCCCTTATTAACAACTTTGGCGCCGTGTTTAAAGTTTACGTTAATTAATCATCGACCCTGTTTGCTAGTGTTCTTCCACAGCGCTCAGAGCAGACCTAGTCATGTGATGTGATGTTCTCATTTAAGGTGTCAGCTTTGTTTAAAAATGGGCCTCCAGATCTAATTGGGTATTCATTCATTTTGGTAACCGCTTTCAAGCCACAGCAAAGATTTTGTTCACAACCAGCTAAGACTGCTGCTATGTAAATTAAGTTCTAATCCAACTTCCACCTCTAAATCCTGTGGATCCAGGATAATTGGTCAGAGAAATTCACACAGGTAAAAGTGTTAAAGTTTTTAAATCCTACCTTAAAGGTGCTATATGTCAAATTTGGCCAGAATTTTAGTTTAAAACATTCAAAAAATGAACTAATATTATCAACTGCATGTGAAGAAATTACAGTGCTATAGAGATATCTACTGAAATGAGCATGCTAACCAGCTAGCCCAGGCCCGTCCTGTCTTTTAATACCGGTTGTACCTCAAGAGGCGATAGTGAGTCACTGTAGCGTCCAGTCTGCCCTCAGTCCAACATGAGAGGACCAAGAAGTAGAGCTGCTCTGAGGGCTTGTCATTCGCGTTGATGGTACAGGGTCCGTGTACGTTTTGATAGTTTGTTTATTAGATTAAATCCTAAATGGCGGAAACGCGAAAACGACTCATATTTTTGTTTCGACCACTTCGCCGGGAGTGGGGTGGGCGCAGGCTCTGGGAGATGGACCTTCAGTTAGCGGTTATCTGTAGCAGCTCGCAACGACTGGGTGGGTGTAACGGCTGCTACAGAAAAGTTTGCAGGGATCAGTCCCGGCGCTGGGGTTTCAAGTTCTCAAGTTGCTGCTACAGCACCCAGAGCTGCTGCATGCTCTCCTCCCGGTGAAGTAGTTTCCTGGTGGTGGGGAGGTACGAAACGAAAATACGGTTGTTTTCTCGTTTCTGCCACTTTGGATTTAATCTAATAAACAAACTATCAAAACGTACCCGGACCGTACAGCTTATGTAAAGCAACAATACGAAGATAAGAAGGAGAAATGGTGTGTTTCACAGTAGGCGAAGCGTTCAAGCTTTAAACATCACACCATATAAATGATGGCATGCTGACTGTCAGTCACACTGGGCTTCTGTGACATTATCAACTTGCCAATCTTTCTGCCTACACTTACTTTAACTGTGCATATACACACTGCTTGTTGTACAAAAGCAGTTTAAGAAGCAGAGATAGGACAAAAAGGAAAGGAAGGTTCTCCTCACCTGCGCTCTTTGGGCTGGTACTGCTACGAGGGCCGCGGCTGCCATCGCAGGACCTAACGCTTCGGCCTGTTCCAGCAGGCACAGCTGGTGTGTGATGTTGGCCATCTCTTCCTGCAGGCGCTCGGTCTGGACGGAGATCTCTGCGATTTTCTCAGCAGCGGACGCCGTCAGGAACGCCTCTTTGAGGTCGACCAGGTGAAGGGTCCTCTTCTCCTCCAGACGCACCAGTCTGCGGAGCTCATCAAACTGCGTGTTCACATAGGCCTCCAGCTCCTCTGTCGACATCTAAGACATGGAGATGAGGTACAGGAGACGGAGAGGGGGAGAGCATGAGTGAAGGAATGAACTGGAAGTTAAGTAAGGAAGTCCACAAGCTACCAAGACGGAAAGAGATATACCGGGCTGCCGTTTCAAATTAACCCTGAATGAACCACTTCAGTGTATGTATGAAGTAGTGAGTTGAACTCAGAAAACAGAGAAGCAGAGACGGACATTAAACTCAAAAACAAGTAAGTAAAAGATGAATTGAACATTCAGATGCAAAATAGAGGACATATGGAATGACAGTATACGTAGTATAGGGGCCAGAAATACAGACTTCTGTCTTTAACTTTGACATGAATACTATTTTAATAAGCCCACTGGTTTCTGTCATGCAGTAGCTAATTGATAGCACGAAGCAGATCCCCTGGAGGTAAACTCCATGCATCCCATCTGTAGATAGAGACCTCAGAGGATCCTTCTACCACAGCAAACCATCTGTTTGGCTTTCAGGCCAACCGAACTGCTCACTGAGATACCCTTTTTAATCCATTTCCCTGTTCCCCCGATGAAGCTCTCTTTAGCTCTGACTCATTACGTTAAAACACCTCAATAAACAGACGCCTCCCTACAATCCTTCCTGCTGAGATGTCTCCACCTCCAACACAGATGCTGTCATGAGGCAAAACACCCCAAAGCCCCTTGTCGTGATCTCTGCTCCCGAATATGATATAATTGCTCCAATCTATGAACATCAGCTGCTCCGTCTCTCCTCTTCCCTTGAGCAGAACTTCACTCTCTTCCTTTTCATCTATTTTATCTTGTTTCCCCTCAGCCTCCCTCTCTCCAGTGAAGCAAGGAATCATCAGTCTTTACTGAGGTTGGCAGAACCGCGGCCCCTAGGGGCCCAAAGTTTTATCATGTATATGCCATTTCTGCACAAGCAATCAGATTCTCCAAATTGGCCATTAAACCAAGCGCAAGAGGTAACATTTTTAATTTACTTTCTTTGTATGAGCAGAGAAAAAACGTGCGCATCGTTCATTCTGAATCAGGCACAGAGACTGTGTTAACATCACAATTGGAAAGCGAGATTCGTTTTCTGTTTTTGCTTCACCAAAATCAATACTCTGACTATATGTCTGATGAATTAGGAGCAATAGACTACAACCGCATTGGACGAGCAACATGTTCCATTCCTTGTCCAGATACTCAAGTGAAATGCGTCCTTGAATGTGAAAGACTGGAGAGAATGAAGCTTTGTTTTTCCAAATCTATCTTCCTATGCCTCTGGAAGTTCTTATACTTTAACACACGGAGCAATAGAAGGAAGTGCTCAAATATAATAAATCCTGCTAAATGACAGTATAGGCTGATTAAATCTTTTAGAAGACTCATCAATTTAAACGTAAGCAGTGAACACTTAAAAAACACATTAAGAAATGACAAGGCATTTACTAGCTCATTTCGTATAGTGTGACAAGAGTTTAACACTAAAGCTGTTGCTTATGTTTGGATGTCTCAGGCTTCTTGCTCTAAGTTGGCTCTGATTGAAGTGTCATTGACACCGTGATGGATCAGCATATTCAATATTCAAGTTCAATTCCCCTGCAAATCTACTCCAAATACTCCTTACTTCCATTTTTAAAAGCTTTAACATCTGATAGGCATTTATAATCACTTAGCTGTCAATTTGTTCAATGATATCTAAAGGATGAATTTATTAACAGCGAGCAGTAGCGGTAATTACTTCATTAGTTAATTCCATGTCAGGCGTAGCTTTAGCATTCAGTTACCATCATGAATACTGATGAAGAGTTCAATTTTAGCTATTTATTTTAAACGGCTAGTCTATAACTGACTTAAAGCGAGACTACGCAACTTTCAAAGTCTGAAATTATACAATCTTCCTTGAATTCACGACCAATAACTAATGGCTAATGTTACACACGATTTCTAACCTTAAAGTTACATACTTTATATATTGTGTTGTAACTGACAATACTGAGTCAGTTGGCACTTTACCTACACAAATAAGTCATTCAGTACGTATGTATTAATTAAAAGACAATCTGTATCTGCATATTCTGTTCTTTTGTGGTCACAACCAGGCGGAAAAAAGTGAAGCCAATGCTGAAGTGCCTTAAACTTGCATTCTTTCTAATAGCCAGCAGGGGGCGACTCCTCCTCAACTGATGTTCATTTAGTAAATGATGGTCCCATTTAGAGTCAGATAGACCATAAAGCAAAGTATTCTTTAGGGCGTGGCTACCTTGTGATTGACAGGTCGCTACCACAACGTTGTCCAGTCTGGGTGACGTCTGTGTTTTCCTCTAAGATCTTTAACCCTTTCACAGTGTGTTTTCGGTTCATGAAAGTTAATTGTAACATTTTGGTCGCCTAAAAATGTCTTATTCAGCACGTCACTTGCAAAAATACAGGATGGCGACAGCCAAAATGCCAAACTGGTGGCTTCAAAACGGCAGTCCACAAACCAATGGGTGAGGTCACGGTGACTACGTCCACTTCATATAAATACAGTCTAATGTCGCAACAGGCTTTAGAGAATGGAAAGAAAGCAGTAAGCATAATTCATAAAACAACAATGCTAGCCACGAGCAAAGTTACAGCATGAATGAGGCGGACAGCATTGCAACATAAATCTTATCGTCTTTAGTATCTCATCTGTGATCAAAACTGACACATTCCATCATCACATCTCCTGATCTCCCAGACCTCCACAGAACCCCCTGCCCTCTAATCAGGTTCCTGTGGCTTCTGTGGCAGATGGGAAGCGTGATCCTGGCTCAGTGCTCTTTGTGTCTGTGGAGCAGCAGCCCTCTGCCCTTGGACCTTTCACTCAGTGACGGAGTGTCTCTGAGAATTTGCCCAGCTAGTAAGGGAGGAGCATTCATGCGTGCTAATCATCATTTGCATTGCTGCAAACTGAGGCCATGAAATGAGGCCTCGGGAGAGACAGCGGCACGATGCTCGCAAGGGCAGAGTTAGAGTAAGGACAGGATGAGAGAGAGAGAGAGAGAGGGAGCACAGGCTGAGGTAGCAGATTAAGAACGTTAATTTCTTTTTCAAGCAAAGGTAGGACGTTAGGCAAGCAGATTAGGAAAGCCAATTCTTTTCCAGTCATGTTTCTAACATGTCTCGTATTATCACTGCAAAACCGTTCATCTGAGAAATTCAGGGATGATGGTAGTACTGCAAGCTAATGCTAAAAAGGCCTCTGTCAGTTCCGACTTCATAATATGCAATGTAATCTGCATTGATGCATGTTAACCAAAATGTCCGTTTTAAGCAGAAAATGCCAACGTGAATATTGATTTCATTACTTTATGAACAATATATGGGAGATGTGAGAGGTGGGCTGAAAGTTGAAATTCCAAGGCTGACTGAAAATGTTTCCTCAGACACAGAAAGCTGGCATCTGTGGCTTTCTAAAAATAAAACACTTCTTATACTTTCCAGTAACACTTTATGTGATTACAATTTAGCAAGACACTCAAATAGAATTAACTTCACACACTAGTGTACTCTGTTACTGGCTATAAAAAAAGTTGTGCTACTCATTAGTGCTGATGAAAAAACTGCAGAAAAAGAACCAAAGCCCCCCGGGGATGAAAATATAGCACTGTTAAAAAAAACAAAAAAAACAGTGTCGCATTACTTTAGTGAGACATCAGGACACACTAAAATGGAAAACAAAAGTCAGCTAAAAACAGCTCACAACAAATATCAAAGTAGCATCAGCTTTTAATCTTAACCTCTTCAACCGCACACACACTTCAGTGGTTCCATCATTACAAATGCGTTTTTGTGGACAAATGCATTTTAATTTCTCTTTAATTCCCAAAGTTTCAACAAACGCCAAATGTGTTGTGAATTTATTGGTTGATACAATGGTGGAGACAAAATAGTGCCGTCTTATTTCCCTAAATTTAAGCATCCTGCAGCTTCTGAAGTGATAAAAAACTACAGATAAAGAATGTATTTTTTGAAAATTGGCATAGAGAGACTTTGATGCTCCTTAAGGGGAATTTTTAGGATCACTAGAGTTCAAACGGTTAACTTTCTTTGCAATCAGAGCCGGTCCCGCTGCTTTATTCAGAGGTCTGTTTTTGTGTGATGCGTTTTAAAAAAGGCTTAAAAAGCATTAATAGAACATTAGGAGTAAATGGATTTGAACTGTCCTTGCCCTTGGCAATAGTGGCCCCGTTCCAAGTGAACACTACTCTCTCACGCTCTCTTTTATCTCTTCCAGAAATTAGATTCTCCAATTAAACCCCTAACACAACACAGCAATACAAGTTCATTTGAATAACATCAGCTCTCCAAAAGTCATAGAAAGTAATAGAAAAGTCAGGAAGTAAAGGAAGTTAAAAGGGGGGAGAGGAAAAATGAGACAGAAGGCCTTTGGTTTTATAATAGCAGAGTTTCAATATCCAGCACCTTTTTATTGGTTTTCAGTGAAGCAATGTCAGCCAAGCAACTTTCTGGGGAATGATACCGAGTAATTCAATTAAAATGCTGTGAGTGGAGATAGAAAGGGAATGACAGCCTTAAAGAGCAATGGGAGAGGGGGAGGGGGGGGGGGTAGAGAGAGTACGGGGGAAAGGGTGGAGGAAGAAAAGGATGAGGTAGAGAAGGACAAGAAAAAGTAGGATGAATAAACCTAACAGCAGCAGCCAAGTCTTTTCATGCCTCTCCCGTCTGTTCCTCAGCCTCGGCTCCCTAAGACAGCTTTAATGTGTCTGCTGCTCTTGTAGGTTTTATGAGGCAGGGAAAATGGATGTAGCTACTGCACACACATACACATTTGTGACTGGGCTGACGTTGCCGTGCTGCCTTCCAGATATCCGACTCCTCTCTCTGTAGCGGCGGAGAGCGGCTCCACGGGCGGCGTGTGTCCTATACGACACCCTGCCCGGCAGAAAGTGAGTAAATAAAACATGAGAAGCGAGATAACTATGTCGACTACCTGCTGTCCTGGTATGAAGCCACAACATGTTTCACGTATCGTTTCCACCTCTTTGACGATAGGAAATGCAAGCTGACTGGTTGAATGACAGACGGCAGTCCAGGGCCCTTCGTGTCACGTTACGCCTCTGGTCCTCCATTAATATGTATGGAGCAACATCACTGTCTTTTTGCATTATATTTTATACCCCTGTGGAGATCGGAGATGGGCTTTGAGAGATTCAAATCCCCACACCTGCAGCAAAGTACATAATTACATAATTAAGCTGGCTAGATTTAATAGGCAAACACCAGCTGAGGGTTAAATTCACCCTTCACCTCCTCACAGATGGCAGCTGACAACTCTTCCTCTCTGAAGTCCTTTAGGACGTCGATACCTTTGGCGTCAGATTTCATGTCATATGTCGCGAGCGCGATAAAACTCGCAAATTATATTATTTCACAGGTGCAGATAGTTGCTGCAACTCGCACGATACAAGTCCTCGCATACCAATTCAGCTGTGAGCGAGAAACAAAACATAGGGAGAAGCAAAGAATGGCATCTGCATTTAAAAGAACTTAACAGAGCAGCCACCATGCATGAGAGAGTGTCTGCTGGGGGGCATACACACTCTCACAGCTAACTCTGCTCACCAAGTTGAGCTCTGCTAGTGCCAATTCTAGACTTTTGACAATTTGGAATTAGTTCATTTTTTATTATCAGCGCCCGCGTTCATCAAATAAAAAAAACAACTAATATAATTATAGTTATTAATACTTCGTAGGGTGATGGACGCTACAATTGTAAACTGAAAGTGAAAGTGTCTGCTCCGTACGGAGTCTCAGCACAGAGTAGCAGATTTCACACACTTATCATAGGACGAGAGTGAGTTGACAGACAAGATGACAGTGGAGAATTTGGTGTCAAAGCGAAAAGCAAAAGCACCTACTAGGCAATATTTCAGATTTAAACCCACTGCTATAGGGGAACCTTAAACTTTTGGTATGAAACTATGCGAAGGACGGAGCGGTTACAGCAGGTGCGAGTGGCGCAGAAGCGCCAGCGAAAGCTCTTAAGTTCAAAATAAGCTCTCTACATATATTGAGCGTCATCTTTTCTTCTAAAATGTCCGGTGTAATCGGTAACACCGGTGTTGTCACGACTTTATTAACCGGTGGGAAAATGTCATCACCGTGGCATCCCTAGTGAGTTGCAGTTAACAGCTGCTGTTTTATGACATAAATCTGACGCCATAGATATGACGCAACTTAACCTTCTCCAACTTCTGTCTGTCTCCTTTTCTTTCTGGTCTCCGTCTCTCTCTCACACACATCCACACAGCGTTCCTCACCAGTAGCAGTCACTCTGATGGTTGCCTGTCATGCATAATAAGAAACGTTGACATTTGAGAGTGCAGAGAGGACACGCTGACAAATCCACATAATGGTCTCTCACACAGTGGCCTGTGAGTGAGCAGGTAAGTGGTTTTCACCGAGCACCGCTACAGTGCAGCAGCACAAGACTAAATGTCCAGGAAGTCCTTGGGGCAGCATTGATATTTCAGTATGATAATAGACATGAACTCGGGTGGGGTGCCGGCTGCCAGTAAAAGTGTTACCTCTTGCAGGCCAGTCAAATTAACCTTCTACATTATGCCACTGTGCTCGGGTCACATCTCTGCAGGTACTGGGCTATGCTCCCGTGTGCCACTGCTCTCCGGTGGGTTCAGACACAGTATTATAAGCAGAGCATAAGGCGTTGCAGGGGTGGTTGAGAGGGCAGGTGCGCCCCTGTCGACGGTAAGTAGCTGAGACCATAGCTGAGACCCGATCCTGTCGCTCACCGTTACATCTCTCATCTCACTGCACAACGCAAAACTGTCTGCGGTCAGGTTTTATTTTCAGTGGCATAACATGCACCCACTACGGCATCTGTGATGGAAATACAGTCACTGTTTTCAAGGTTGACTTGCCATGGAAATTCAGTTTGCAGCTTTTGTTTTGGTTGAGATGAAGAGAAAGGCGACTGTGAGCAAAATGCACCAGGCACCGTGCTTTTCAGACAGCAACCTGGTGAAGGTTGGGGAAAAATGTTGAAATAGGGTTATGATCATTATTTCAACTAGTGACCCTTAATTCATGTCTTTGTTCCACATGACTGACTGAGACAGTCTGAGTGGCACAAACAAATTCACTCAAAGTCACTTTTCCATCCCTCAATACCTACCGTGGAATGTGCTTTTGCACAAGACTGCACAAGTTAACCTTGCACGGCAGCTGGATTCTCGCAATGTCACAAGATAACGCAAGAGTCGCAGTATCAGATGTCACACGAAAATCCATCTTGTCAGACTTTAAGTAATGCTTTTGTGTCCAGCTCGCCAGACAACAGACCAATCAGCGTCCTGCAAGGAGTTACTGTGGCTACGGGCGTGGTTTAGGTGTACGAGAACTGAGACCCAGTGAGACGACATGGAGAGGCGTCTGTTGGTTCTAAACAATGGCGGCTCCTAAAGAGGTTAGCGTAGATACTGTAATAGCATCAGTTATATCAGAACCGGGGAGTATTTCTTCATTGAAAGAAGAGCAAAGAACGGCACTGAAGGCGATGTTTTTGGCCTTCAGTTAGTTTTGCTTTTGTTAGTTTGATTGACAGATGGTTCATCCAATCACCTGCCAAGTATTTTTTAAAGTGAATGACGTCTTCTCTCAGGGTCGGGTTATGCACAGGCGCCATCAGTATAAAACTACAGGTCATCCTTGCTGGCATGAGTCACAGTGGCATCCTCCGGTGCTGAGAAATGAAGCCAACATGGAAGTGCCAAAAACTGCAGTTCCTCAAATGGCCACTTGAGGCTGGCTCCAAAAGTGAGTCAATCCTCATAGCCAGGAGTTAGACTGTGTCGCCACTACCATTATGGCGACGGCCAGAGCTGCCCACTTTGAGCTTCACAACAGCTCCTCAGAAACCTATGGGTGACGTCACGGATACTACGTACACATTTTATACGGTCTATGGTATGAGTACAGAGGGGTGTGCGTGTGAAAAGATTTCACAAGTGAACAGATTAAGTGAAATATCTGTGCACTGCAATGCAGTCAAATACAACAGACCTGTAATAAATATTAACTTTGTGAATGTTAGTGTTGATTCATCACTATGGTCATTTCTGAGGGTGTAATGAGTATTAGTATTGGGCTACATGGTATTGAAAGGTGTCTTTAATTGTTTGTCCACCTCATATATTTATGCGGAGGCGTTAAATATATTAGAGACCCCTTATAATTTAATGCAGGGTATAATCCACCCTCTACATCCTAGATTGAATACAAGGATGTTTTTGTCAACTTAACAAGTTCAACAAGAGTTTAAAAACAGCTAGAGGGTATTTTGTATTCCTCTCCATTTTATACACGACTATGACTAAATAGAGTCACTTTGAAAATACAACCTCTGACTTGGCAAAGAAGTGCTGAGTCAAAGAAGTGACATCAGCTGAAGCCTGACAATGACATGACTCAGTAATCACACAATGGTGCCATCACTCCTACGCTTCAAGCAGAATTATATCTGCAGAAACCCAATAGGCCAGGTCTGCGATGTGTCAGTGGGGCGGCATGATAAATATATGGATTGAACTAATTGGCTCTCATGTTTACTACCCAATGCCTTTATGACATAATCTCTTTCTAATCCCTCTTTATCTCGTTCTAGACTGCCGTGTCTCTACTGCTGCAGTCTCTGTACCGCTGCAGTGTTTACTGCTGTACCCACTGAATTAGAAATGAGTAATGGCTCGTTTTTTTTGCTCTGTTATGGCTCCCCCATATCTTGATACCAGGTTCAACCGAGGTTTCTTTTTTAACCTTACTAGAAACCTATAAAACTAATAAGATGCTATAGACACAACCTATTTGATACAAATACACATTTAGCTTTTTTGAGATGGGACAAAAATAATAATAACATATTCATGGTCCTCAAATCAGATTGTCACCGATCCAAATTGGACTTGGTAGTTAGGAAAGTCATGGACTGCAGAAACTGAAATATAGAATTGTATTTAAATATAAAAATGGACCTGCAGGGTCTGCAGTGTTAATTTGTCAGGCTGACAGACACATGGACACACACACACGTCGGTTGAGAAGGCGGTCATTCAATGTGGCCCGGGACACATTTGAGTACACACTGCTAAAAGAATGTGTCCATTTGCGGCCAAGACCACCTCCAAATGTGATCGGATCTCAGTGTGTCCTCAATGCATCTTGGGTGCAATTGCACCTGTACTTAGAGCTGTCCACTTGTGATCGGATCACCCAGGACACATGTTAAAGGTGCTAAATGTGAGATTGGGAGCATTTCTATTGCCTCCGCACGGCTCTCAACATGGTGACGTCTGAGCTGGTGGCTCGCAGCTAACAGTGCATTAACAGCTGTAACCACCATATGAGAGCAGTGCAGAGCAGCAGCCGTGAGCTAGCCAGAAGGGCACGCTCACATGCACTAAAAGGTACGCGCGGCCGGCCCGGCTATGTAAACAAAGCACAGAGGGAGAGTGACTTCATTCTCTGCTCAGGTTGATATTACTCCTCTATATCTTTATATAACAAATAGTTGTTTGATGCTATATTAATGCTCTGGATATCGTATAGAGCACCTTTAATGTCAAGGGCATGAGACTGCTGTCGTTCCTTGCAAGGACGTCAAGTCCGAGTTGTATTGCAGCAGAGAAATTCTCATTTCATTCGATAAGAGCTCATTTCTAAATGAGAAAAGTTCTTTTGGGAGAGGTTTTCTAAAGATGTCCTTTACTGTATAACTCCCGTTAAGATTTCACTCAGTGTTCTGTGTGCAGGAGTTTGCAGCACTCACCTCAGGGTTGGTCCACTTGGTCTTGATCTTCTCAGACATCTGTTGTGTACAGCCCAGCAGGTCATAACCTTGCCTGCTCTGGAGGGGGGGCAGACAAACACACAGTAAACACAACAAGGTATACAGGGACACAAAGTACACATAGATTCTCTGTTATTAGTTCATTATTCCACCGTTAATCATTTAGAAGAGCATCAAATTAACTTATAATTTACTCATACCATTATAGAAAGAAGAACTGGGTACATTGATAAAAAAATATATTACAATACTTTTGAACATCTCAGTATTGATAATGTGACAATGCTTTTAGAAGATGTTTTCACACAAGAAAAGGCATGGTACATGCTTGACAGCTCACCAGTCAATCACAGGCTATAATTTGGCATATAAAATCAAGTTTGACATGCTCCATGCTCAATGTAATGCACAGCAACTGAAACTCATATCACTACTCCCCGGAGATAAAGGGTTCTTTCACATGAATACACTGACACTGTAAACAGGATAAAAGCTGCGTAGAGTAAATAATGTGGCCTTAGGCTGTGTGCGTGTGTGTGACCCCCTTTGTCTCTCATCAATCCATATGTGGCCATGATGTAAGAGTAAGCCAGTGAAGTGTGCTGCTCTATTTTCATTTTTCAGATGTGCAGCCACAGGGTAGAGGACACTGTAAATTACAAGTCAGCACACCATGTGGGTCATTACTACAGTAGCTAAATGCACCGGCTTTGTGATACAGTTTATTTCAGTGTTCACAAACAAAACCCTTGACTGTTCAAAATAGTAATCCAAAACTAAGTCCTGGTTTCTGATACTATCACACCGCTGTTGATTGGTCCTCTGTGCAATAACACAGTCCGACTGTGTTCAGTGTGCTGCTGATAACATCGGACTCTACATGTTTCTATAATCATCACAAACACTATGCTCTGCAGAACTGAGCCCATAGTGATGATGAATTTATTCTCAAAATCCTGAACAGCGTTAGCCAGGCTCACTGGACCAACTGCAATGCTGCACTGAACGAGTGGCGACTCCCTGGACCTATTAAATGCGCCCGAAGCAAAAAGCCATCTGGGAAATGGTGGAAGGACAAATGGATGGACACTGGGATATATTCATAATGTTTCATTTCCATTTCACAGTTTTCATAGGAATTATTTATGTAGCTGCGGAATTTAATCAATTTATGAATGAGGTCATGTGGGTGATCATGAGAAATTGTTATTTTGAAATATTACACAGAGCTCTTGCAGAGCCCTGGTGAGTTGACTTAAAGACTACAGGGCCTACAGCTATTGACATACCACTTAATACTGAATTTGAAATGCAAACCAGATAGATGACACTCTGAATACATTATGTTATACATTACAGAGCTGTAGATGTTGAGATTAAGAACAGGAGAGAGCATACAGTGCTGTTCTACTATGCACCAATCAGCCATTACATTAGGACAGCATAGGCACCCTGACCGGTCCTCATATGCAACAAACTGCGATGCACTGTGTGTTCTGACACCTTTCCATCAGAACCAGCATGAACTTTTTCAGCAATTTGAGCTACAGCAGCTCTTCTATTCGATCAGACAACACGGGCCAGCCTTCGCTCCCCACGTGTATCAATGAGCCTCGGGTCTGACCCTGTCACCGGTTCACCGGTTTTCCTTCCTTGGACCACTTTTGGTAGGTCCTGACCACTGCTGACCGGGAACATCCCACAAGAGCTGCAGTTTTGGAGATGCTCTGAACCAGTCATCTAGCCATCACAATTTGACCATTGTCAAAGTCGCTCACATCCTTACGCTTGCCCATTTTTTCAGCTTCCAACATAAAGTTCAAAATGTTTACTTGCTGTCTAATATATCCCACCCACTGCCAGGTGCCATTGTAACGAGGTACTCAATGTTATTCACTTCACCAGTCTGTTGGTTTTAATGTTATGGCTGATCGGTGTATATAAACCCATCATGTTCTGAGTGCGTGACTCACCTTCTGCCACACGTAGGCTTCATGTAAGGTGATGATCTCATGATCACGGTGCTCACCCTGCACGGCACACACCACACAGATGATCTTCTCATCTGGTTTACAGTACAGGGAGCCTTCCTGTCCATGTTCCTTGCAGCGCAGTCTCTCCACCGTCACCGTGTCCCTCTTCCCAGCCTCCTGCCCTGCTTCTGCACCCTCAGCTCCATCACCTAGCTCTGCCTCCAGCTGCAGGCCATTCTGGGCTCCTTCCCCAGCATCACCACACTCATTGCCATTAGCCCCTGCAACTCCGAGTAGCGCCATCTCCTGATTCAAGTCCATCCCAGCCTCATCCTCAGCTCCATCTCCGACTCTGCAGTCTCTGTCGGCGCCATGTCCATTAGCTTGTGTCTCCTCGTGGTTGTAAGGCGTTATGGGATGATGTGTGCTGCTGGCGTGTCTGCCAGCGTGGACAAGGCAGAAGGCAAAGCTGCAGGTTCTGCACACTTGTGTAGCCGGGTGGGCCTCGTCAGGCTCGCACGCATCACATGACCCGTCCATCTGCGGCAACTCCTCGTGTTTCAGCCCCATAGCTCCTTCCTGGGGTTCCCCTTTGTGGTCCATGGTGGCTGATAATAATTCTAGGGGGGATAAGAGGAATAAGTATTATAGGAGACACACAGTGTGTAGAGGACAGGTTATTAATAGCCGTGACCTTCTGTGAACAGCTCTCACATTTGCACAGGGGAAAGTCCAAGATCCTCAGGACTAATCCCCTCTGATATAATATTCCCACAACAGATGATGGAGGCAAAACCCACGGCAACACTATCACACAAGCTACACAAAATTTGTTTTTGCAAGGACACTAAACACGAAGACCCCATCTGCAGTCACAGAACCGCCTTCGTGTGCAAACACGCTCACTTTTGTTTACTGACTCACAAACCGAAAGTGCTGAGCACGACCGTACCCTCGGCACGACCAAAACAGCCACGCTCTCCACTTATATATCTCACCTCCCCTCTCTGCATGCATGTCATCCGGCCCTGACCTTTACATGTTTTGTTCTCTTTATGCCCTCTCAACCTTTCTTTTCACCTCACTCTGTGAGGGAGTGAATCTGAAAGAGTGAAGAGAGAGATGGTTGCAGGACTTGTACACAGAACACAAACTTTCTCTTTCCCCCCTCAGAGCCTTCCTCTCCTGAGCTATGTTTGTGTACTCTCTCCTCACTGTGCTGACACAAACAACCAGTAGAAGAAAAAAAAAGTGCTGTAATGCAGAGAAAAAAAAAAAACACCCCCTCTTTCACCACTGCTATTTCTCTCTGTCTCACACAGTCATACAGTGCTTCCTCACACACACACACAGGCATTTTCTCCCCCTAACAGCTCACTGCAGTGTACTTACCCTTCCTCCCCCCTCTCTGTTTTCTGTCTAGGGCTTGTTTTGAGACAATAGTGAAGTCAGTGGAGGAATTAGCTTGACGACTAAATACCTTTGCACAGCTGCTGTGCTTTGGATTCTATTACTGAGCTGTCGGACTGAGCTACTTTCACTTTACAGCAGAAATAAACAAGGGGCTCCACAGCTTTCGATCCGACAGCGTTTACTTCCTTATTTTCATGAGCCTGCTGTCTGCCTTTTTTTTTTTTCACCACTTCCTGCTTGTAGTCTCCTGTGTGTGTGTGTATGAGAACTACAGAGACACACAGAGGCTGGAGAGAGAAAACCCGTCTGACAAGCATTAGAGAGAGTGAGACTCCTCATGGGAGGCAGGTAACGCTACTAGAAACAAGTAGCTATTTTCATGAGCATTGACTGTATAAAGTCGATACAGAGCATGAGCGTGCACTACGGAGCCCCGTGAGGTGACATTCGTTTGAATATGTTGCGCGCGCTGGTTAATTAAGAACGTGTTACCACAATATAGTGTTAAATAACTTATGCGCACAAGATAGAAAATATTATTAACCCTCCTGTTACCTTCAAATTTACTAACATCTTTTATCCTTGGGGTCAATTTGACCCCAGCAATTTAAACCTCCAGAAAATGATTATAATTAAAATTGTTACCCAAGTTTATGTGTCAGGTACTTTATGTTTGTTTGTTGACTACCTAAATAGCCCTTTAAATAAAATCAATATCTTCACGGGAACCATATTTTGCTGCCCCCAAAGCGTGGGGAAATATCAAAGTTCTCGCGAGAATGATGTTTCCCATCCCCCGTGTCCTGTGAACTATCAGTGGTTCTCGCACTACTACAGTTATGGTTATGTTAGGTTAGTGCCCTAAAGCTTTTTGAAGATTATAAAGTTGCATGTTATAGTGACCTCAATATCATCCTAAACAAATGTGTGTAAAATGTTGATATTTCTTATATGTTTTAATATAGCTAGAACAGTCTGGGGTCAAATTGACCCCAAAGAACACCGATGCGTACAGCATGTGTACAGGACATTGAAAACATATCATCATTTTAATTTTATGTTTACCCAGTTGTCCCCATTAAATTAGGAAAAGTCATTAAATATGAAGCAAAAAAAATTATGATGTCAATCATTTATTAGACGTTAAACATTGAATGGGGTCAAATTGACCCCAAAGATAATAGGAGGGTTAAAAAAGTTTTGAGATAATAATTGACACTAATAATAGTAACTTTGTCAAACAACTGTAAGCAGTGCAGTTTTCTTCATGTCACCATATGTTAAAAATAGAAATATACAAAATTCACCAGAAACCACATGGGGACAGTTTGTGTCTCACACTCACGTTTTAATTAAGCTGATGTTAGCTACATTGGAGTCATGTCTGAGCCGCTATTTTCCATCAAAATCAAGAAAGACAAAAACTTTTAAAAAATCTTGTCAAGTTGTTTGATCACACTGCAGACATTTCCAAAAAACTCCTCATAACTCACCCAATCAATAATATTCCATTCAGTGTGCAGTTAAAGGGGCTGTTTGTAAGATTCAGAAATGCTTGTTAACAGCGACACCTGTGGCCGTTAAGTCAACGAAAGTCAGCGTCGGGCTCGCGCTTGCTCGCTCTAAATAGACATGAACGAGTATCGCTCAAAACAGTGAGGCGACACAACCACAATATCACTCCATATTTCAGCTGCTTGGCAGTAATGTTAGCTGACCAGACGAAGGTCTCTCCACGAATCATTACTGATCCTAGTGTTGGCTTTTCCTGCTTCAGCCTCCCAACAGTGGTCGGAGTGAACAGGGAAGACACCGGCACCCGGTCAGAGACGATAACGTTTCTCCCCCGCGTCCTCCGACCGCGGCCAACACTGTTTAACAGACGGGCTTCACTAGATATGACTTTGTGGTTTTGGTGCTTACGTGTAGTTTGTGTTGGAGTCTGAGTCTGAACAGCGTAGCCACATGCGAGTGCGCATATGCAAGCGCACATGGGTCACCGACCCTGATGATTTATACGTGTAAGAAGTTACAAACAGTCCCTTTAAGGTTTTCTTTCTTTTTTTCTTTTTTTTTTTTTTTTACCATAGACTGTAAATAAAGATGGACGACATGATAGCTCCCCAATAGTGAGCCGAAAGTTCTCGATCTCCCCCTGGTGGATGGCTGCAGTATAGGTCATAAATCCCGCCCCCTCCATGTTAGCGAATGGGACATGGGCCAAACGTCAAAGTACTCGTCCAGTAGACTGTCCATTGTCATTTTAGGTAGTTCTTATCACGCTGATGAATGTTCAAGTGTTCATTTTTCTGATAAGTTAGGTTTTAATTAGTTATTTGATGCTATAAAAAGGGAATGAGACGTCGTGATTGACAGTTGTGATTGACAGCTGCAGAGTGAAGCAGTCACTTGGGAATTGTACGAGAGAGGAGATGTAACTTTAACTTTCCATAACCGCCACGAGTCTGTGAAATAGAACGTGTCAATTTGATCATAGATATAGATCCGAGAGATATTATGGTTAATTGTGTCTTTCTAGTCAAATAGCTACCGTGGTGCTAACGTAGGAGCTAGGTGGCTCGCTAGCAGGCTGCGGCTGTAATTGGCTTGGGCAGGTTTGTGGGCGGGACGTCCAATAGCTACAGCCCCCCCCCACCTCCCCACACAATTGTTTTCTTTTTCTTTACTGAATAAATTAAATACAGCGATAATAACATAACATAAAAGTGGAAACTGAAAATAGGAAAATAAATAATTAATGTAAATAAATAGGGATAAACAGATTACAAATAAATTGGAATAAACAGAAAAATAATTGCAGGTTATTTGTAAATATTTTGCACTAATGTTCCAAAACAGGCTTGTGAGTAATATGATTACATGGTGGTCTTGATGTTGTGTTTTAATTCATACAGTGCTTTTTTGTCTTTCATAACCGGATTTATTTTATTTTTTATTATTGTATCTATTATTTATTTATTTATTTTTATTTTACCTTTATTTTAACAGTATATTCCCATTGAGATGTAATATCCCTTTTTTCGAGGGAGTCCTGGCCAAGATGGCAGCATAAAAAGTTTCACATAAAAGCACAAACAACTGCAAAAGTTAATAACAACATAAGAAATGTCATATAAAAAAAAAAAAAGAAGCAAATTACATCAAACAATAAATTAGTAGTGTTGTTCAGTAACAGGACATGTACATCAGCGGTCAATTGCTCTGATTCAAATATAACCATCAGTGCAACAATTGTAATAACAATAAGGAATAGATGGATAGATGGATGAATGGATGAATGGATGGACTTTATTGATCCCAAATTGGGAAATTATTATGTTACAGCAGCAGATTATCCAGGCATTACAGGAACAGAAAATACACATTAAAAGCAGGGGTGACGATGTTATCCAGTATACACTATTTATTATATTGGTTGAAATGGTCTTTACACCCCGACAGCGATCCATTACTTATGAGCTCTGAAAAAGGACCGGAAAAGAGCCGTCATCTGTAGCTGCTGTAATCCTGTAAAAACGTCTAACAGTCACTGCCTCGCGGTCCGCTTGGAAAGAATCAATCAGATGCCTCCCTGCCTCCCTGCTGGTACTCTACCCATGGCGTGCACCAGCCTGAACTCAAAGAACTATATATATATATGTATATATACATATACATATATATAGAATATTTATAGAATAAACCATATAAATAATATACAATAAATTTACCAAACTACTACAACTGTATGTGATAACATACATTAGCAAAAGAGTTCATATTGTTGCAGTTTTTTAAAAATGAAATGAAACGAGGTGGAGTGAGAGTATAACAATGTGCAAATGCACCATGTGCAAGGTTATTGAAGGAGCCAAACAGAGTGAAGTATGGTTTTGGACAGACACTATAAAGCTGAGAGTTCTCTGTTAGACAGAGGTGAAGTGTTGTGAAGAGTTATAACCTTGGACAGGACATATTTCCTATCGGTCCTTGTGACAGTGAAGCTCAGTCTGTTAGAGAAAGAGTTTCACTGTCTGTCCAGTAGGTGGTGGAGAGGATGGTCAGGATTATCCATAATGGATTGAACAGTTTGTTCAATGTCCTCCTCTCCACCACAACTTTAAATGTGTTTGGTTTTCAGCCAATTACGGAGCCAGCTTTCCTAATCAGTTTAATCAATAATGGCCCGAGGAGGAGATGAAATGAAACTCCTGTCGTTTCCTGAGGGGATTAGGCAAAGTGAGCGAAAGAAATATGATATCACTAAATGTAATCCTATTTTCCCGGTGAGCGTTTGAATGGTGTTAAAAGAAGGACATGCTATTGGTCATGCATACATTTATTAAAAAAAAAAGTGAGTGACAGCCACAAGGCCAAACAAAGATGTGTATATTATTTAAATACAGGAAAGGGTTCAGCTGGAAGGGTAAACAAATGTGAATTTTAACACTGGTGTTTAATGGTGAGTTTCTAATTATGATGTCTGCTTTCCCCTTCTATACACATCCTCACCCTCCATAAAACAGCACGGAGAGACAATGGAGCAGGATTAGAGGTCTGGAGAGAGAGAGAGAGACGGAGAGAGATGAGGAAAAACAAGCTGTTCTCTGTTGAGGGATCTAAAGAGGCTATTGAGCTGGGCTTCAGACACGCAGTATTTGGCATATAATTGTTTACTGTTACTGTGATTTGAATGGCACGCCATAAATAACCATAAATCACGTTCCAAGTATACTGTAAGCTCCCATGTTGCTGTTTTTGCCAAAGTTTTTGAGCTGTTTTGAATAGGATTGCTCCTATAGAAATGTTGCCACCAGAAAAGATTCAGTACAAGACTATAAACAGAAAGGATGACTCAATGAAAACATATTTCACTGGCAAAATCAAATTTGTCTTGGCATGAGACTTGCCTAAGCCATACTGATGTAACGATTAAAACTGGAACTGTGTTTCCAGAGGGCGTTTAATCGTAACAAATGTATGTTTCTGATTGGAGTTCTGGCAGGAATTGAGAGCACAAGTTGTTTTGCCGCACAAATAACAGCAAGATCACATAAATTAACTTCTGCTTTTAAACCACAAAGCATGGTCAGTGCGAAGTTAAACGGTCATCGGACCTGTTTTAAAATGGCTTTCACTGCATTAAACTCTGCTGAACGGTAAGAGACATCATCATCTTGCACCCTGCGTAAAACCGAAAACAATTAAAAGGCCCATTGACTTGCAATTCATTAGAATAAGCACTCAATATAAATACAATATGTGGCTACTGATGGGAACTTTGATTTGCTCTCTCTCCCTACCCAGGGATTGCAGTAGAACAAAATGTGACACACAATAGGAGCTAAATTGTTTACCTAAATTGTGTTTCTACAGCTCAGAAAAGCCCGTGCATGGAAGTTGGCAACACAAAGAACATCAAGCTCTCAGAAACGGCAGCCAAGAGTGAAGGGGGGAAGCTTTGGCAGACGAGCAGAGCAGACCGAAAACACTTACCTAATGCCTCTGTTTTAACATTGTTTCATTGGAATGAGGTCAGTCTGTTGGTCTTAAGATGAAATGTCTGTCATTGCAGCAGACAGGTCTGCCAGAGGAGCACTTCTCTCTCCCTCCCCCCCCCCTTACAGTATGTGTTGATATTTTATTATCTCTCCCAACTCATTTTCTCTGGATGCTCTTGACTTTTCCTCAACTCTCTCAACCTGTCAAAGCTGTGCAACATGAAACAGACTCGATATGCTGTTTTGCAAAGCTGTTTGTGGATTCCTGAAGCCTTGTCTCATAGCCTACAGCAAGATAACCAAACTTTGCTGAATAAAACCTTTAACCCCTTCAAAGCCGATCTGGAAGACGTTCTGAAGTAAACAGAGATGCGTTGGGTTTTACTCAGATGCAGTTTACCAGCTAAATTTGTAATCATGCTTTGTGAGATAGTCCCCTGGTGCTGCACTCGCTCAGTATTTTTTTTCTATGTGTGTTTGTATAGGGCGAGGTAGAGGAAGGACAGCTGTCAAGACTGATCAGAGGCAGTGAGCGGTGAGATACAGGTGAGGGAAGAAGAGAAAAGCACAATTTGTACAAGGAGAGCACACATGAAGGACAGACATACAAAGCACAATTTTCTCAAAATGTCATCCAAGACATTGTAAAATCAAGATCTTACAATATTCTCCCACAAGCATGCACTCAAAGCACAAAGTAGGACTTCGTATTGGCAAGAATCTGACGATACGATACGCATCATGATACGGGGGTTACGATTCATTATATTGTGATATGTTGCAATTTTTTAGATGTAATTTTAGGAAAACTGGTATTGTATAAAAAACACCACCATATGCATAACATCTATGTAAAAAAAGTTATCTTTTAAATGCAATCAAAGCAGTGGGATCTACATTCATCACAATCCCTGCAACATCCAACATCATAGCTTAAAAACGAAAAGAGACACACCGGGCGGGCAGGGGGAGAGGTGGATGGGTCCAACAAACACACGGCTTTCATTCAGGAGGCCGCTGTTCATTTCATTTTCATTTCATTTCAAAATGTATTTCGAACATGTAGAATACAAAAAAAAATTAAAAATAAATAAAGAAAAAGAGAATGATCATACCAACAAGTGGACAGTCAGAAACAAGTAGTATTTACATACAATGAAAAGCATAAGAAAAATAAATTGTCAAACACTTGATGCCTTGATTTACATATTCGAAAAGGAGTGAGAAGAAGTATAAACTTATTTAATCCCACCCCTTCTCCATAAGTCAATTATTAATTATTAACCAGCTTCCTTATTTAGCCACACATATACTCTAATTACATTTTCCTAAATTTGTCTAACTATAATTATTATTATTTATAATTATTCTAACTATAATATCCGGTGCGTTACGTTTCACTTTCACTTAAACCCAACCATGTTGTTTTTTCCTAAACCTAACTAAGTGGTTTTGTTGCCTTATCTTAAACAAGTGTTTTTGTTTAATTAACAACGTTAAGCACGTGTTTACTTGCGACCTAAAAGTAACACCAAGGGGTCTGACAAAGCGTTGTGTAAAGAGGTGGGATGAGAATGTGTTGGAACTACAGTTCAAATACCTCTCATCATTAAGTGAAGATCTGTTATCAATTCTGTTGTTGAAAAACATATTTTGATGCTCCATCATGAAAACAGAAATCCGCAAATTTGCGAGAGAAGTGGGAGGCTGAGAAATATGCCACTTTCCACAATGTTGCTCGGGTGAATCGAAGTTTAGATTTGAAAAATTGAAGTGTGTATTTACAAGTGGTTCAACATTGTTGAAACTTACACCTTCGGGATGGAGACAGTTGGGGATCTTTTTCTCCAGGGGGCTGCCAGTGGGATTGTTGCTCCATTGTTTGGGTATTAATAGAGTCCCTTATAAGGATACCGAAATTCTGACATCATGAGCAATATAGCCTTTCACAGATTATGGTACCACATTATTCGCAATCTTCCCTTAACCTCTGCAAGGCTATTATGAGTCACAAAATCTCTTTATGGCTGTCTCCTCTATTCCCGAGAAACACCGAATCGATATCCAGCTTTGGGGCTGCAGCCTTCCATCAATAAGTCATTTAATCAATAATCCCCAGAGAGCACTGCATCACGTCTGTTTTTGTAAGGCCGGGTGCTACCTTGGACTGAATTACTGGAAGCAAATGGACACAATGAGTAGTTAGAGAAAGTCTGTGGGTTATCTGAACCAAGCTATTGAATTATGACTCTTTGAACTTGTGTATATTAGCAAGGAAACCGTTTTAATTGTGACCAAATTGCATCAGTAGGGATATTGTTCCCATCAGATGGGAACAATATGCATTTTTCTATTATTTAAGTTTAACTTTATGAAAATCTCAGAGAAAAGGATTTTGCAGAAATGTACATTTCTTTTTCACTGCCCTTTTATACAGTATATGTATTGATTACCAACGTCTCTTCTGAGTATTTTTCAAGTCTCTGTGAAGTGAAACTCTCAGCTGTAAGGCTAGACACGTGAAGCATGATATCAGATGGACAGACAGACATGAAGCACATGAACCAAGTGAATCACCATCACTGCCTCGGAGTATATTCCTTCACCTTTCCCCCACACCTGCCTACTACCCCTTTTTGACTCCAACACGGCTCTTATCATCCTCTTACACACACTCTGTAACCACGGTAACTGTCTTACACCATCAGTTGTAGGGCACCGATGTGCAGCCAGCAGTTTCCTGCAGGGTTCACGGTCCACTTTTTGCTCAGAGCTGCAGAAACAGGGTGTCGGGGGAACGCCGGTAATAACGTTGTTCAGAATCAAACATCCAGCACGGCTAATATGATGACTTTGAATTCTCACTGCACAGTTCAGTGTGTAGAAGCAATTAAGCTTAGGCTTGCATCCCCGAAGCAAATTGAAATATATCATACATCAGTAGTCCTTTCATTCATTGGTTACACATGGGAGAGACTTTCAAGCGGTATGGACGGATTACTTTTTAATATTTGTATTGAACATATAGCTTACTGTAGCTCGAGCAACAGTTGGGAGAATGACTTTTTTCCCCCCATTTGTTTCATATGATTGAAATTGTATATGGCATCATGTTCAAAAATAATAAATAGTTGCCACATACCCCTCCCACACATTTCCTGGCAAAATAAAGTAAAATGCCTGCTTTATACCAAACATCAATAGTATAGATTTATAATGAGTGCCTTTTTAGTATTTCGCAATCTTCTAATGGAAATATTGTTTTTCTAATCCTATTAAATCACTCAGATCATGTTTAAAAGGACAATATAAGCAAATGTCAAATCTCAATTTCTATTGTCTCAAACAAAGTAATTGCGAGCACAATATCTATTTCCCCGACATGGTGACGCATCTGCTGGGCACACATTGATTTTTCTCTTCCTGAAGTAGTTTTTTAGGGAGTATTCATTTCCTAATTTCCTCTATTCTATTGTATCATTCTTATTACCTCTGCCAAGGCCGAAGGAGGTTATGTTTTCACCGGCGTTGGTTTGTTTGTTTGTCCGTTTGCAGGGGGGGGGGGCGACAACTGTAGATTCTGCGTTTTTTCACATTCAACTCGATGAAATTACAGTTGAGTTCGACCAGAGAGTAAACTCAATCTTGGAAAAGGTGATCTGTGTATGGCTGTAGCTTTTATATTAGAATATGGCCATCCTTGAATTTACTGTTGGATTTATGCCCAAAAGAAAGATTTGTGGTAATGGACTGTAAGTACAAAGCTTCATGTAATGGGAAAGTGTTCTTGTCAAGGAGTCGCAAGTATAAATATACAGTCCAGATATGAATGTACAATAGCACAAATGAACTGCCACAGTCAGGTAATGTGTATTTTTGAAGGTGCATTCCAATAGTTTAATGGTTGGTCAGGTTTTCTGTGCATAACGATGTACTATTTGGCCTCCACCAACTGTCACCAAAATAGTACAGAGAGCAGGTGTTTATAGGGTAAGCAGGCAGACTATGCAAAACATTGTGAAGCTTGACACCAAAGATGTGACGCACTTCTGGATTGCAAATAACATTGCTTTTACAGCACCGTGCATGGCAAGTCAGGACATATGGCAGAGTTGAGGGGAATAAATGTTTTCCACCTTAGGAAACCTTGCTTTATTAGTGCAAAGCTGCACCTAGCACAATGTTCCTGCATGAAATTAAAGAGGACCTGTTATGGATTGAGCAAGCAGCATAGGTTAGATTTAATGTTCAAAAAACAATTTATTTTTCTCATACCGGCTGTGTTGCAGCACCTCTTTTCGCCCTCTGTCTGAAACGCTCCATTTGAGCTCCTGCCCCCTTCCTGAAAAGCCCAGTCTGCTCTGATTGGTCAGCTGGCCCACTGATTGGTCAATCGAACCAAACTCTTCGGACTCCGCTCACGCTTCGCTCTAACTAGCTCTGTTTGAGGGCATGCCAAACTAGCCGCTAGGCAGGTATTATGCAAATATGTTACTTGGTGACATCACCACGTTACGGAAGAAAAGGCGGGACTTCAAGCAAGGCGTTTCGGGCAGTTCAGGAGCAGTGTTTCTATGGGGAAGAGTAACTCCCTTTGGCGTGACTCACTTTGCAGACCTATTACATGCACAAAAATCTATACAAGACACTAAAGGACAGGGAAAAAGCACAAAAGCATAATAGGTCCCCTTTAAAACACTTTGTGCTGTCATGTTTAATCTATGTTTAGTAATTAAATGTTCATTGAACAACAGAATTAACTAAACTTGTCACATGTGTGACTGTTCTCAAATAGTCTAATATGTCGGGACTTTTATGTCTGGATTTAACAGAAGATTTTCTGTTTCATAAAGTCCAGCCTTAATCTGGTTAAGATCTGTTGATTGATTCTTCTCACAGAGGGAGAAAAAGGGAGTCCAACACAATAGGAGGTTTGTCTAAAGTTGTTACGTCTTGGCTTTACTCACGACACGCTCATTTTCCGGCTACATCTGTGCTTCGTCAATAGCAAACAAGTGTGTACTTGCCACTGAAACTGCGGAGTAGAGAGCACACCACTTTGAAAGTGAAGAAAAGGTTGTGTAAATGAAAAACATGGCTGCAAATGTCAAATATAGATTGGATGCAAGAATACTGAAATTCACACAATGCTGAGATTAACGGCCTCTTTCAGCAGACATGTGTGCTTGGCCACAGCTGGACCAAATGTATGCCATGACATCATAGCACAGAGGACACACAGCAGATCTTTGGCGCTATATAACAATGACATTCAGTGTTTTCCTCTTTGCTCCCTCTCAGCAGGCCCCTAAACGTGGGCTCCGGGTCACAATGCTCCTCTGTGCCCCCTGACGTATGGCATCCTGGCACTGATGCGGCCCTGGAAAATTCTCAGGATGAACACCCGTTGCCAAAAAAGCCTTCCGAACCTTCCAAATCACGGTGTGGCATCCTCTAGGTCTCACGCTTGATAGTCTGGGACTCAAGCTTGCAACACGCTGAAAGAGAGACAGCTCTAAGGTGAGTGTGTTAAGAGAGATAGGCAGAGCGTGTGAGAAAAAGAGAGAGACACCTTTTTGAAAAGTGAAAAATTGCTCCAACTTGGCAAGAAATGCTCCATTTGGCTGCCAAACCAATCAGGCTTTTCACAATCATGAGTGTGCTGATGATGATTTAAGGGTTTCCACACACTTCTTGTTTGGAAAAGAAATAAGAAACGCATTCCCCACAGAAACCTCACAACTGGTGTTTAAAAGCAAAGCCTTTCGCATCACAAACCCCTCATTATCTCTTCATGTCGAAGCTGACCTTCATCTGTGTCGTCTGATCTGAGTCTAGCATTGATTTCAAGGTGACGCCGCACCAGTCAGTCAAAAGGTGGCAACATAAACCTTATTAATTTCCTTGACAGAGTGGAGATGGGGAGGAGGGGGGGGGAGGATGAGGGAGTGAGACTGCATTTGGCACAATCGCTGAGGTAATTACAGATTTAAAGGCGAGAGAGATTCACACAATGTTCAGTTCAAACAACTGCGCCCGAGGCCAACAAAATGGAGAGTCTTCTGTTCGTGCGTTGCCGATGTGACTGACGGAGTCGTGAGAAAGAAAGAGGCAGAGAAAAAAAGAGCGAGAAAAAGGGAAGAGTAGGTTTAGAGGGGACGATAGAAGCAGACAATAGTTTTGTCGGGAAGGGTGGGGTTGCTGCGGAGGGGAGAGGAAAACAGAGTGAGTGAAAGGATGAAGATTGAATTTCGTCTTCACTGCCTGCGAGCAAACAAAAGGATGAAAGATGTCCTGCCGCTGTTCTCTGACTGACGGTCGGACAGCTCCCCATCCTCCCGGTGGCGGCCCCTCCTCTTTGCTGCAAGCCTCCCAACTGCCAGTGTCCAATATCAACTCTTAAAACAATTATAGGACCGCCTGAGGGTGGACATAGCGCCGAGTCAGCAGACAAACGCAGAAGACTACCTGTCACAGAGCGGCGGAGGCAGCTAAGGAGACGAATATAGGATGAAAAGAAAAAAAAGGGGAGGGAAGCATAAAGAATGGATGAATCATTTTAAAAATGGAAATCTAATGACAGCTAAGCTGGTTATTAATTTGGCTGACACTGGCTGACTTTGTGTGTGTGAGTGTGTGTGCGTGCACATGTGTGTGCGGTCTGTTTGTCCCCTGTCTTTGAGGGAATCCAACACCAGTCACAGCAAAAGCAGATTATGAGATTAAGTGCTTCTGGGAAAGAAAAAAAAAAACTGGTAGATGAATGAATACAGTAAGGACAGTGACGCTAGCAGGAAATCATTCTTAATTTAATTTTTTTGTGGTGTGTGTGTGTGTGTGTATATAAGGGGAGTGTGGGTGGAAAGTATGAATGAGTCATGTTGTTTGGATTCCTGTATAATATATATATATACAGTACGCTGCGTTATGTCACATATAGGAGGGCAGAGGGGTTACCGTCACTTTGTAATGGCTTTACTGAGAGCACGGAAATGAATCGCTAAATCAGTAGGATTGATAATCGGCTCTGGTGTGGGAAATAACCTGCAGAGAATCACAATGACTTTGCTTTTATCTCCTGTGCTCACAGAGTTGTCCGAGATTGCCTCGCGAGTAATCCCACGGGATTAAATTGTTTCTACATGGAACATGTGTAACATTGCAGTAGAGAGGAGTTTTGTTAACCATGGTAAATATGATGTGAACCACTGCAGGGCCAGCTATCTGCCTCTGTTTCTACAGTATCTCTCTCTTTAACCGCCCCTCTCTCCGGTTCCCTCCGTGTGTGTTTAGAAACAGGATCTTATAGCCTAAATTGAAAAATGGGACTGCTCCACAACACTCAACACATGGCAGCAGATGTGTGTGGCAGCATGTGAGGAGGGGGCGGGGGGGAGGGCAAAAGGAAAATGAGGCAGAAGGTAGGGAGAGAAGGAAGGAAGAAAGAGGAAAGGGAATAGTAGGAGGAGGAGGAGGAAAAGATAAAGATGATGAAGGTAGAGTGAGAGAGGGAGTCAACAGACAGGACTACAGAGGAGGAAGGAAGATGAGAGAGTGGGAAGGGGTAGGGAAGAGGAGTGGAGAGGAGTTTAGAGGCTCTCAAACACATTGCACTCCCAGCACAGCAGATGCCACATTCTGTCTGGCACAGTGATCTGTGGGCCTGCTCTATTTATACCCTCAGTGTGTCACTTCAGGGCTAGCACAACACTCAAAACACACTCACACACACACATCTAGGATCAGGCTTTTTGCAGCTCTCCTGCAATGACTGAAATGAGGCAGGTTAGAGAGGCTCCACCGCGGGGGGTAGAGTTGAAAAACAGTGTGAGAGGGTATGTGCGGGGGACAAAATGGGAACAGGATCTAAATGAATATATGAAAGGATATCTGTAGAAGTGTTAAAAGTTCAGTTTTCAAAGTTCATCTGGAGCTCCCGTGTGAGAGAAGATAAAGACGCAGATTTTGCTTTTCATTAATGCCTGGCTGGTTTTCGTTGGCAGGCTGGACCATGAGAAAAAGGGAGAGTGAACAAACAGTGGTCTGATTAAGCAGCGGGAGGACCGGAGCCTTTTGGATCGCCCTGGTTACTGGGAATAAGAGCCACAAGTTACATCAGCTTTCCACCTTAACAATGAGGAGAGTTGGGCAGCTCAAAGAGGAAAATGTTAGCGAGTGTTACATTAGAAAAAAGAAGGGGCGGAGGGAATGAAAAAAAGGGATATAAAAGAGACAATCTGGATGTCTGCAGCAACAAAAACAGTTCCATATGCTCTTTTCAGGAAAAGTGTGTGGTGAATGTCTAGCACTGAGAAAACTATATATGAATCATCTCATCATCATGTGGGCGGTATGGAGGACAAACAAACACCACAGTGTGTGGGTTTGATTGCTAATGCTTGAAGAGTCAAGGCTCACCCTTTCATTTACATATGGGGGAGGAAATACAGAAATAAATATAAAGAGTAATAAATAAAAAGGGAAATTAATAAAGAGGGGAAATAGGGCTGACAATCAATTAAAATATTTAACCGCCAATTAATTGTAAATTTTTTATCTTTTCAAAATGTACCGTAACGGTAGATTTGTCAAGTATTTAATAGTCTTATCAACATGAGAGTGGGCAAATATGCTTGCTTTATGCAAATGTATGTATATATTTATTATTATAAATCAATTAACAACACAAAACAATGACGAATATTTTTCAGAAACCCTCACAAAATATGCTCAAATCATAACATGGCAAACTCAAGCCTGGACTTGCTCAAAACTGCATGGTATTATCATAAAATGGGCATATCTGTAAAGGGGAGATATGTTTTCATTCACATATCTTGAGATCAGAGGTCAAGGGACCCTTTGAAAATGGCCGTACCAGTTTTTCCTTGCCAAAATTGTTATTTTTTTTTTTTTTAAAGTTATTTTTTTGGGGGCATTTTCCATTTTTTTATTGACAGGACAGTGGATAGAGTCTTGAAAGGGGGGAGAGAGAGAGTGGTTGCGAAAGGGCCACAAGTCAGATTCGAACCCGGGCCGCCGCGGTCAGGACCAAGCCTTAATACATGGACGCCCGCTCTACCAACTGAGCTAACCCAGGCACCCCCAAAATTGTTATTTAATCTCCTTTGCGACAAGCTAGTATGACATGGTTGGATTCCTCAGGTTTTCTACTTTCATGTGATGCTAGTATCTTCACTCTAAAAGAAGAAATTAGTGGCGCTAAAACAATTTTTCGTTAACGCATTATTAATGGGTTAACTTTGACAGCCCTATAGGGAAATAAATAAAAACTGAAATAAATGTAAACCGAAAATAATAAATGGGAAATAATTAAATGTGAAAATAAATTAATATAAACATATGTAATTTGTCAAATAAATATATACATTTCATTTATTTTTCTATTTCTGTACAATTGTTGTTGTTTTTTTCAAATTAACCTGCACATTTATTTGATAATTGAGGCTTTTATTTCTACATTTATTTCTTTATTATTTAATTTATTTATTATTCATCATTTATTTATTGAGTCATTTATTTATTATAATGGCAGGTTTAGTCTTCCATAGTGCAGATGGAAAGCTTGACAACAGCACAGCTTTAACATAAGCAGCCACGCCGTGGTCTTTTCTCATGCCATATATATGTAATCTCATCTGTGGAGCTATGTTGCATTGTTAAGAGGCAGCACCCCTGCATGTTAAATGGCCTTTTGTTTGTAATCAATCAGCCCAAATGTTACAGAAGCGAAGCAAGGGTTCATTACACATCCGGCTCAGAGAAACGACACCGCTCTACACATCCATCAACCTCACTCTCCGCGGGGGCCTCTGCTGCAATATCGCACTATAGCTGGGTGGAAACGGAGGATGCGCTCACAAATACAAACACACACACACACACACATACAAATATAGATAGATAGAAACAAACATCCACACACTTGCACGTTTTGTCTGTGACCTACGGTGTTATATGCAAAGTCACACAAACAAATTCTAATAGCGCAGACGGAGGTGGCATTTAAGAGCAAGAGGAATATTTTATGCAGGTGCAATGAAAAAGCTCGCAGGCAATCTTTGAAGGGTCACCTTTGATATGATGAAAAAAATGAAAGGCTAAATAACGTCTGTAATCGTTGTGTGTCTGGGTTGATGTGTGAGAGTAAGAAGAGAGGCAAACTTCAAAGATGCAAACCACCACCTATATCTATGGCCATACAGGTTGCAAATAATAAAATGAAAGCTAAGATAACTGTGTGTAAACCAGTGGGTGAGCACTCACAGCTGCCAGAGGCACAGAGGGGGAGAGAGAGCTGTGCATATGTGTGCACCAGTGAGTGTAGGAGAGCAACAACAACAAACGCTTCCTCCTCTTTGAAGCGGGCCCTATCACCTTCCCATCCCCGCTGCTCTCCCCCCACCACCCTCCCCATCTCCACTGTCCATCAGCAAGCCATAAATCCAGCTTCTCATCTGCCGATACGCCTCTGAAGTTCAGGAATGCTCGCGTGGGATTTAGAGGCCTGGTGAGTTATGGGAACACCTGGGAGGGGTGACGGGGAGACAGGGAGGGAGAAGGAGGGTGCATGGAGGACAGGACAGGGAGGGGGGTTTCAGGCTTCCTTACACCTATGAAGGGCAACATGTTGACAGCCAACAAGGCTGATGGATTAGTTCTGGTGGTCAACTGTCTAAGGCGTGCGGGTAATGTGCCTTTGAATCACTGAATAAGCATGGAATACATGCCTGCTGGCGGCACCCACACACACCTATTGTTTTTTACCAGATGGGAACACGAGCGTGTAATCTGCAGTCCGGCGGCAACTTCAGACGGAAAGAAATTGCTGAGAACTCGGGGATGGTAGAGAGAGAGGCTGAGGGTTATAAAAACAGAACATGGCTGGGGTCGTGGCCTGGCCCGACTCTGTCGTTCCTGCACAGCGAGCTCAAAGTCACCCATCTGCCCGTGCCTGTCCCTGTAGCAGAGTCGCTACATTGCCCTTCATTTGTTTGTCTGTCTTTGAAAGCAGAGTGGATCTGTGTACCAGGTGTGTGTCCTTGGCTCTCTTTCAGTCTCCTGCTATAGTATGTTGTGCACATATATGCTGAGTGTAGAGCTGCAACTGTTGTTTCCATCATCGATCTCTCTTTCTTTTTTGAATAATCAATCAAAAATGACCTTCACTATTTCCAGCTTTTCATTCTCACAAGGCACAAAATGCAGTTTGCAGTGATAAAGGTGGCAGATTCACCACTTAAAATTCTTAGTCATTTTTAAACTAATTGTAACTTGATTTCAGGCTGCAACCTTAAATTTTGCCGGCTGACACTGCCAAATTATTTCAGCCGTAGTAAGCTCGCTAATTAAGTTAATGTCAGATCCTTGAGTTGTCTGAAATCGCTGACTCGTTTCAAAATGAGAACCCTGTAAAAAGGGTCTTACATATGCATCTACTGGCTATAAACGTGTCACTGTGCTAGAAGACCGAAAATAAAGCTGCATGCCCCCGGCAATAATTCCCCATCCTCACCAGCCGATGATACACACATATACTGTAGGAGACAGAGAACTGAGACAACAGCATTGTTGTTGTATTGCAGTGTAGAACTGGTTACCCATGTATTATAAGTTTTGCAAGGAAAAATGTGAGATCAGACTGTTATTTCTTTCTGACATGACCCTGTTTGGCTGCCTAGCTTAGGCTACATAGTCATTTGTATTTTCATAAGGTGTGTTTTCATATTTAACATTACAATAGATGTAAAGCGTGATGTTGGATGGGGTTCTAATCCAATAAAGAGCAGAACAGAGCTGTTAACATTATTCTAAACTCTGATAGGATGCTTGAAACACAGTGAGGAAACACAGTACAAAACAGTGGCCAGTCGGGAACAGGGCTGTTTTAAACGTAACCTCAAAAACTAACAGGTAGTTAATTGCCTTTGAAGTAATGCTCAGTTACTACTGTAGGTAGTAAGATAGTCATTATTATTTTTATCATAAGCCATAAATGCTAATAATTGCAGTTTATGTTAGAGCAGACAATTACACTGTTTAATCCATTCCTTACTTGTTTGCTCTACACAAACTAGCCTTTTAACCAGGCATTCTCAAAGGGTTGATGACTGAGATGACTGACAGATGTTTGAAGGCTGCAAAAAGCCATGCACAGGAAATTGTAGGGTTTGTGATTGGTCTTATAATGGTGTTTAACATTAATGAGGTCTGAAGAGTTGATCCATTTTTCTTCAAACCTCCTTTTCTCTTCAACCATATAGTGTTCATTTCTGTGGTGGATTGTCCATCTCACTTCCACTTTTACTGCCGAGTTGTCCACAGAAATCTAACTTCAGCCAACAGCACTAGCACTGATGATGGAACATAATTCCTGCGACACTCGCAAGGTGACACTAGCTTTCTACAAGTTGTCATTTTTAACCTGACAGATGCTTGTTAGGGGGGGCGCAGTAGCCGAGTAGTGTATTAAATGTAGGCTATTGAAAGTGAAAGTACTGAAATGGACCCGCGGATGATTCAAATATAATACATGGCCAGACAAAATGTTTCTGAGGGACGCCATTGGCTTGCGGACCACACTTTGAGCAACTATGCTTTAAGCTCTTTAAACGTTGAGTATCTTTCTCAATACAGCCTCGTGCTCACCGCTGCAACTTGTGGAGAAATCCAAAGCTTTACTGGCCTGCGGTGCCTAGTTACGGTTGCTAAGCTATGATTGGATAATCTGTGTTTGGGGGGAGGAGTTTAGCGAGAGGCCAGTTTCCCAGAACCCAAGGTGACATCATCAAATTGCTTGTTTTTTTCTATGAACAGCCCATAAACCAAAGACAATTCAATCTGTAATGATTTAAAACAGACTTACATGATTAATCCATTATCAAAATTGTTGATCAACAAATGAATTGATCAACTAATCGTGTTTCCTTTTGCATGTGTTTAAGGGTCTGGAATGAAGCCATGACGCTGACATAACTATTGCTCCCTGCTGCCTCCACACATGACAGGCAAAGCAGGAGGAACATAAAAGTCAACACACACATGAATAAATCACTCAGTTGCTCTCTCTTTGCCCTTGCTGGAGATGTCTGCTTTCTGTCTTAGTGCGTCTCACAGCCAATCTCTATACCTTTCCATTTCCTGACGGGAGAGAGGCCATCAATTCTGCCATTAAAATTGACTCATATACAGTAGCTAATCTCAGTGATATATTTCAAACCCCAACTGTCCAATAAACCCCCCTCCTTTTTCTCTTTTAAAGGATAAATGATATAGAATAAATGAGGTGGTTCAAAAATCGAAGGAGTTGGAGGAAAAGAAATGAAAGGAGACGAAATGAGAGAAAACACTAGATATTCCCCTTGCGGTAGACAGTTCTATATTACAAAGGATTTGTGGGACCCTAAAAAGATTAAGTTTCTCGTTCAGAGGCATCGATTTTGTGGAAGATGTCTTTGTAACTAGGGCGGATGATTAGCCCCCCACCCGCAATCAATCAATGCTCACAGGATCTCACAATGGCAATATTTGCACGGGCCAAATTGATGTGAAGAAATAGAATGAGAAAGAGTGAAGGAGAATTAAGGGAAAAAGGGTGAGGGAGTGAAAAAGAGAAGAGAGGAGACCTTATGAAACCAAGACAAGGACAGAAGCCATAAGCCTTTTTGTTTTGTTGAGCCTCGCCGATTCACAAAACGATACGGCCCTCTGAATTTCCTGTTACCCTGCCTTCTCTGTCAAGTGCTCTTCTTTTTTTTATTGAGAGGATATTGATACCTCCCACATGCAGCGTTTCAGTTCTGTTACCAAAGGATGTGCATGTTATGTAAAGTACAAGGTTGAAACACAAAGGCTTGCTGCTTGAATTGCCACTCAACGTGGAAGGAAGTGAACCACTACACCCTGTATTGTCTCCCCTTTGGTATAGAGTCTTGTAAGGGTGTCACGTAGTGCAACCTCACCCTGCAGTCGTGTCAGAGGATAATTGTTGTGGCTGCTGGCGTGATGGGCCCGGGCGCCTCAGACATGTTATTTGAGATGAGTCAGGTTACAGGTGGGAAAGGAAAGGAATGTCTTTGGAAGAGGCAATATCTTTAAAGCGCACACAATAACATATAATTAAAGGAAAACTGTATTTTATTGCCAGTTATATTGTTTTGCCACTTTTTGTACTCTGTTTAGTGTCTGCTGATTCCCATAGTCCCAGGCATTACTAGCCATTCTGTTGGCCTGGGAAGAATGAAAACTATGATCTCCACTGATCATAGAAGTTTAAAGAGAACTGGATACTGCTTTTTCAAGTTACCCCCCAAAGCACACAGCGAGTCCTTCTTCGTCTCCCACAAACATGAATGGCTTGAAAAGAATATGTTATGGCTCTTCTTAACCTTTATTTTTATTTGACTCAGTAGTTCAAATTGGTGAATTTAAAGGTGCATTGTGGAGTTTTCTTGTGTAACAGAGTTAAGTTTGCATTCAGTGTTTCTCATCGAAACACATTGAGTGTATCTTTGAAGCCTATAACAAACATGCTGTGTGCTTCCTCGTAAAACATTTGCAAATCCAATTTTTTGAATATTTTAGATCTTGTTTTGTTGACGTCCATGTCTGCGAGCTTCCTGTCTTCTTCCCTGACTTTGTTGTCGTGCATTGCTGCACTTATTTGCACATTCACTGCCATAAAACTGTCAATCAGTGGAAAAGTGTGAAACCAGGCACCAGGAATGTGTAATGTGTTGCCTGTGTGCTCATGCATGCATGTGCATGCAAGTCATCGTGCTTATGTACAAATAAAATGGGCTCTCACTTGTAAAAAGCATTGATCCAAAGCACTACTAGTGGTATGAAAAACAACTTTAATTACATTTAATTAAGGTTTCTGCACTAACAAGCAGTATTTCAGCTCTATGCTATCCAGATGCCTTTGACGTGACATCACCCATAGGTTTCTGAAGAGCCGTTGCGAAGCTCAAAGCGGGTGGCTCTGGCTATCGCCATCTTGGCAGTGACGACACAGCCTAACTCCCGGCTAATCCAGAAATGGGCAAAGAGGTGGATCGTTGGTGGAGCTGAGGCGTGACGCAGCATAGCAGACAGCCTATGGCTAGCGACCTGAGACAGCACCCACCTGCCACTCAAAGCGGCCATACACTCAATTGTGTCCAACTTCAAGCCTTAATGTAATTGAAACGGGTGAGTTATATATAAATTCACCACCGTACAGTTGTCATGAACAGGGATATTAGCTATACAGACCAAAACCGTTTTTTGTACCAGACTATAAAAATGTTTATTTCTGCTGTGAAGTTAGACATTTTAACATGGGGGGTATATGGAGATTGACAGAGCCAGCCTCAAGTGCCATTTGAGGAACCGCAGTTTTTGGCACTTCATCATTGGCTTCATTTCTCAGTACCGGAGGTTGCTGCTCGATAGGAAGCTAAAAATAAGGCCGGGTGAAAATCATGGCTGGTCCTATCAGGTTTTGAGGCAGGCTTATCAGGGTACTTCTCTTGACGACGCAAGAAACAAGCGTTGTTGAGACAATAGAATGTAGAAAACATGATTTACTTATAGCAGAGTGTTATAAAGGCAGGACTGAATAACTCCATAGTTATTTTCAAAGACAAAAACACTACTGGCAAGACTGCACTTTTTGTTTTAAATTCAAACTTTGTCCAAAAAAATGATTTTTTAGGATCACTGAAGGTAGCAATGCCATCAAGAGATATTGTTGTCAAGGACAGAAGGGATAATAATGTCTGTGAGAGCTGAGACTTCCTGGCTCACATCGCTGCCAAGTGCCTAAGTTTCTAAAATCCTAAAGTAGGATAGCAGTGAAATCAAATAAGCTTCATTAACTTCTTATAATTGTGTCACAATTTTTTATATTATATTGCCTCAGTCTCCTATAGTCCCATCTCACCTTCACTAAGGCATGTCCAATCTTGTTCAAATGACAATGATACTGCAGAGTCAGCCATAAACCCCCTAATGTTTGTCTCTAGTGAGCTCTTCTCTCTTCCCGCCTCTAAAGAGAGCAGCCAGCACCTGGACGCAGCCCAAAACGACTGCCTGCCTCTCGTGCCTGTGTTCGTCGCAGCATGCCTGAGTGGCCTCCTCTTTCTATCTACACTCCTGTCAACCTCTCTACTTAACTGATTGACTGTCGTGACATTTTCTCACAGTTAGCTTTAATCATTTCAGTGGAACTGTGTACCGCTGGGACCGAGGCAAGCCGGAGCATTTACGTGGTACAACAGCATTACTATGGCGGCACAAGGCGCAATTTACATAGAAATGACCCAATTACTGAGCATCGGCGCAGCCAATGGGTGCTATAATTCAAAACGACTACTGTGACCACACGCAGGTCTCCGACAGGGCACAGCTTCCAGCCAACGCTAACATTCAGAGAGCAAGTGGTCAGCTAGCGGGGAGGAATGTGCTGTTTCAGCAGCTTGCAGGTATTTTGTCACCAAGTATCACACGTCCTCTTGCCCTTCTGTGCATCGATCGTCTTTGCACTTCAGCCATGGAGAGGACAAAGCCCTTATGACACAGTCAGCATGCTGGGGAAAAAAAGATAACTCCATTGACAAAGAGATATTTTCATGCTGTTCTGTGAGAGTGAAATTTTAATAAGATGTGTCAGATATAAAAGTTGGGTTTTTGCTAAGTGGTGCAGCGTTTGCATACAGTAGGGGAGAGTGGGGTGAGTTGAGCCAGTTTTTACTTGAGGTGTCTTTAAAGTGAGGGCACGACAGTAAAGTCTCAAACTAAAACATGTACATACAGTATATTTAAATATGTGGTGCATCCTTGGGAATGATCACTTTGGATCTAAAATAAACAGTTTCCAAAATATGACTTTCCAAAAAAAAAAAGTGGTCTCTTGGCACAACTTGCCCCCCAATGAGGAGTAAGTTGAGCTGTGTGCAATATGCCTAGTCTAACAATCATACCTGTCAATCACTTAAATGAGGTTATCAAAGAACTGCCTCACATTGTTCCTAAAGGCAGTGGTTCTTCCTAGAGAGGTTGCTTCAGGAGTGCACCATAACAGATGGTGATGAACCCTAAAATGTGAACCAATCACATCCAAAAAAAGTTGACTGGCCTATATGATCATCTTTTTATTTATCCTTTATTGAAGTATTGCAGCTTACATTGAGATTTACTGTACATAACAATTTGAAGATATAATCTAATTATATAGAATTATAAATGGCTCAACTTCATCAGGCCTTTTGGCTGGCCATTATAACAAACTAGTATCATCTAAATGTGCTTAACACTTGTTATATGGTCCTTGCTCCTTCAAAGGTCAGTAAAATAGATGACCTTCAAAAATGTGTGGTCACGTGACACTTAAATTTTGTCTATGTGGTTGCCTAGAAACAAGCGGTGGCTCAACTTCCCCACAGGCTCAAATCACCCCACTCTCCCCTACACCTTTTCAGAATTAGAAAAGACATCCCCTCATTCTTATATATTATTCATATGTCCAGCCAGCTAATAGCTAATTTGGGCCAATCAACTCTTTGTCCGACATTGGGGCTGATTCATAACCTCCCCTCACAAAATTTGCATAGAAATATCTTAATTACGGCCACAATCTCAGCTAAAGGTAAAGGTGGCCATGAGAAAGAGGCATTCAACAGCAAAATGATAGATTATCTCCCCATGAATGTGTTTTTTTTTTCCTAGCAAAAGACAGAAAAAAACAATCATTTCCATGAGCATACTAATTCACATTTACATAGAGATGAATCCAGATGCAAATGAGCGAAACGGCGCGTACTTGAAACAAGTCCCCCCGGCCGAACCGAGGCATCAACAGGCATCACCCGGAGGAATATCAAATCCCGTCAAGCATGTCAATCAAATGCTGTGCGACATGTCAGTAGAAGTGAGGAGGGGAAAAGCAAGGCAAAACATTTGAGCGCGACAAGGTCCTTACAAGGGAACTAATGTCATGCCTGGGTAATCCTCGAACAAAACAGAATTTTAAGACATGCTGAATTTAGCTCTTTTACTCACTTTTCATTTGCCACTTTTACTCACAGCAATGCTAAAGTCTTTCATCTTGTAGAAAAATGGTCTTGATCATTCTGAAATATGACAGTAGACCTTTTCTCTCCATGATATAAAATGCAAATGTTTTGCATTATGACTTTCTGCAGGCTATGGTCTGACATTTTGGAGACAAGAGCTTGAGGGACAAGGCATAACAAATAGGATGGAATTAAGTGGTGAAATTAATCAGGATTTATTTTTATGCATGCTATGAGTGGCATGAAGCAAATCGTATTAAGGGAAAATAGAGGGAATCCAAATTGGGGTTAAAGAGTTCTTGTTTCAAAAACAGTTTAATGGATTATATTCAGATCTCTATGTCTATTTGGATACACACCGTAGGCTATATTATTGCTCCGGATCTAATGGTAACATAAAATGATGTTGAGGAATATATAATGATGTCATATGTCTGTGTTACCCGATATATTTCTGTCAACATGAACTACATCAAAGATCTGACTCACTGGTAGTCATGAAAAGTAAACTAGCGCGATGAAAGGAAAGTTTTGTGATTGAAAAGTACAAGTCTTTTCCATAATATGCACGCATGGCAGCCCTGAGAGAGTGGAAAACAGCTGGACAGATGTATGAGTCTGCTCACTTGTGTATGATTTACTCTGATAGAGCCCTACAAAAAACAACTCCCCACCCAAGGGTGCAAGTTTATTGGCTGAAGACATTGGCCATCAGAGCTTAGGGAAATATCTTGTTCCAGAAAGGAAAAATCTGTCATAGAGCTTTACATGACCATTCATCGCCCTGACACATAACCCATTGCTTCACCTTCTCTTTTTCCCTTTTTTTAGTGTCGCTTTTTTATATTTTTATTCACTCTCATTTATCAAACGCTTGTGTGCTATCGCAGCTGACTTTAAAAGTAAATCCATATGGCAGAGATTAACAAAGCTGGGCGTCCCTTGTGATGTTTCCAGGTGCTCACACTTGTTAAACTCGCAGCATGCGGGGAAATGGAACTACATGCTTCAAATCCAAAACTCACACCTGTGGATGGTCACACACTGAGCCAATTTCAACATCGACATCATAGATTGGACTCAAATGAATTTGGACATACACATGCCGAGATGAAAACAGAGGAGGTCACTACACTTAACAGCTCCTCTTATTAGCTGAGGAATGCTGCAGCCCTTTTCTCGCCTGTCTCTGCTGCTCATTACCTTCTACTTTGTCTTGAGGAAGAATGCCCAAAGGTCTTGACCTTATGCTTTCACCCTTGGTTCGGATAAAGCCAGGCTTTGTGCCAGCGCTCCGGGAACACCACAAGCCCGTCTGTCCGGACCTTGCGTTGCCAAAGCCCCTCCAGTCGTTGCCCCCGGCCCCCCGGTTTACCCTTCATGGCCCGTATCCACTCAGCTGTGACTAACTGACTCTCCCCCTAGTATGTGCCGTGTTTCATAATGAAATCATTCAGTCATGCGCAGGAAGTCCCCGCACTGTGTAGCCATGAAAGAATGCCAGTTATGTCCGTCCATTCACACATGGCAGGCCCACAGGGAAAGGGCCAGTTGGAGTCAGCTAGTCACCTGGTGTCTGGAAAAACACCCAATTTGACTTTTTTGTCCAAAGCACTCAGTCTTTCATACTTTAAATAGGTCGGCGTGATTAACGCAACTGTCACTTCATGATGATGACTTTTGGGAAACATGCTTATTTGCTCTCTTGCCAAGTTAGACTAGTTCCCGTCTTTCTGATCAATACAAGGCTACAGAGAGCAACCTGTTAGCTTAGCTTAGCATAAAGAGTGGGAACTGGGAAATAGCAAACGTGACAAAATGTGCCTACCAGCACCTCTAAAGCTCCCTAATCCCAATGTTATAGCTTATTTTTACTAGGGCTTTCAATTGATTGAAATATTTCATCGTGATTAATTGCATGATTATCCATAGTTAATGTGATTAATCGCAAATGAATGGCACATTTGTGCAACAATGTACCTTAAAGGGAGATTTGTCAAGTATTTAATACTCTTATCAACATGGGAGTGGGCAAATATGCTTGCTTTATGTAAATGTATGCGTATATGTATTATTAGAAATCAGTTAACACAAAACAATGACAAATATTGTCCAGAAACTGTCACAGGTATTGAATTTAGCATAAAAATATGCTCAAATCATTACAAACTGAAGCCCAACAGGCAACAACAGCTGTCAGTGTGTCAGTGTGCTGACTTGACTATGACTTGCCCCAAACTGCATGTGATTATCATAAAGTGGGCATGTCTGTAAAGGAGAGACTCGTGGTTACCCATAGAACCCATTTTCATTCATATATCTTGAGGTCAGAAGTCAAGGGACCCCTTTGAAAATGGCCATGCCAGTCTTTCTCATCAACATTAAGTGTAAATTTGAAGCATTAATTAGCCTCCTTTGCAATAAGTTAGTGTGACATAGTTGGTACCACCTTAGGTTTTCCAGTTTCATATGATGCCAGTATCTTCACTCTAGCTTTAAAACTGAGCCCGCTACAACCTTAAAAATCAAAAGTTGCGTTAATGCATTAAAGAAATTAGTGGCGTTAAAACAAAGTTGCGTTGAAAGCCCTAGTTTTTACACATACATAAAAAAAGTGTAAAACCAATAAGCAGCTTCTCATTTAATTCTCAATAAGAAAGCAACAGTAATAAGCATTTTCCAACATTGTGCCTTTAAAAAAGTTGCTTCAATGTGAAGAACATTCTTTTAATATGATCTACTGATAATCTTGACATTGTCGTTTTTTAACAATAATGAGATAGAATCTCAGCCAAGTTTTACAACGGTTTATGTACTCAGCTGGGACTCCTTCCTCTTGCTTGCCTGAGAAGTGTCTGTGTGCGTTTGTGTGTCCATGGAGATGATCCTCCCTCAGCTCCTCTGGAATGTTTGCAATGTGCACAAAGAAGAAGATCGGCCTGGGTACCTGGGGTGTGCGCTCGGGCCTGCTGCGGGCCCCTGGCTAGTATGAGCCTGTAAGTCTGCCTATTGACACAGACAACAAGCACATCTGGAAGGAACCACACAACACTGGCATGTATTAGGGCACTACTAACTGCCATATAGGCCTCTACTGCGTAATAACCTACCATGCCTTTGCCACAAGCTAGGACACGCTGCACTCATTAGACCATGTCACAAAGTTATGTGCGTGAAGATTTTCGTTGCCTCTGGGTGAAAAAAAGGGGAGGACGGCTTGAAGGAGTTTGTGTGGTGATCTGAAATAAGCCAGGCGGAGAGAAGAGTGAGCGAGGAACATATGTGAACAGTTAAAATTCAACAACCTCTTTGATATCCACCACCATTAGTGTGATTACAGCTGGCATGGTCTCTGGTTAAAAATGGATTTCTTGTGCAAAGGAACGTCCCAGCAAAAAAAAAAAGAAGCTAATTATGAAAATGAAACTTTCATCCTCCATTTAGCTAAGAAAGGAACTTGACAGTGATTGTTAACAGTGAAGACAAATGCGTGGCAGGAACGGTGAGATGTGGGTGAAATACACAGGGAGGGAGATTGTGCGAGGCAGGAAAGGAGGATTGGTTGTGTGTCTGGTTTAGACCTGCAGTTCAGCATTGTGTCTAATCCCTGGTGTCTGCAGCCTGTCGTAAATCTCTTGGCAGTGTTCAGCATTAACAGACATGCTTAGAGCCCAGCTGCGACTCCCACCCCCCTCTGAATGGCACATGCTAACCCTACACCCGGCGCATTAACATGACCTGCTTTCCCCTATATACAACAGTCAGTGCACATATTGATCCCCAAGTCCCTATTAGAGCTGCAGCAGGCAGTTAGTCTGGAAAAAAAAAGCCTCCAGTTACTCCCGCTTGAACCTCTGCTGCTTCTCCGCCACTTATGCAGCGACCTAGCAGAGAGTAACATAACTCACTGATACCGACACACGCGTGAAATGAAGTACGAGTACAAATCGAGCCACTATTTGAACAAGATGCGCTCATCCCACTCTGTGGAGATGTGCTAACAGTTGCGGTGCGCCCCTGGAGTTGGCCATACATAAAAAAAAAGCTGTAAAAGAAACCAGATGAGGTGCAGAACAGCGAGAAGCTGGAAAGAATTAGGTCTTCAAAAAGTTTGATCATCGACTTTCCCCTCTGATGTGCTCGTGAGTCTAGAACCAGAAAGCTGCGCTCGCAGTGGAACTAATAAGGAGAGGATGCTTTCCAAAAAAGGTCAAATTAAAGAAAGATGTGGGTATGTGAAGTGAAAGCATAAAGCAAAACTAATGCAGCTGATGACCTCCAGACATTATGTACTTTTTCTCATGAATACCTTTCAAAATTCAACCTTTGAAAAACTGTAAACAAGGTTCTCCTCTGAGAGCGGAGTGCTCATTAATTGTGGGCTCGGCCTCTCAGCGGCACACGCACCCACAAAAGGGAGTACTTTTTAGCTGAACAGATTGAACCAATAAGCCATCCAGCAGCCTTGGCCGCAGGTTGACCGTTTCATATCACCGGAGTGACAAATATTCTGTTTTCTGCTCGTGAAAGGCAGGAAGTTTTGATATAGTTAGGGGAACAGTAAAGCCCCTTTTCAAAAGGAAGTCAAATGATGTCAGTTGCCTCCTTCACTTTATCATTCTGGATGAGATTATAAAGGGGATTAGAGATTCCTGTTGTAGCGTGCCAGAGGCTGACGGGAATGGCTCCTGGGGAACAGTGTGCCAGTGCAAGATATGTCTCCGGCACAATGAGAGCACTGTAATGGGCAAGTACAGAGGCTTACAGAGGCAGACTAGATGAATATTTGATGCACTCTAATGAGGCGGTTAAGTACAAACTGCATACAAAACACACAGTCTGACAAATTAAATTACAGTGTATTTATCAAAAAAGGAACATTTTGGAATGTTACAATGCACGTTAAATTAGCGGAGCGTCAAAATTTCCAAAAACAGGTTTGGCTGACAATATTTACAAGGTACTTACAACATGTACAACGGTGACTTTAAGGCTGAATATGCAATCCAAACACAATTACAGGAGTGCAGGTGCTGCTATGACAATGTGTACTGTGCAAACGATTTCCTATAAAAAAGCGAGCCAGATGTCAACAGAAATACAGTATAGTCAAGAGTATGTTAAGGCTTAGGAGTTTAGCATTAGGATTGCTGAACACAAGGCAAGAATCCAAGTACACATGAAGGGGCTGCCTAGTCACAAATAGTATATCCTACTCTTTACATTGAATCCTATAGTCGGGTGAGCATCAGTGGGGGTGAAGTAAGACTGGCCTTTAAAAGGACTGTTTGTAACTTTTTACACGTATAAATCTACCGGGTCGGGATCCCATGCGTGCTCGCGTGTGGCCGGAGTCTCTGCTCCTCTGCCTGCCTGCCTTCACTCACACACACCACGCGCGTTCTCGCTCCACCTCTACACGTTCATGCGCGCTCACTCCACACTGCAGAAGAGTTAGTTTAGCTCTGAGAATATCTAGTGAATGTACAGTGGACGTTTGTGCAGAAATAAATGCTGCAGCTCCTCCAGACCAACAGAGGTTTCCCGTGTCTTGTGAAGTGACGGGGCTCTGCAGCGAGAAACGTTATCGTCTCCGACCGGGTGCCGGTGTCTCCCTGCGGGCGCGGTTGGGAGACGATAACGTTTCTCTTCCTGCTTCAGCCCCGGCACCGACCCGCTTTTCCTGCTTCAGCCCCAACACTAGGATCGGCAGTGATTCATGAAGAGACCTCCGTCTGGTCAGCTAACATTACTGCCAAGCAGGTGAAATATAGAGTGATATTGTGGTTTAAGCTGACGTGTGTCGCCTCGCTGTTTTGAGCGATGCTCGTTCATGTCTATGTGGAGCGAGCACAAGCCCGACGCTGACTTTCATTGACTTAACGGCCACAGGTGTCGCTGTTAACAAGCATTTCTGAAAGTTACAAACAGTCCCTTTAATCATTCCTCTCTGTGAGGCAATACAGTGGAAACCTCAGCAAGGGGAGAGCTTATAGACATGTGTCAAATGAACTTATTTTATATAAAGTAGGCAACACATTCTATTCACAAGAGGTAGTTCAGCTATGTATTCAAGACAGTTTGTTTGTGTAATGCGCATCAGTTTAAAGCACAGGTGTGCCAAATCGCGTTTTGCAGAGCTCGTTTACACCGTTGCAAACAGCAAATGTCTCTCCACCTGAAGCCTGCTGCTGAACGCTCACAGCTGGCCGTACCTCCCTTTGCAATGCAAAATGTGTTTGTGCAATCTGTCTATCCTCTCCTGGAGGACACCGGCGTGCTCGTCCGAGAGAAATCCCAACTCCAGAGACAACAAAGGCTCGCTGTCTCTGTAGAGCTCCAGCAGCCTCTTCCTAACGTCTCTGCGCATGTGCAGCTCCGCCACGCGCTGCACGGTCCTTCTCCTGAACACGCACACGGAGCCCAGCACCGTGTTGTGATACTTCTCCCACATGTTCAACACCCGGAACCCGTGCACCAAACCGGCCTCGTTGTCTATGAAGACGAGGTCGCCGCGGGGCGTTTTCAGCAGGTTGTTGGTGTCCCTCTCCATTACGCGCGAGTCCCACTGCAAACTGAACAAGTTGCTGACCAGCCTGTCGAAGTTCGCGGTCAGGTAGTCGAACATAATCAAGTCGCTCCACTGCATCAGCTCCAGCAGCTCCAGCAGCGTCTTGTTCCGGAGCTCCACATCTGGATGCAGCCCGCTGCTCCTCTCCTGACGCAGCGGCGCAGGTGTGACCACGCCGGTCAAATTGGAGACCCACTCCGTTAGAGACACCACGGCTCCATCGCTCCACTGTAACCCACCTACGCGCGTCCTCACAGCCGCCCACTGTTGTTCACTGTCACCGCTCAGCTGGGAGAGAACAAGAGGAGGCAGGTTGGTGATGCCCAACAAAGTGGCGAGGTAATACGTCAAAGTTTCCCCTTGCACCTGATCCGCGTTGATGCCGTAACGCACGCACGCTTTGGTCCCGTCTGCGAAAGTGGCGAGCTGGTTGGATATCCTTCCGCAGCCTGGCTCCAGCTTCACCACCCGGTTCGTCCGCGCTCTCTCTCGCCAAGACCGCGCGTAATCCTCCGTGAAGATAGCGGGGAGTTGATCCTCCAGCCATTCGCTCCAAAAGATCCCATCCTCCACCGCCACCACCGCCACCGGGGAGCCCGACTTGACCTCCCTGAGCGCTGACCTCTTGTTGTTATCCCCATTCACATGGTAATCTCCACTTCCTCCTGCAGCAGAGGCAGTGAGGTTGCGAGGCGTCTCGAGTCTGCCCCCCACCAAGAAGTGCGGTCTTTGTGCCGCCGGGACAGCGAGCAATGCCCGGAAAGTTTTGGCGGAGAGGTCCACTACTTGGAGACCTTGGTGAGAAGAAGAAGAAGAGCCTCCACCACCACCACCACCACCACCCGGTGCTGGCAGTCCGCGTTTTTGCCTCTCCAGACGGCTCTCCAGCGCGCTCCAGACGTAGAAAACACCCGCAAGGGCGCACAGGAAAAGAAGGGCGACAAACAAGTTTGCCGAGGCAGCCCTCATGGTGAAGACCAAAAAACCCTTCACCCCTCCGAGGAGACCCACAACAGAGCTCCTAATATAGAAGACAGAATTAGTGGATATTCTGGCTCCTCACAGGCAGTGGGCTGTTTGAGATCACAGGAAGAAGAGCGTCTCCGAAACAGTGTGAATCTCATCCCGCGTCCTGTTCAGACATCCTTGTTGTCACACATCCTTTTCCTCTGCAGGGAAAACATCGCATCCTCACCAAAACCGCGCGTTATCCTCCTCTATTGAACGTTCTCCGTTATTAAGTCCTGTGCGCACCTCTCTCCGTCTCTCATCTTCTTATTCTCCCTCTCTCCACCGGGCTGCTGCTTGCTGCTGCTGGCTGAGTTTGATTTGTGGTGGTGTCGGCTCCTTGCTCGCAGAGAGAGAGAGAGAGAGAGAGAGAGAGAGAGAGAGAGAGAGAGACACTATAGGCTGTGAGACACGTGACTCCAGTCCCGAGATGGTGGGCGGATCGTGGGAAGGAAGGAGGGTTCAGAGAGGAGAGGATCGAGCAAGTGCACCGCACCGCGTTTTGTATGTATGCGCGTGTGTGTGAGATGTGATGTGATGTGAGAGGATTGTGTGGTATTATTGGCAAAAGGCAGCCATTAGGATAATTGATACCCAGGGCAATAAATACTTTGGTAAATTATGTGACCATTTTAAACAAATTATATTGCGTCGTTGAGGATGGATGGATGGTTGGATTGATGCCAGTTTGCCCAAATTTGTGCAAAACATTCCTTTTTTTTTTTTTTTCTCTTTCTAATTTATTATCACCATGATGTCATTATGAATCAGAAAAGCACTTAGTAGCATCAGCACCCTTTTTTCTTTTGGTTTTGGTGCTGTACTCCCATTATGTTGGATTTGAAATGAAAGTACAACTGTGGGGTTAAAGTTCAGAAAAGGGGGGAGTCCAAGGCATTCTTCTGGTAAAAAAATATAAAAAAGCCTTTATTCAAGTGGCTATTTCATGATGAAATGCTAAAAACAATGCTGGTACATGTAAGATTGGGTAACAACCCACGCGTAGCGGCACAAACAGCCTTCTTCAGGGTGTGGGGTTAAAGTGTGGACTTTCAACTTTAAGGCTGTTTGAGGGTGTTCACATCCATATTGGGCGAACAGTGTATAGGATTGTTCTTTTTAAACCTTCAGTTTTAGGACAATGATCCAAAACATAGTGCAGACAAGGCAACTATTTATGCCCTAATGTTTCCAGACTAGCCAAGTTAGTCACCTGACATCTGTCTGACTGATCATATGATTCACTGCTGATAACCAGACAGAAGGCTGAAGCTTGTAGAGTTGTAGACCTCTCATTGCATGGAAATGAATGCAATTCAATATTTAATGCGTTTAGCCTATTCAGATTTATCGTAACCCCCCTTCAAACATAATTATCAGCCCTTTAAAACTGCATTTGGTAACTTTGAGCACATATGATAAAATGTTATTTTTACTGTCACTATATCCTGATAGTAGTGCATGAAACAGATAATCTGAAACAAAATCATGTTCCTCTGTGTCCTCCTGTGCTCCTATTTGCAAGATTTCAACGTGCCATGAAGGAAAACAACCAATCAGAGCCAGGGAGTCTCTAAGGCAGCTGTCAATCACTGCTTGCAAAACTTGCAAACTCCGAACAAACGGTCAAACTAGGCAGCGCTGATCAAATATGAGTCAATATTCTGTTACTGTAATGCCCATTTCTCACCTTAAATGTTGCCAGAAACATCTCGTCGTGTATTGTTTGTAAAATTAGAAAGTTTGCTCCGGCCGGTGGGCGGTGCTTGTTTTTGTCTCAACTGTTCTCAACATGTCTCCCGGGTTACAAACTTTCACAGCTGAACAGTACACTACAAGATGTTTCATTTGAGGAGAGAAATAGGCATTACAGTAACAGAATATTGATTCATATTTGATGAGCGCTGCCTAGTTTGACCGTTTGATCGGAGTTCCCGAGTTTCGCGAGCAGTGATTGACAGCTGCCTTAGAGACTGCTCGACTCTGATTGGTTATTTTCCTTCATGCGGGCATCTTGGGAGCACTAGGAGGGGATAGAGGAACATGATTTTCTCAGATTATCTGTCTCATGCTCTACTTTCAGGATAGGACAGTTTAAAAAAAAAAATAACTTATCATATATGCTCAAAGTTACCAATTGCAGCTTTAATTTCACTGTCATTGTTTCTTTGAAAAGCCAAACTGCCAAATATTTGAGACATTTAAAATAATCTTGTGACACATTTTGTGCATGCAGATACCAATCGTTGAAGTGTATTTATAAAACTTGCTTTGTCATTTAAACCTATACAGGTACAAAGACATTTTCCTTCCTTTCTTTTCCTTCATTTATCTCCAGTTATATTCAAAACTAGCCTATACGTGAAAAACACAAAACAAGGTCCAGTTATTCGTTTTTAACAGATCTTTGAACCCTATCATATACAGTATATCATAACATATATAGCTTCTGCAGCATATGGAGTTTGCTCACTCATGACGTACTTGATATAAAGATACCTTGTGTTTAATAGTTCACGCTCCTGTTTTGTCTTCTTAAAAACACGTCGTTATCTCAATTTGAGTATTTGATCATTCCTCACTCAACAAAGTCATCTCCTGCGTGTTTCATCCTCGTCCAAGGCTTTTGTTAAACCAAAATGTGACACGCGAGCACACAAACTCCTTCTCCCTCCCTCATTAACTCATTCCTCATTAGCATCTCCCCCAGCTCTTTACCATTCGGCTCGTGTTTTCGAACTCTGTATCTTGAACCTTAGTTTGCTAATCAAATTAATTGGGTCATTTTTACAGCAACATGCTGGCATGCTAAATTGCCTGAGTCAAAAAGACAGCCGCGGACAAGAATACTCAATTACACGCAGTAAATTAGAGGTCTGCTAATGTCTGCTTTAAACGCCCGGAGCTCTATGAAGCTGTGTTATCTTCTTGCTGATATCCTGAAGGGAGACATGCTGAACTACACAAAACCCATCCACACTGATACATCTTTTCTTATCTAATGATATGCAGGAATAGACGTAGACAGGCAGACTTTGCAAACTTGGATGTTTTGGCTTTTTTTTTTGCCATCAGCGGAATAATTTGTTCTATTCCCAACCTGTGTTTGATTTTGCGATGCAGGATTGACAGCAGTGGCTGTGCAGAGGGAATGAAAAATCCCCGGGTTGCGCATGAGTAGAGAAGCATTTACGAGTCTCTGGATCTCAAGAAATGGTTTGTGTGGTGGTGCATGGCTGAGCATGTTTCTCTAACATGGTAGACATAAGAGTGGGTCCTTGTGGTGGAGGTGGGGTTTTCCATCTGGTTTTAAGAGCGGTTAAAAAAACAAATTAGCCTTTGCAAATTGCTCACTGTGTCCCAGAAATGCAGACGGTTATGGATACTAAACAGGCTTACTACATGCATACAAAGTATAGATGGGTATGGATACTTTCAAGTATTTTAAAGGGGAACGTCACCAAAATGAAGAATTCCAACATGTTATTTCCATGGTCTAGGAAAGTTCAATCAACAAGTGTGAACTTGAGCTCCTCTCTCTCAAAGCCAGAAACCAGTGAAGTAAGTCTCCAACTTGTGATGGCATTGGGTATAAAGCATTTAGAGCTGCTCCATAGACAATGAATGGGAGACTGATTTTATGGACCCACAGAATTTTGAAGTTTGTCTTCTTTTTTAGACCCAACTGAGCTTTATTCTGTTGTTCTCAAACATTAAATGTTCCCATATACTCAGAGCATTCCCCTGGTTGCTCTCAGTGTCATCTAGAACATCTCTTCCCATTCATCGTCTATGGAGCATCTCCACACTTTGTACTTGATGACATCACAAATTTGAGTTTTACCCCTTTAGTTTTGGGATTTGGGAGAGAATTGTCCATGTTTACTAATATTATTTGGACTGTCTTAGACCATAGGAATAACATGTATGAATTTTGAAAATGTGCATAGTTGCCCTTTAACTTTGAATTGTACTATGGTATGTTATCTCTCTGCTTGTTCTGCAGTCCTGACATAAAAACCCTGCTTCCCTTAGGTCTGTCTGGCTGCTTCTCTTCACTTTCACTTTAAAGCTGAGTAACTGCAAGACTTCCAAGGTCTAGACATAGGAAATGAAGACGGCTTAAGTGCATTGCTGGAATTCTGTCTGAAGTGTGTTAGCTTTTTAGGAGTGTGGAGCGACTGTATTTACTGCGGCAGCGCGGCTCTCTCGGTGTCCCTTTCCCCTCGAGCGCAAGTGCGGGCATGTTCACATATCAAACCTATCTGTTTCTTGCCATGTGTTATCTGCAGGTCAGCGAACCTCTGAGCACCCCCCCTCCTCCTGCCGCATTCCTCCCTCTGCTTTCCTCGTAAATCCCACAGCAGTCCCAGGAGGGCCGTAACACGGGGGAAAACCTTTCTCCACCAGTCATGGCTGTCCGTGGTCAAACGCCGCAGTGACACAAGAGAGCCCGGGCCCGTCTGTCATTCTGTCCGCAGCGTCACAGTACACCCATCACTGGGTGTCGGACCGCGCCACAGCTGTGATACAATCTCGGCCTCCCTGCGCGGTGCCTGTCTCCCCTGTGCAGATGGACGGAGGGACACAGAGGAGACGTTAAAGGGATTGAGATGGGGGGACAGGGGAGGAGAAAGTGCAGTGGGCTTCTGTCACTTCCCTCGTAGTTCACGCTGAGCAATAACTCATAGGTCCCTTGACACTTTGCAGCACTCTGTTTCCTGGACTGAATAATGAATGTGCAGGGCTTCCATTAGCGTTGAAAGCTACGATTATTTCACAGGGCCTGACAATTACTCATGCTCAGGGATTCAGGGACAGGGTGGGGGGGCATCCATGGGGATGAGTCCATCGTCTCATGATGAAGATATCCGTGCGAGAATGTGTGCTCTTTGGACATGTGTGTGTCTAGTGTGGAGCAGATAACAAGATCTGATTTAGTATTCTAGTGGTGAGTACATACGCACACTGGACTGTCAATCAATACCTGCCTTGAATCCAGGAACTGGGATGTAGTCATCTTGTTCAAGAAGCCCAGCATGTGCTTCCCTCTACTCTGAATGCTACATTTCGGCTGCGGTAAACGTGCAGTTGAGGAAGTATACCGTTACAATAAATACTCCAGAGACAAGATAAGACATTTCTTTTAACTACCGGAGACAGAGACACAATTTCGTCAGCGCTTATCTCAGCACTTATCTCAAGTTAACGCTTTGGAATAGTGCACAAATTGCACAAAAATGGGCCTTGTAGTCAGCACACTACACTTTCTTGGCTTCTTTTAGCAGGCTGATGTTGAATGTGAGAGGTTACGCTGTTTAATTCTAGTGTTTCTAGGGATGATGCAGTTTTCAAAAGCAACAGCAGTCACCCTCGTGGCTTAGGTCTCGGAGGCAGAAACAAGCAGCCTCTGCAGAATCAAACTGAAGCGGTTGAGATCCACTGCACCGCTGGGACCTGAGCATGGCACACAGCCACCGAACTGCTGCCCTTTTTCCCACCAGTCACCGTGGTTTCATTAGTCTGCCTTTGCCAATTTCCTGATACGCAGGCTCAACGTTTTTTTTTTAAGCAATGACTGGGTCGGTTTCTATTTGCTAATGAATGAGATATTGTTAATGAATGCTGCATTACTCTCTCAGCCATGGAGGGAAAGCAGGATGCTTTAGTTTATTAGAGTACTGTACTTCCAATCTCCATCTGGTATCCATGCAGCAGAAGTTAAAAGGGGGCGGGGGGAGTTTAACCAGCAGAGGACTAGGCGATTGATATTCAGTGCTACACAAGGGAGACCCTCTTACAAGAGCGAAATCGGGCAGGGGAGGAAGGAGATGTACTGTCGAGCCACTCGATTAAAGAATCAGTGTCCAATCTCCTGGATTACACCCCCTGACCCGCCACACCAAATCCCCTATTAAATAAGTCAAGAATTGAATTCTTTTCACTTTCCCTCCTGCTAACTGGCTTATTGACTCAAGCGTGTTCGGCGCTTTGTGGCGAGGCTCGCCTTTAAATTGGCTAAAAGGGAGAGCTTAAGAACATCTGATCATTATTAGGAAAGTCATGACATTCAAAGCCTATTTATCTTGTGAAGTGCGCTGCGCGATATGTTTTTTTGTGTCGGAGGTCACGCGGTCAGTTAAGATTAGAGATGGTGGTTGAATGTCCTCCTAACGTTTCAGCGAAACATTTAGCAGCTTCGGGTTTAATGGGCGAGCAGCGTGAGGTGCTCGCTCTCATCATATCACGTTGGAGCGAATGTTCTGTTACGTGTGAGGGAGTAGTGCTGCGGTTTCCATGCGTCTTCTTTTTTCTCAACTCCCTCACCCGCCCTCTCCAGATTTCCAACCGGTTTAAGCAACCACTAATGAAAAACATTTTGCTTTTTCAGCATATGGCAGGAGCTTAAACGGAGAGTGGAGGGAATTCAGTCGCATTCTTTTGAACAGATGCACGAAGATGTGCATATCGGCGTGATTTATTTTAACCCAACCTCCAGATAAGCCATGCTCAGTGTTTTTAACTACGAGGCTAAAATGACTTGAGGGCATTTTGCTCTGTATAAAGCTAGTGGTAAGAATAAAGTCCATATTGCAAATGGCTACAAATGTATCAGTCTAATTTCACATTAACAGGCCTGTGCAAAGCTGTATTAATATTTATTTGCCATATGGGGCATACTGTAAACGTATGCCAGTTGACTGTGCCAGCCTACTTCTTTGTGCTTTCATTTGGATCTGACGCTTCAAAGTCTCGAATGCTGCTCAGATGCAAGCTGGACATTAGTTGAAAAAAAGAAATGTGAAGTGCCAGCAGAGAGCAGCTCACAGTTTGACAGCTCAGGCAGTGCTAATTATCAGCTGATACTGAAATATCCTATAATAGGTAGACATACCCATATATAGTTCACTGGTTTAAAAACAGTTGATTACACCTTAAATTTCATCTTAACAAAAACATTTTTTTTGCACCTGACAGATTAAGAAATATCTAAAATATTGAGTATCGCAATATTCTGTTTTTTTTTAAACTGTATCGATTCTCAAAAACACTTGATTTTTTCAGTCAATACTTTATTTTATTTGCAATTATTTGCAGATGCACCTTCTCAGTGTATGTTCCTTCTCAAAGTAGTGCTATGATGTTGGATATTACAGGGACTGTGATAAATGCAAATACAGATCCCACTGTTCTGATTGCATAAAAACATTAATAAATATAATACTAGTAACTTCTTTTACTCAGATTTTATGCATGGTGGGGTGTTTTTTATACTACGACAGTTTTCATAAAATTGTACCTTAAAGGGAGATCTGTCAAGTATTTAATACTCTTATCAACATGGGAGTGGGCAAATATGCCTGCTATATGCAAATGTATGTATATATTTATTATCGGAAATCAATTAACACAAAACAATGACAAATATTGTCCAGAAACCCTCACAGGTACTGCATTTCACATAAAAAATATGCTCAAATCATAACATGGCAAACTCAAGACCAACAGGCAACAAACGGGACTCGTGGGTACCCATAGAACCCATTTTCATTCACATATTTTGAGGTCAGAGGTCAAGGGAACCCTTTGAAAATGCCTATGACCGTTTTTCCTCTCCAAAATTGAGCGTAGGTGTGGAGCATTATTTGGCCTCCTTTGCAGCAAGCTAGTATGACATGGTTGATACCATCAATTCCTTAGGTTTTCTAGTTTCGTATGATACCAGTATCTTCACTTTAGCTTTAAAATTGAGCCCACTACCCCCTACCACGTGGCGTTAAAATCAATTTGTGTTAACTTTGACAGCCCTAATCACAATATAATGCAATATATTGAATCGTAACCCCTATATCATGATATAGCCCAAGACAGAATCTTATTTCAAGCCTAATATTTCTTCCTCCCTGTTGCACTCTTTTTCCAGCTCCTCAGCAGTAGTAATAATGGTGTTGGAGGGTCAACAGAAGTAAAAAAAAAAGAATCCCAACACCAGAATGACCCCCATGGCCTTTTGACCTCTTCCTACTCACGAGGCCGGTAGTGTTGACAGGACCCTGGAGGGGGGATGGGTAAACAAACGAGCCACATGGAAAAGAACTCCAGGCAACCGCTGCAAGTACAACAAACTCTCACACCAAATTAGCATGCAATGTAGGGTGTTTGAGTTAGCAGCATCTTGTTAAAAATAAAAATAGTGCAACTTGATTTGAAGAATTGTCTCGTAGAATTTTTTCGTGTTCTTGGCACAGCGTGTCTAAATCAGGCATAATCCTCTTTACTCTTATCTTTTAATCTTTGTTCATTTCTCTGAACTTTGCTGCATAAATAACAACAGCCTGCTCGTCTTCCTGAGCCCTAAAAACAGCACAAGTACTGTATATAAGATAGGCTTATCCATCATTTAAAATCCCTAGAGGGGAGGCGAAAGAGTGAAAGGCTTGGTTATTTATGTTGGTGGCCTTGTGGTACAAGCCTTTCCCTGTATAGGCCTTGATGCTGAGTGTATTTTACTTGCCTAAATATGCTTCACTGGTGCCTGGGATCTCTAATGTAGCAGATAGACTCTCGCCACTGATAGATTTGTGTCCCCCGGGACAGGTTTGTATCACTGTTGGCTGTCAGCGCATACATTATGCCGTTTAAGCAAGAATGATCACTGCTATTAACAACAAAGCGGGCCCAATTGAATCATTTAACGTATAGTGGGTAGAGGCAGTGGCTCGTTGCTGATAAAAGAAGGGAGCGGAGAATTGATCAAACAGCCAGCCCTCGCCCAGCCGGGGGAATATAAATAATAAAATGAGATCAGAGTGATTAGCCATGGTGCCCCGTTCCAGTCCGGTGCCTACTACTTACATTCCTCTCCAACTGAGATTGCCGTGGACGTCTTGATTCCACTTTACTGCTCGCAATGGCAAATCAATATGTTCCATAACAGATGGAAGCGGGAACGATTGGACGTACTTCATGTGAAATCCTAGAAAGTGATATGCTGCGGTGCCGGGGCTCTTTTTTTCTTTTCACCTTGGTGTGTAGAGAAGAAAAGAGACATATCATCTCTTCAAACTGTCTTCTATTTTACATGCATCTCATGCATCCATTGAAACATGGATTTGTAGGCTCTGACTCCCTCTAGAGGGAGTAAGAATCAACAACAACATGCCACCTCCTTTAAACACTGCCACTCACTTAAAATATATACTGTTGAATTCCTAGTTTACACCACATTTTGTGATTCATTTTGCAGGATTAAGATGGCAAACGTGCATCCCAACTGAAATGGTCATGCTTAGAGATAAACTGTGTGCACATTTGCTCTCACAAGAGCATTGGATTCACTGATAGGAGGGCTATATGCTGTACATCTAAAGGCGAATGCCTCCACAGTCGACGCTACACACTGTGGCATGTACCGCCTTCAGCTGCCCACGCTGTCGGAGGTTAGACATCAGTATGAGCAGCGCATGATGTAACAGTTCTGTAAGGGTACATTTATCAGAGACAGAAGCACATCCTCCGCTATCAGGAGGATTTATCAGTTGCTTGAGATCATGCTGCTATTTCTGGCGAATCTCTTAACTATCTTGGAATAACATGTTTTGAATCAAGATCAGCTTATTTTTTTTTAAGTTTATGGTTACTTGAGGATTGATCTCAGACAAGTGATCCTCTCTTTGACATTCTGCTAATTTAGTGCAGGCCTTTCAACATCATTGCTTTTTCTCTCTGGAATGAGAGCCAAATTGAATAGCGCAGAACCAATAATGTTGATGGTGGCAGGCAGTGCATTTACATTTTTCATTAATTCCGGTCTCTCTGTTCTTGTTTCATTACATTTTCTGATTTCAGGTTGTTTTTTTTAACGTAATTGCACACTTGTTCTCTATATGTCTGTCTCTGTCACACACATCCTCTGATTCCATAATGCAAATCTTATTACAAATCCCGGCACTCTATATGTGCCTATTTCAGAACAGAGACATACATCAAAAGCTGCTGTATGTGACATCTGGTTATGGTGCTGTTGAATCTAACATTAACTATGTTTTTAATGTATATACTTTGGTTTACACTGAATTCATACATACTGCTGTGCAAAATGTCTTGACAGATTTTACAGAATGGCCTGTGTGACATGTCAGTGTTATACGTACAGCCTAAAAAGAAAAAACAAGTTTGTTACACAGACTTTGCTTCTCCACCTCAAACAAATTGTACCAATATACCCAATAGGTCTTGGATGCCTTAACCTCCTATTAAGTGAGACTGCCGTGACATATGCATTGCTATGTGGTTTGCTGTGCGGTCAGGACCTTTGCCAACTCTCCCAAACATTTGTGCATTTCCACGTTTGACCACACGAGGCTGCTGTGCACATAATCATCTCTCTTGTAGAACTTTGACTTAAAGAACATTGTATTTGAGCTGTTTTATGTAGTCGGCTGTTTGTGAATGTGTCTAGTTGCACATTGTATTGTATATTGTATTATACATTGTTATTATATACTGGTCAACTTAATTTATTAGCCCTTTAATCAAAACATTGTTGATCCAAAGTGTGTTATATAATACTACAAAAAAAAACAGTGGTGGAAGAAGTACTCAGATATTTTACTTAAGTAAAAGTAGCAATACCACAGTTTGTAAATACTCTGTTAAAAGTTATAATAGTAGTAGCATCAAAATATACTTAAAGTACAAAAAGTAAAAATAGTCATTTTGCATAACGGTCCATTTCAGAATTATGTATATTATATTCTTGGATTATAATTATTGATGCATTAATGTGTTCATCACTTTAGTGTTCCAGCTGTTACAGGAGGGGCTTATTTTTTTATCTATATACTGACAGGTGGCTTGTGGCTTTCACCAAGCGGGGTCAATAAATAGGCTATCTCCATAATAATACATCTTCATATATTTGTTGATTATATTTAGTATTATTCATCTGAATCTGCAATATATCTATTAAATAAAGGGATCAAATAAATGTAGTGGATTAAAAAGTAAAATATTTCACTCTGAATTGTAGGGGAGTAAATGTATAAAGTAGCAGAAAATGAAAATGTAAAATATGCAAAAATTGCACAGTACTTGAGTAAATATACTTAGTTACTTTCCACCACAGCAAAAAACAACAACGAAAAACATGTTTATCTGAAATACACACGGTGAATTGTACGGTTTTGAGGTGGTGGACCGAAACCAGCAGGATTGAGGTGTACAGCAAGCGTGGTGGAAAAATGAGCGGCAACAGACCAACCAGGATTTTTCCAGAGCTCAGATTTTTACTTGTGACTACAGACAAGTTACAAAAATCACAAAACTCTCACCAATGGTTAGCAGGCAGATGGACAACAAAATTGGGTAACACGTGTAGCAGATTCCAGGACTTCCAGGATTCAGATATATTGAAAAGCCAATGTGTAAAATGTGTGTTTCAAGTGTTTAATTTAAGTTATCAATGGATTTACATTATCTAGTATATGGACTTTGGATGGATCTTTCTGTCTGGGAAATAATGTAATTATCTGAACATGATCACATGGACCCAGCGAGTGAAACCAACATGTATTTTACAGTATATGTTAGACCAGTATATTTGAGTTTCTCATAGTCATAGTTATGCAAGACTTGACCTCACATGGAAGCATTTTATTTACATGGTGTGCTAGCTCAGTTACAAAAACACATTTTGTGAGCAATAGCAGGGTTTGACTTCTAATGACTCATATCATTTGGGATTTTAATGCCATAATTATAATATAGTTCCATTCAGTAATGCACGTTATTATTTATGTAGTGCACATGATCTCAACTTATTTTCTTTCCTGTAACATATCCCTTTTAATTGCACTAAGGCATGCTACGTGGTCAGGCTTAATATTTGGCACGGCAGAAAAGGATGCCACCCTGGATCCAGTGTTGTTATGATGACGGCTTGCTGCGGAGCAACAAACCCTCCCATAAAACTAAAATCCCAAATGAATGTGCCTATAAATACACACAACAGATCGGGTATCGAGAGGGTGGGGCTCCACGTATACGCATCCTGCATGATCTATCTCCTGTTTGTTTTCCACGTTTAAGCCACATTAAAGGGGCTCTGTCCTCCTGTCAAGTGTTCCATTCCTCACACAAAACGCCACATCTGTCACGGAGAAACATGCTGAGATCACCGGCTCCTGTCTGGAGGCTCCTCGAGAGTCTATAACCAATAGAAACGAATAACAAAAACACAAAGAGAGCTCAGAGAGAAGAAACTGCTCTCAAAGTTGGAGAGGAGTAGGAGAATTGGAGCGGCGAGGTGATAAAATGTTGGGTTTCTGTTAATGGGCTTTTGGGTGGCTGTTTTCCGCTTTAAAGTAGCTTAGTGGCTCCAATTCAGCCTCTTAGTCTGACCTCACTCAGCCACACTTTTTTCTTTCTTTCTTTCTTTCTTTCTCCCACCTCCCCTATATCTCTCTGACCAATTTATTTCCACCACAATGGCCCAGCCTCGGTGCTCCACTGCATACGGTGACAGGAAGGATGTCCAAAACAGAGACCTAGTTGCCATGGTGCACTAAAAACACACTCTCCCGTGTGAGGCAGTTGTCTGGATCATTGCCTGCGACGTGGCTATTCTTTGGGAGCAATGACACGACACAAGGGTCACTTTGTGATAAACACGGATCAAGTGGAGGAAATGCAATTGCCAAATAAACACAAGCGGAGTCAGGTTTGCAGGACACTGTGTCTCATGTCAGAGACCTCACGACTCCCCGTTGTTGGAGCCTGGAGCAGATGGAAAGTCTCCTCTTTCTCTCCCTCACACCATATTCTCTCTCTCCGTCTCCTTCCATGTCCTTCTGATGTTTCCATTATCCCAGCATGGTTCCGTCTTCCAGGAGCGGAGCTTGGTCAGCAATTATTCAAGTAGCTTCCAGTGCTACTGTTACCGGGTCCAGTCATTCCTCCCCCCTTCAAAAAATTTCATTTTCAGAGTTTGGTAGCTCTGTTTTTTAGACACCACAGCTGTAGTCTACAGTCTGCCTATAAACGCGGATGGGCCAGAGAAGATTTATGATGTTGAGAGCCGTTTGGATGATGAGTCACACTATTCTGAGACAAATCCCACTCACAGTATTGAAAGAGAAGGTGACCTTGTTGAAACACATTCAGTCTCCAATTTATTTCCAAGAGGAGATCCCTTGTTTTATTTGACAATATTTAACCTAAGTAACTAAGGGTTCAAGCTTATAAATCAGTTGAAGATCAAAGGAATATGGGATGTCAGCTGAGATTTCCAAATCCAAATGATATTACATTTGGCTGTGCGTGGAAAGCTAGTGTCTGCAGATATTTTGCATATGCTGTCATTTGAATGAAGTTGTTTCTTATTAAAATAAGTTGTTTCCAATTAAATATCGTTTTTTTCTCATGAGGATCAGCTATGTTCAGATTCAGAGGAAGAAGCCTACATTTCACTCAAAGTTCCCGATTTTAGTTTGTCAGAAGGTTTACATTATGACTTCATGCAATAGAGACTCATTTGACGTACAGTACATATGGAAGAGTTCATGCCGGATATCATATGGGAGGAGAGCACATGCATGTGCGTCTGCACAGATGTACCTCTAGCATCCTATCTTTAGATGCCCTTGAGGGTGCTATAATAATCTCTACTTTAATGTCGTTCCCTGCTATTGCAGTCTCCTGCAGATGGACCTTTTGCTGTGGGATTAACAGGGGTCTAATGGGATGTGAAATCCAAGTCTTTGTCATTTGCAGCCAGGGCAGCTATAGCTGCATAGCTTTACTGGGTGGAGACTGTGGGTGGAGGACAGATTTAGAGCTTCATACAAAGTAATGTGTAAATGTATTTGACCTGATTTAAAGATTGAGGTAAATCAAAGCCAGGCAGGGGCGATTTGGAGTGTGACTTAAATCAAAGAGTGGGTACATGTGAGCCAAAACTATATGTTAGATGTTTCTGGCAAGATTACTTGAATATAGTATGCGTTTTCAAGCACTGAGAATGCTTTGAAGTATCTGGAACCGGATGGGCAGCGGCAGCGATGTGAAACGTAATTCTTGAGGCACTGTATCTGAATTAATGTAGCATGATTTACCTAGAAGCAAAATGAGGCTCATGCAGGGGGATGGGCTTCATGTGAACAGGGTCAGTGAGTTCAGGCACATATCCTGAAGCACATTCAAATGTTTACCGTATATCATCTTCTTCTTCCAGTATATTCAGGCTAATTTGGTCTCATTTTCTCTTTCATATGTCATTATCACCATATATCTTGTCTTTGTTCCCTTCCCCTTTTAACCCCCCGAGACATGAGACCCGAGGCCCGAGACCTGTCGCCCATGATTCTGACCGACGTTACGGTCTTTCAGAGGCTGTCGCAGGTTCAGTTTTAGAGCTTGAGTGAAGGTACAGATATCTTATAAACCTAAGGAATACATTGTTACCAACCGTGTCATGCTAGCTTGTCAGGAAGGAGGCTAAATAACGCTACAAAGTTAGGTTACATTTTGGATAGGAAAAACTGGCGGGGCCATTTTCAAAAAGGGGTCCCTTGAGCTCTGACCTCAAGATATGTGAATGAAAATGGGTTCTATGAGTACCCACGAGTCTCCCCTTTACATACATGCCCACTTGATAATCACATGCAGTTTTGAGCAAGTCATCGATATTTGAATCGATTGACAGCCCTACTTAATATCATGTCATTATCAACATATACCTCTGTTTGTTCCCTTCTCCCCTTTAATAAAGGATAAAGACTGGTGAGGCAAAAGGACAGACAGCGCCCTGCTCCTCTTTAGGGACAGATAATTATGCATAAACACTGTCTGTGCAGAGTAGTTAACCTTAGAAGAGTTCATAAAGACAAGCTGTCTTCATAAGCGGAGCGGCCTCTTTAAATTGAAGCATAAACGAGAGCATATTTGGCGTCCAGTTTGACACAGTCTTGCATTATTAATTTACTAACCCTGCACCTCACCGTGGCACTGTGCTCCTGGCTTTGCTAAAAAGCTGCTGCAGGCATCCGTCTTACCTGTGAAGCACGCGGCCTAGTTTCCATCCAGCACATCTAATGGAGATGGCAGGTCGTGCCATGATAGAGCGAGGTCGTTAACTGTTGTGGAAAAAAAGGCACTTGTGTGTACTGTGTTACCATAGGAATGGGATGAATGTGATGAGATTCCTTCGTATTAAAACCACATGGCTCCATAGTCCGACACTTTCATTTTGTTTGACCCCGTGTGAGGTAAAGCTATTAATAATAAACTGATCAGACAACACTTCGGAGCTGTACGTACTTAATATCCTCTGAAAACCCGTCTGTAAGGAATGTGTAGTCAACAGTGGATGTCATTAAGTATAATGGCTCCTAGGTAATTTGTTGTTGCCCCTACTGCACCACTTCCTTCATGCGCTTGGTAATGAGATTTTACTGTGCGCTGCGGGCAAGGGGCCCATTCTCTTTGACCAACCAATCACAGTCACTGTGGTGCCAACTGAGAAGCTTCTATAATGCAGCCCAGGATGAGCATGAGAAATTGATTCCCTTCAGGAAAATATCTCTATTACAGTAATGATGAATGAAGGTATCAGCAGGGCTCTGTTTGTTTGCAAAATGCAAAGCAACACTCGATCTTACAAATCCGCTAATTAGGATCCTTTGAACTTCAACAGAATGTAAACAATATCGATATTAATTTAATGACATGGTATCTTGACCTAACCTGATCCGCCAGATGGTTTCTTACACGGAACCATCTCAGGAACCGCCATTGGAAATGGTTTGGAAAAGGTAAACCTAAAGAAGTTGTAGTTTTGTTGCCTCAACCTAAAAAAGATGTTTTGTTTGTGTTCAAAACGTAACGCTTCATTCGGTTTTATGTGTTAGAACGTGTTGCTTTTAAATTCTGCTTTCACTTTTAAATCGTAGTATGTCCCTACTGACCCAGATCTATGACGCTTATAACGACTGATAATGTACATTTAATGAGCAAATAACAGGCAAATCTGGTGACTGAATGTAGGAAAACTAATACGTTTTAAGGAAATTCCACAAAAACACCCAAAACAATAGTTACCTCTGTATACTATAATCATACCAAAATTGCATATACTATATATTTAAACCAAATATTGCGATGGTGTGTAAGTGTACAATTTAAAAATACATCAAACACCTTTTCTATGTATAGATGTATACAGTCTATTCTGCTGACAGAGTAGACTGCAGATGTAGCCTCTCTGAAAATACGAAACCGGTGTCCACGTTAACCTGAAGCCTTGGGTTTCACATAATAAACCATTAGGCATCTGGACAAACAGCAGAGAGGTGGTGAAAGGTGGATAGAAAGTGCAGAGAGACAGACAATATCCCCCCCCCCTTTCTACCTTGATTTTCCTGCCTCTTTTCCTGTCGTCATTCCTCTATTTTCTTCATGAACCTTCTTGATTTCAGTCTGTTTTTCAATTTCCCGACCGTACACACACACACACACAGACTGGAGCACTGCTCCTGTCTTCCTTCTATGGTTTAAATCCTGCTGTTTTAGGAAACTGCTAGGGATATTTGATTCTCCGACTCTGAGCCGTTTGATCTGTATTCCCTGTTAGCTCCTGCATGCGGCTCGGAGTCCCAGTGGGCAAAGAACAACAAACGAATTAATTCCAGTGCTGTATCCAGCTGAAATAAAACACACCCGGGAGATCATACAAAATAACAACCAGTGTAGGAAAAAAAAAAGTATCTTGAGTAACTGTGTTTACACTGGCTACCTTTCTGTTGTTTAAGTCTTCCAGTTTGAAAGCAGGATTGTAATGAAGTGTAAAACTATCTAAATTTATTTTCATCCACCATTGGATTTGCAGGATAACATTAACATAGCCTAGAGTAGTGCATCAAACCGATGGAAGTTATTAGAAAAGGAAAGCATAGTCTAGACAATATCGTTATTTCTGTATGTTTGTTGTACAGTTGTTATGGGAATAGTTCAACATTTCTGGAAATGTTTACTTTCTTGCCGAGAGTTAGATGAGAGGATTGGTACCACTCTCCTGTACGGTAGGCTAAATATGTGGCTGCAGGCAGATACAGCTTAGCTTAGAAATAAAGACTGAAAACAGCTGGAAACAGCTGGCCTGGCTGTGTCCAAAGGTAACAAAGTCCCAACCATGAAATAGTCTGCCACATAACCATCCATAAAATGTCAAATTATTGTTTTTACTGTTTGTTTTTTGTACGGATTACCGAAAACAAAAGAGATATAATGTGCAAATAATTGAAATTTAGAGGTGCTGGTAGGTCAATTTTGCTTCAGCGTACACGGAGAGTGTACACGAATCGTCTCACCTGACTCTTGGCAAGAAAGCAAATAAGAGTATTTTGCTAAACAACATACTGTTCCTGTAATCTTACAATAATTACCTACTGAATGTTATTTTTTATCACACACACACACTGCTCTCTAAGAGTACGCACAGCTGCTGTTGTCAATCTTAGCCACGTGTGAACTTGAATCACACTGACCTCAAGATTGTTTAGACATGAACACATAAGCAGTGAAACAGACATAAATCCTATCACCACATCATTGGTCTTTTGTCAGTGTGTCAGGCACATAGTGTAGAACATAAACTGGTTGTCAGCGGTTGTGCTTCACCTCAGTGTGTATGTGCATGTGTGTGAGTGTGTGTGCGTGTGTGTGTGTGTGTGTGTGTGTGTGTGTGTGTGTGTGACTCCATAATGAGTTAAGCATAACGGTGGAGCCTGCATTTATTCAAGACCAGTGACGTCGTCCTCCGAGCAGAGAGAGAGGGGAGTTTTTTGGGAGACCACTTGCAAGTGGAACTCCTTTTAGCGAGGCTGGGCTGTAACCTGAAGCCAAACGAGAAGCGAGACAGAGAGAGAAACTGAGAGAGAAAGAAAAGGAGGGAGAAAGAAAAAGAGAGAGAGAGAGAGAGAGAGGGAGAAATGGAGGGAGGGGGAGGGAAGGACTGAAGGGCCAAGAGAAGGTGATGTCAGCTGAGTTCAGAAAGTAAACAGAGTTCCAGACTGCAGCATGCTGTCTGCGGGACGGGGACTGCAGCTGGGGCAAACCCACGGGGGCACCCGCACAATCCCCTGGACTGGCATCTGTATCTCTTGGAAGGAGGGCTGGTTCCTCCTCATCTCCCTCTTCATCTCCTTACCTCAAGGGACAGCCTGGCCCTACGGTAAGAGACTGACTGGCAAAGACTTTCTCCTTCACTGCTTCTCTTTCTCTCCCCGTCTCTATTATTTTGGCACAGCACTCTTGGTTTATGTTCTTTGTTCTCAAAAAGCCGGCATCAGCAACTATCTCCATCAGCCTCTTCCCTGCTAAGCTTTAAGAGCACAACAGCGCTCAGCAAAGGCTTGTAAAAGAAGAGACAGTGATGTAGAAATCCAGCTTTTTTTCTTTTTTTTTTAAAGGAGGCTGCAAAGGAAAGCGACACTGACAAGTTTGTGCAATCTTTGACTTTACAACTCTTGTTTTGAAAGAATGAGGGATAATATTGTCCTTTATGTGGGTTTGTTTATTGTCCCATTAAAAAAAGACTACTCATTGCAGATGTTCTTTGTGTGAAATGAAAGTGAGAATTTTGTTTTTCTGCTCTTCTGTATAATAGAAGAAGTATAACAGTTGGATGTGGCCACACATTCCTTGAGGTAAAGTGAGGGCGGTTGGACTCCTGATGGGGGTGTTGAATCTTGGCACGCGTTCCCTTTTGTGTGAGAGCTTCCCTTTAAATGCTAAAGTCTGCGTCTCTGCCTGTTTACCTCTGGGTGACCACTTGAACTGGCAACAGGAAGACATGAGTCACGTTTGAGTCAATCACGCTGGCTGTGGTGATGTGTATACCATACAGTACACCGTCTCCAGGGCTCCTAACCAAACCTCTGCCCTCTGCCTGATTCCTCATCAACACGGTTACAAGGTGGTAAAATATGTAATGTTTGTGATTGTGGTGAAGGGATGGGCAGAGCTCAGCTGTGTTAAGCTTCAGTGACTAAGAGAGTTCTCTCTGGCAGATTCGCCTACTTATGTTGTTGTCAGCTGAGTCACTCTCGGCACGGCTTGTTTCATTTCCGTGCTTTATCAGCTGATGATTGGTGAGTTTTTGTTTTTTTCTGTTGAGCAATCTAAAATAGTTTCCTTTTCTTAAAGCAAAGCTGGTGTTTACATACAAATCCTGACTTTGTGGACGTCTGTTTACGTGTGTGTGTGTGTTGTGCATGTTTTGGTGTCCCTACTGAGGCATTTTTCATCTTCCTGTTTAGAATCCTCCTCCCACCTGATTCCAGAGAAGTGCTGTTGTTCTGGCACACTCTCTTTATAGTGTGTTTAGCTAAGGTCCACTGGGAAGTTGCCATGGCTACTGGAGGAAACAAAGACCAAGGCTAGCACATGTAAAAATCACATCGCATTGAAGAAAGAGAAATACTTGGCACAGAATATAAGTTATAAGAAGAAAAACAAAAGCCTCTGATTGGAATAGTGTCATATCAGACTCAAGAGTTCATTCCAAGTTGAAACGCTGAAAACAAATGTGCACATCCCAGACTCCTGTTTGACCTACATATTGGTGTGTGTGTGTGTTCATACCATTTCACCAAAGTGGGTAGTAGAGCAAGAGGATATTCCATCGGGTTTGTGGTTTCCTAGCGGAGGGAAGTTTATTTAAAGCAAATCTGCAGGATGACCACTGGGATCGGGCTACATTCAGATACGCAATGACCCGCAGAGCTCCCCTGGGAGTTTCCCCTGTTCCATGATAGCAAAAATCACTCCAACCTCAAAATACCAGACAGCTGCTGTGGGCAGTAGGCGAGGAGGAATTCGCACATACAGTACATGCACAGCACGTGCACTCACAGCTGTTATAAAAACAACTCTTTTTCCATGATACATCAGAGTAAAAGAAGCACCAATTTGTCAGGAGGAAACTATTCATTCACTGGATATACATATACTGTAACCTGTCATTCTCTTCACAGGGAACACATCCTGACATGAGTTCTCACTTAATTGTGGCAAGAAACAAGTATGACTTCATGATGTTGTGGCGAGCAGCATGGTCAAATAAAACTGATACTGTCTGCATTGCTAGATGCCACTAGGGGTAAGTGAGGAAATATGCTTTTTGGAATTTCGGTGAGCTGAACGTTAACGGAAAATATGACTATTCGAGAAGATTGATACCACTCACAGGCCAGAGTGATATCAATCGTCTCTTACTCTCGCCAAGAAAGCGAAGAAGCATATTTCCCAAAGTATTGAACTGCTACTTAGTCAAACCAGCAGAATAGAGATACTACGTGTCCAACATAGGTGACACAGCCACAGCATTGTGCTGCATTTGATAAGCAATTTGAACCCATCTTCTCACTGGGCTCCGCTATGACTGTCTCCACATTGTGAGTTAAAAATAGCTTAGCTATGATAGCCGTGTGTTGCAAGACAAGACTGATAAGATACAGTTTCTGGGAAGTGAGTAAGAAAAAGACAAACTGTAATAACTGGTTTAAAGGCCACAGAAAGCAATGTTCCCAGCTGCATTTCTTAAGACATTTTATATCAGATTAGAACTCAGTTATACAAGTTATTTGACACTCTGGAGGATGCACTTTGTGAACCTTGGCTAAAGTCGATGCTGATGCAGAATTACAGCAAATACTGACCTTGGGTTTTTATTTAGTACGGAGGATGTTGCTTCCAGAAAATGATGGCACAGTTTTCGGAGCTGACGCAGGCTTATGAGTCGCTTGTGAGGTCAAATTCAGCACCGGCAGCACATTTTGTGTGTATCCATGTATCAGTAATGCTGGTTTTCTATGGGTTGTGGAACAGTTATATGCATATATTGTATAAAACTGAACAATAACATGTACATTTTATCGTTTCTTGGCAGAAGTCAGGGGTTTGCTGTGGAGGTTAGCGAGCCAGCAGGGTCAGTAAAGTCAGACGCGAGGTCACGCAGGACTCGCGGGAATTTCCGTGACCACATCTTTTCTGCCCCCGGTAATAATGATGTCAGTGTCTGGATCCACATCAAAGACAAGCAGCTGGGACATGCCGGCTAACAACACGGTCCTGTGGAGCTTCTGATTGGGTGGGAGTGCTTTGTGACACACAGAGGTCTGAACCAGGCGTCTGTCATGATGCCCGACCGTGTTACTGCTATTTTTATTTCTATCGCTTCTTGACATGTCGAGGAGTACACAGGAGTTCAACATCTGGAATGGAAAAAAAGCAGAGACCACAGCAACATTAGACCAGAAGAGCCAAACAATACACTGCAGGACTGAGGGGGGGAAAAAACCTTTGTGATCTGCTGTTAAATTGTGTTTCTATGGCTCGGTGCCAGCGTCTTCTTTCACACACGCGATACTAGTTATGTGTGTGCTGGGGAAATATTTAGACACTATACCAAAACACATAAATATCAGACAGGTTGGATGGTATGGGTGCTAGTCTACACAGCCATGAGGCACAATGAGAAAGCAACCTTTGTTATAGGATGCACACCTGTTTATGGTATCTGTCTGACAACTGTCATCACTTCCAGTTTGTGATTAAATACACATTAGCCAGGGGCAAACAGCACAACCACAGTGTTGACTTAAATTACAGGCCTGGGAACATAATGATAAATGGAGTGACATTTTCATCTTCACATGCTTGCAAAACATACATTGTGTCCAAAAATAATTTCATTAAAGCCCAAACACTGAAGGCCAGCTCATACATGTACACAAACGCCCACTCGCTATAGGCTTACTCCTGTACACGTGCACTTCCACAGCTGTTCAGACCTTCCTAATTTTTACAAGGCAGTAAGCTTATCACCAACACGAGTAAATTGAAATTTGCCGGGACGCGAGCCAGAGAGAAGTTATGTAAAAATGATCTCAAGTGTTGTAAATCAGTAAACACCTATTAAGGAGAGGGGATAGCCTTCCAGAAAGAAATAATAAAGATGCATTCCGGCATGCGTCCAGCACTCGGGTAGAAACCCTCGGAGTCATGCTTCAGGGAAAAACATAACAGCCTTATCAACAGAGCTGGAGGTCAGCAAACTGAATCCGTTCACAGCAAAATAAACACTGAAAATGCTGCTGCCTGTGTTTATTTACCTCAAGGAGGAGCATTAAGAAAACAGCTAGTGGGAATCTGGAAACTAATCCTATCATGAATGCATGCTATTGCATGTCACTGTCTGAGAGGTGAGACAGAAGATGAATTTCCAACCCTATAGTTGACACATACAGATCTGTTCTTCTTCAGTGCACTGAGGGCAGTTACAACCACAGGATGTCAATTCTCTATCTGAGGACAAGACACACAGCAGTGACCCATGTAATGACATAACCAGACCAGCTCATAAAGTCTTTTTGACCCTTTCAGGTTTATGTCCCATAAATCAGATTTCACACAGTCTCTCCGGCCGGCGGCCGTCCTTTACAAACCTCAGCAAAGAAGCAAAAAAAGCTGTCCCATATGGTAGAGGAGCCAGTGTCAACACCTCTCAGTCCCCATGTGGTAGACATCACACCTTTTAAACACTGTTTTCATCCAGCACGGTTACTCATTGCAATTGGCGAGTGATGTGGTGGACGATAATGGCCTAAGTCCATCCTCTCTTGTTTGACAATTCCCAGCCTCTGATTTATGTAATCTGGGTCATACTGCAGTCATAACAACAGTCGTAGTTGTTGAGGTAAGGTAAGGTAACACTTTACAATAAGGGACACAAAAATGTGAGTAGTTAGCAGGGAACAAATGAAGAGCGAACTGCCAGTGAACCATTAGTTAATGAGTAGTCCTAATCAAATTGTATAGATTAGCTAATGATTAGTTAATTGAGAAACGATTGAGGAACAAATAAGCAACGACTTGATAATTGATGAATCATTAACACAAAACAGTAACGTAATGTTTAAGTAATCAGTAATTAAGTCGTTATTAGTTTTGTGGCGCTCAGCAGCTGATTCAGAGTACATCAGGAACAACTCATGAAAGTGTTCAGTATGATCAAGTCACATATATTCATGAACTAATCACTACTTAATGACTCATTAATATAGGATCTCCCAGTCTGTTCTCTAGTAACTCATCATTATCTACTATTTAGTCCTCCATCAGGAATTATTAGAGAAGTACTCATTAACAATTCCATATTTGTTCCTCTCTCGTTTTTCAATTAATCAATAATTAACTAATCATTAGCTAATCGATACAATCTGATTAGGAGTTACTCATTAACTAATGGTTCACTAGCAGTTAGTTCCTCATTTGTTCCCTGGTAACTACTCACATTTTTGTGTTCCTTATTGTAAAATGTAACCGTTGAAAATATCCAACTGCCTTTTTAATGCATGTGAGTGAAAGCAGACCAGAGTTTGGATCGACTCCTGGGCTACTGTAATCAAACAATTAGCAGCTTCAACAGGCTACATCATTTCTTCCAAATTCTGCATGATTTGTTAACAGGTGGTGGGGAGCACTCCTTCATATGTGAAAAAATATTGCATAAAGCCTTTTGTGGCTCCAGAGGGAGCTGCGCGAAATCTGATAAATTGCCTCAAGAGATGTCACTTGAGGCAATTTGAGACTACAAGTTTGAAAATGGAAAAAAAATAAAAGTCTGGTCGTGTGGAGTTACGAAGTAGTGAGTTTACCAGACCTCTGTGTAACCTGCTCCTCATCTCTGCTTGAGGCTAGTGGCTCGAGACACCACTAGAATAACACAACCGAATCCCTGACCGAACCTTTTTTGGTCAAGTTGCATTGTGGGTATTGAAGGTGCCAAGTTTTGACAAAGAGGAAGAATGTGTGGAATAAAATAGACGATATCTCTGGTTCTGCTGTATTGATTTTCATCTTATTTTTTAACTGCCCATCGTGAGTCTGACAATGTTATAGAGAGCAATGCTAAACTAGTGGAGTACTAATAAAAGCATGGGCTAGACTTTTTTAAAATTGATTTTACATAAATATATTGAGGAGAATAACAGACTGTGTTGCAGGTTGCTACTTGCTGTGCCATTGTCATAATGCATACAGTATACTTGACTCACAGTACGGTGCATAATCCCAGCTCTTTGCACAATGTCCTCTCCTTGTCTCAACAGACATCTCTCTGAACACGCAGACCATGCCCATGCCATGGATGTTTGTGGTTCTCACACGCATGGTCAAAAGAAATCCACAAGTATGACACTCTCAGCAGAAACTATGAGCTTTTCCTTTTTTGTCTCAGGGAGGCAAACCGCGCTAAACAGAACAAGACGATGCAAGAGCGTCAGTTATGATTAAAAGACAAAGCTCAGGCGTTGTATGTTTACGTTATATTTTACCACAAGAACACTGGCGGTTCGTGTGACAGCGTGGGCGTTGCGTAATGGACAGGCGTGTTTGGGCGCCATGGATCAAAAAAACATTTGCATGACATTAAATCATAGTCCTCAATCGCACGCCATGCCGCAAAGAGAGAGGACCGACCCCGTGTGGTGACTGGCTTGCTGAACACGCTTCACACAAATTCAGCTGAGCCCACGTTATCAAAACAATAAATAATGACCCTAGAAACTGACAGGGAATCATAAAACGGCTAAACGACAGCTTCATAAAGCACGAAATCCGTCCTCAAAAGAAACTCACATTCAAGTTGAACCAGTGTTATTGCACAACCTACTTTCTGTCTGATTAATGGTCAGTGTGTTTGTCATAGCTCACTGTGTCTGCTAGGAGAGCTGGCTGAGGAGAAGGCCAGATTGTGGTTCGACTGAGATACAATTTACGATATCATTAACGTGGAAGGGCAGCAGTGGACGACTCGCAGCATTCCTAGACATCTATGCTTCTCCTCTCCAGTTGACCGTCTGCAAACAACCGCTAAGAGATGAATCACGTCTGTTTTCGTGTACCTGTGTCGTCTTGGTTTCACAAAACTCATATGAACAACAAATAGGCTTAGTGTGCAGCTATGGCACTACAAATAAAAACGTGTGTGTTTTTAGGCGGGGGAGCATCAGGGAGAATAAATGGTTGGAGGGTTCAGGGAAGTTCTTATGATTGCAGGGCTGGGAGGAGGAGGGCACGTATAAAACGCTGCGCCAGCGTCGTGCCAAGTTTAAAGTGCAGCTTCTGTTAGTTCTCCATCCACATCTGCCACAAGAGAATTTCCACTTGTCTGTCTCAGCTTTTTAAATCCACTGTTACATAATAACCACTCTGGCACAAAAGGTCCTTGAATGGCTGGTTTCCAGTCCAATTAAACATTGCGTTTATTGGGTGAAAACTTTACAAAGAAGAAGCACTTTCTTATTAATTTGATTCTGTTTTGTGTCACAGTGACTCTTCCATTGTGGCCTGTTGTCTGATGTAATCTAGTATGAGAACACACAGAGGAACAGAGTGACTTGCGGTCTCTCTAAAAAAGGAGCTTCCAACCATATGGCAGTGGAAATAACCAGAGAGCCAGTGCAGAGCATAAACACTGAACTCACCAGAATCCTTCCACGGCTTCTCCTGACCATAACCCGTGTCTGCTCACATTTCCCCCACAAGGCCAATCATTACTTTTCTCCATGTTTGACTCATCTTCCTCTTCACATAATGATGCTTACAAAAACACATATTCCCTGCTTTGCTTGTTTGAGTGACCCTGACATGTTTTCTCATCTAGATTACAGGTATTTGTACAACCACTGCCCGGGCCCAGAGTGGAACGTGATGTGCAGAGGCTGCTGCGAGTACGACGTGATCCGCTGTAAATGTCCCATTCAGGGGAAGCCGGTGGGCTACGCGGTGCCCTGCTGCCGCAACGCCATCAACGAGTGTGACCCCTGCATTATCCATCCAGGTAGAAACCCCTGCAAGTATTTGAATGAGTGCTTCAATTATATGAGATGTTGCAAACTCTTAAAACGTTGACCAGAATAAAAAAGTTGGCATTCTCTTTGTAAAGTCTGCTGATTCCAGTCAGCCCATAAATCTCCATCTCCAAGTCTCTCTCTAATATTTGCAGTGCAGTTTTTGCAAATGATGTCGATCAACCGCACAGCTGTTTGCACTGTAGCGTTACAAACAATATGACAGAAAGCCTGGAAATATTTGTGTCGGATCTAATTTGTTTCTAGGTCAACTACAAGACCATTTTTCTTGTACTCAGAGATGAGCGTATCATTGTCTGTGTAAGAAATACAGGTGCGTGTATACGTGAGAATATAATCACTTGGGGATGTCTGCACACATGTGCATCCAAACTCTTGCTTTCTTCACGTTATTTTCCTATATGCCATGTTATGTTTCCTTCACAGCTTGAACGTACGCGTGTTTTCCTTTTAGGGGAAAAAAAAAAAAACAGCTGTTCTGAATTTAAGGGATACCTGTCTTGTAAATCACATTTTACTCTTAAACACAAAAATGTGTGAAGCCTCTGTGTGCATATACAGCCCATTTTTTTTGTTAAAATTCATACATGTATTTAGGTCAGATGTTGCTCTTCAGTCCCACGTGGACGGAGCGGTCTCTTAAGTGAAAATCCATCCTCCCATGAAGTCATTTCAGGGGGTTTTCTCCACATTTCTATTTCAGGAGGCACTAATATGTTTGTGTGCTCTGTTGTAGTTAAAGACATGCTTAATGAGTTTAGCATATTTAAAGGAAAACATTGCAGGGGTCAGATGAATGCGGGTGACACGGCTCACGCCGTTTGGGGAAAGTGTTCCAGATTCTGACAAACAATAATAACCCTTTTAAAAGACCTCGTCAGCCTGACTCTTTAATTACTTTACTGTAATTTTGTTTCTGTCTCTCTCTCTCTTTCAGGTTGCAGTATATTTGAGAACTGTAAGCGCTGTAACAATGGGACATGGGGCCCAAGGGATGACTTCTTCATTACTGGCAAATACTGCGCCGAGTGTCGGCCTGGCTGGTCCGGTGGAGATTGCATGAGTAAGTCTCATCATTCTCCCAATTAGCGGATCCTACGGGGCTTTGCTATAAATGTTTTTTTTTATTCTGTCAGTGAAATGAATACCATGTACATGTGTTCATTCCTTCCCTGCTGATTTATCCTCATCTGGGATAACTATGCCAGCTTGGAATGCTGCCATATTGCCCAGGAGGTTTTCCGTTAGGAGCTGAATGACAAGTCGGAGTCAACAATTGGGAATCCCATAAAACAATTTAATATGTAACATTTGGACACTGACTATGGCTTTCTCAATATGCAAATATTCTGCCAAGGCGCACAACAAACAGGCATTTAATTAAAAGCAGAACCTGGAAAGGCTGCTGAATGCCTTGTTGCCCCTGTGCATATTGTGTTTACGTTTCGTCATGTTGTGGCTTTGGAAACTCAAATGTAATTGCTTTCGGTTTGAACGGAAACCAAAGCAGCTGAATGTAGACCCTCAAAAATAACAATTAAGCTGTAATTAACTGCCACTGAAATTTAAAGAGCACCAACTTTCCAAAATACAACTCTTTCCCATGTGTTTTCCAGAGTGCGGAGGAGTGATCCGTAAACGGCAGGGCCACCTGGTGCTCGAGAGCTACCCCAACAATGCTCGCTGTGAGTGGACCATCCAGGTGGATCGTCCCTTTACTATAGAGCTCAGGTGAGACTATAAACCTTCTGCTACTAGAGTTGTTCAATGGTCCTCATTTACCTACCTGTGTCATCAGAGCACACCAGTTAGGTTACATCAGGAAGGTTAGTGATAATATTCACTGATAATAGTTGATTTTTTCTATCACAAAGCATGATGGGTAAAACTACAGGTTTGATACAATTTGAAACATAAAACTCATGATGTCAATGCTAACATGCTGACATATAGCAGGCATAATGTTTACCATGTTCACGATCTAGTGCTCGCACGCTAACATTACCATTAATCTGTACAGCTTAGGTTTATGGGAATGTCATAAGATTTCATCATAATACCAGACACAACTTGGACAAGTTAGAACTGGGGACTACAAAAGTCTGTAGGCTACAAACTATAGACTGTATATATAAGAAGTGGATGTAGTTACCGTGACGTCACCCATTCGGTTTGTTGACTGCCGTTTGAAGCATCAACGCTATGGTAGCGACCTGTCAATCACAAGGTAGCCACGCCCTAAAGCATCCCCTGCTTTATGGTCTATTTGACTCTAAATGGGACCATAATTTACTAAATGAACATCATGCTGTATTGAAGAAGACTTGAAACTAGCGATTGAGACCATAAACTCATGTTTATAATGTTTACTGAGGTAATAAATCAAGTGAGAAGTAGGGTAATTTTCTCATACACTTCTATAGAATCAGACTTCTTTTTGCAACCAGAGGAGTCGCCCCCTGCTGGCTATTAGAATGAATGCAAATTTAAGGCACTTCAGCATTGGCTTCACTTTTCAGACCCACTGGATCACAGCACTAAACAGTAGAGCTTAGGCTGATCATTAGGTCTCATCATAAACCAGACACAACTTGGACAAATTAAAATTGGGGACCAAAAATGTCTGAAGGCTATAAACTTTCATGGCAATCCAAAAGCTGTTGAGATATTTCAGTCTGGACCAAAGTGGTGGTCCGTGGCCAAGAATTACATGAAAAGATTCAACAGCAAAGTGCTTCTCAGAAATGGTGCACTAGTTCTCTTATTACTCTTAATAATCCACATACTTCCCTGTCAACAGTTTTCATTGGAACTACTTTCAAATGTAGAATCCCTCTAATGGAGAGGGTTACATAGCTGACAGGTGAACAAATAATAGCTGACGTGGATATACTGTAATGGCCGAAACTTACAAATAAATATGTGGCTGTTGGAAACAGAAGTATTTTGCAAACTTTTGTAGCAATAGAGTCTAAATCGCCTCAGTTTCATCCGGCATTACAGCATCACTTCTGGGCTCTTCATTGTCCATCTGTAGAAGTTATTAACGGCTGACCTGCTTAAGTCAAATTTCCACTCAGTTCAGATATTTCTGCAAGACGTATGTCCTGGACGGATGGCAAGTCTACAGCAAAGTTTGGAAATTACGACACCCTCTTTTTCTTTCAGGAAAGTTATTGCTTTTCAGTCCTGTGATAACTTTTTATTCCTGTCATTTTCTCCATTACGCATACAGCATTTTACAGGCGAGCATTCGTCCAGGGTTTTAGCAGAACAGAAGCTCCATACAGTTAGATTTAGGCTGTGCATGCCGTACATACGGAAATGGTTTGTTGCATTACATTCAACAACAACAGCATCAATATAGATATGACTAATATTTATATGTCATATTATATATATATACTTCTTAAATCCAACAAAACCCCTGAATTAAACAGAGCTGTTGTGCTCAGAGAAAAACTAATGGAAAGTTGTGTGTTGTGCCTGAGTGACTGGGGAATTAAGGTTTTCCTGTATTTCTTTAACTACCGTGACTCTCAGTATACACTCACATCACAGACAACATATTTAATGAATTACAACTGGCATTAATTGTTGGGAGATGCTGTGGGCTAACATTTAGCATCACTGTTTATCTTATTAGTCTATGCTTCCCTGACCCAAGGGTCTGTGATGATGAAGGGTAAAATTAGAAGATCTGGGAGTAAGCCAGTGCTTTGTATAAACTTCATCAGTCATTCATGTCCGTTCCAACGTTAGGCCGAGGAGATTACATCTGAAGTCACCGAGAAGGGGAAAGGAGACTCCTTTGTGTTTTTCCTAATCCAGCTGGCGTCCTCTCAATGTCACACTCTGACTGCAACTGAATCAAACAGCTCATGAATTGAAAGTGTATGTAAAGTTCCTCCTAACAGCTATTATACTCACGTAAATTCCCATTTTAAACAAGCCCTAGAGCCGCTCCTTCTGGATGTCCTGATGTTGTGTGATGTAGCACACAAAGTGTGTTTTGGAAACATTACCTAGAACTTCCATACCAATAATCACCAGTTGTACCGCTTGTTTTGGAAATAATGTTGTGCAATCAACATGTTTGTTCAGCATTCATGGATATATTTCATAGCCATTTAATAGCTGCTGATCTGAAATAACGAGATCCTAAATTAGACTGGGATGGGTTTGCTATTTATCAGCAGTACTTATTGCTAATTATATAAATGTTGTGGCATTTATATGTGTACTTAAAAATGCTGAATAGGCACATAATTACTGTTAGAAGATAAACATTTAATATAAGGGTGAAAAATTCTTAAGATGTCTCTAAAATCCGCCAAAGCCACAAAACCAATGATAGGCTTTGGTTTCTTGATGTGCTGTTTAATTGTTGCTGCCAAGTGTCAGCAATTACTGTGCTTTATCTCAAATATTTAATCTTAGCTCATATATATATATTGGTACAAAGTTGGTGCATACAGTAATAATGTGGTCTTACTTAGATACTTTTTTTAGTTATGATCTCAGCTTACTCCTTTCCTTTCATTTTTTACTGCCACGTACAACTTCTCTCCCTTAAATCTTGGTTGCATTAAAAAAAACTATAAAACATAAATTTATATCTTTAACTGCTGTGGTACCTGCTTAAAATGGAACTCATTTCACACACCATTAATAGCAGTAAGCTATGTAATAGTGGGGCAAATCACCTTTAATGTATTGAGTAGCTATGATTACTGTTCATTAGTTGTTTCCTGGCTGAAGTTTTTAAAGCTTTGGTTCCATGATGCCAGCTGGTGTGGCGCTTCCAGGGAACACAGGTGCTCTCATAATCCAGGGTAACACAGATATAGCAGAAACACAACACAAACTTTGCTTCATGTCACCATCATATCCATAAAACGTGTCAAGGTAACAGTAAATATAATGTCCAATAAGGGATAGTTTAGTTTTGTAACATTTTATTTTGAAAATCTTCTTAAAAACCGTTTTAGCAATATGTTAATGTTTCTTCATCAGACACTTACTGCTTTCTGTTTTTTTTTTTGTTTTTTTTACACTCATCCTCTTACGAACAGGTTCATGATGGTGAGTCTAGAGTTCGAACATTCTTGTCGTTATGACTACGTGGAGGTCCGAGATGGCGACAGCATCAACTCGCGTGTTATCGCTCGAGTCTGTGGAAACAACAGACCGGCCCCGGTGCACAGCTCTGGCAACAGTCTGCACATCCTCTTTGTGTCTGATGGCTACAAGAATTTTGACGGATTCTTCGCAACTTTCCAGGAGAACTCGGGTAGGTTAAATACCAGTGTCATTTAATGACAATAACAAAAGAACTACTACCACTATTTATATTTATGTACTATTAATAATCTACTTCTATACTTTGACAGCCGATTAGACTGTTATCAGGTAATTAAATGGGACGTTATCAGTGGCCTCATAGATGTGGGTCAGTAGGGCCCTGCTTCACCCACTAGTAGCTTTTGTCATCTATTCACATGGTAGATCACCGAAAGAAGGAATAAAAGACAGCGACCTCTGGTGACCGTAGTGATTATGACACGAGCGTATAGCGTAGTATAGACAGCGTGAAACATGGAGAGGTGGGGGGGCAATGGTTCAAAAAACACAGGACTTTCACCCAGGAGACTGGGGTTTGCATCCCATGAGAAACCAACAACATATAGTTGTCTTTTTGTTCACAAGTGTGAAGTTTCACTTTTGAAACATATTATTTTAAACCAAAGCACAATCTTTAACCCTAAACTCAACTAAAGAAGTTGTAGTTTTGTTGCCTAAACCTATACAATTTGTTTTGTTTGTGTTCAAAACGTGACATTTCTCACAGTTTTCGTTTTCGAACGTGTTGCTTTAAGTTTAGCTTTTACTTTCAAAATGTAGTAGGTGTAGTAGGCCCCTACTGACCCAAATCTATGATGCTTATAGCGAGCGATAACGCACATTTAATGGCCCAATAACAGTTGAATTGGGTGCACATTTGAGGACCATTTGTGTGATAAAGCATTCCCCACCCTAAATCCTAACCCCTTATTCTAAGGGTAATTTAAACCGTACACCCAAAACCAAGTCCTAAAAGTCCCAATAACAGCACCCAACTGTCTGTCCGTGCTTTATAGACAATAAATAATAAGTCATTTGTAAAGTCAGACTCAATGAACAAAAGGGGCTCTTTAGAGTAATGGGCCACAACAAATGTAAACAAGAAAGAAGTTTCCAAGGAAGTCACAGTCCAAGTGTGTAATAAAAAGGCTTTAACAGTGCGTGACTGACACCTACACGTTTCAGAAAAACCTTCATAACAGCCCAATGAGAAAGTCAGGACTGACCAAAATGTCTTCTCTTTCCAGAAATGTCCTCATTCTCAAGGTCTAAAAGTGCAGACGCACACACTCACAGATGCATACGTTACCAGCGGCTAAGCCAGATCTAGTAAAAGTAAACAGAGGCTTTCTGTGTGGAAATGCCCACACACGTTTAGAAATGGAAAGTAAAGATGACATTTAAATGGTACCAGCTTCGAATAGGAATCCCTTGATGTAGCTCGGTGTGGGAGCCATTCCTTTTGGCACACGGATTGCATCGTTATACTGCAAATAAATACAACATTTCTTCTCTTCTCATCTCTCGTACCCTAATGTCACACACTTGTGTGTTTACAGCTTGCAGCTCTTCTCCTTGCCTACATGATGGGACTTGTATCCTGGACACCTCTTACACTTACCACTGTGCCTGTCTGGCTGGCTACACAGGCAGGAGGTGTGAAAATGGTGAGTCTGTAACATAACTGAAGCCTCTGTAGTGTGATCACGCTTGAAAAATGCTGATATTTCATGGTTTTCTGGGGGAATATGGTAGTGAGGAAAGAAAAATGCCGACAAGTTGTAATCACAGGAAAGGATAAATCAGTCTCATTCTGTAGGCATGACTTGAATTTTCCATCTCCCCAGGCATCTGAAAGACGTGTCTTACTGTATTGACGCATACGTTATTTTTGTAATTTTCATATGAAATCAGACACACCTAGTTACAACAAAATTAGCAAGAATTGACCTCTTCCTGAAAGCATTTTCCTTTCTCTTTTTTTTTGCTGTTGTTGCTGCCATGAGGCAGGCGGTGAATCACTGTCACATGGGAGATGTCTGTGGTTTGGACTTGGTTCAGGCCAGCTGCCTTCTCCATCCGTGTAGTCCCAGCTATAGCTTTGGCCAGTCAGCAGTTCAACAGTTATGCTGCAAATCCAAATGACCATCTAAAAAACATATTTGCATTAAATTAAGCAGCACGGAACCAACTAATGGTGGACAGATTAAGAAATGGAAGAATCAAAGATGAGGAGAAGAGAAAAATACTGTGTTTTTTTGGGGGGTGTTTATGTTTTTGGTAATGTCAGCAAACCATATGCCACCTTAAATCTGTCCGGCCATTTGCAGTTATTTACAACATACTGGTAGAGCCACTCCACTCATGATGTGAGGTACTGCTCAATCAGGGTGTGGTTGGCCTACAAGGGTCTGTTATTTATGGGTGTCTGGACCCTAACTTGTGTTTTTATATCCAATACACCTCCCTTAAGATCCTGCAGAAACAGGCCTCCTGAACCCCACTCACTTTTTTCTCGTGGTGACATTTTCAAGGCTGAATACGAGTCTATAAAACGAATGGTGAAACAATTCTACTTCTATGACGCGAGCCAGCTTTTCCACCCGTAAAAAAAAAAAGACAGGAGTTTCCTTCCACACAGTGTGCATTCATCTGTATTCCCATGAGGAATCCTCAGCTGTTAATTTTAAATGGATGAGAGCTGGAATAACGCTAATGTCTGACATTTTGTAGAGGAAAACGTCGTCTACATTTCTGCCTGGAGAATTTTAAGTACGAACCTGACATAAGCAGCCGTATTTTATGTCTTCAATAATCAACCTGTCATCTGTTGTAAGCCTGAGCTAAAACTCATTCTGTATGAGAGAGCCTTGACACATTATTGTAGAAACTCGAGATAGGAAATAATTTATTTTCCTTTCTCTCTCTGGCACGGTTTAATCTATTCTTGAGTCTAATCTGTTTTGGAGTGCAGTGTTGAGCATAGTTTCCGAGGCATTAACGAAAGGAATGATGATTTACTTACAGTGTGAGTCGTTATGCGTCGTATGTTTGCATTCCACCCCAATAACTCATCTCGTTATGTCTGTGGACAAAATCTGATGTGGAAGAGGGATCATTTAAATGCAATACAACGACGCCCACAGCACGCCAGGATGCTTTGACTTAAAAAAAATATATTCAAAGGAGGTCAACTACAGTTTAATTTTCCTCTTTTGGCTGGTAAAGAGCATACTCCATCCCCTAAGGGACTTCACATTGAAAATGGCATAATGCAAAACGCCCAGATTATAGGGAGGGTTCCTTAGTTTGGAGCAATAAAACTGCAGACAGTGCATTTCATGGATTGGACCCAAGCTAAAGTCCAAAACACAGAAAACCTCCTAAGGCATCATCTCACAGTGTGAACATGTGTGTTTGGGTTTGTGTGAGCTCAGTTGTGGGCGGCGCAGTCCGGTACCACAGCATTTTGCGTGCACATATGTAGTTTGCCTGTAAAATAGAAACTCAATACTGTATTATTCACAAAGAAAATGCACAACACAAAATACCAAAAGAATTATAATTTCCCCTTTTATGACATGGATACTTTTATTTTGCAGTAGGTTGTCACACAACACACAGTATCCCACATTACCAATCTCTGCTACTCCGCTTCATAAAATCCACTTTTACAACACTGGAAAATTAAACAGTTTGACTAAAGCTATTTTATTGCATCTATTTACAAGCCATGCGCGAAAGTCTTACTGTGTACTTTACCAAGACGGGTGAAATTACTCATTAATGAGCCTCTGAGGTAGCAGGCTATGCTTTTTAAAGCTCCGGATATTTGTAAATGAAGAGTAATGAGTCCAAGAGCTGCGATTTCTGTTTATGTGCTACCTGTTTGACCTGCAAAACAACTGAAGGTCTATTTGTGTGGTCTTTTACAGCCGGGAAGCGCAATAAACTGATGTTTGAGGAATGCTAGAAATGCCTCCTAAATCCCCTATATACGCCTCAGTTTGGAAGATGCAGCATTCAGTTAAGGAAAATAAGACAACCTGTGTTCATGAATAAAACGTGCATGCCTGTATTTCCACTCAGTGGTGGGATGCCACAGGCCTCCAGTGCCCCACCATGGATCCACAGAGGGTTTGTTTCATCACTCGGGGGCACGCATCGCTTTCAGTTGTGACCGTGGCTTCGAGCTGCGGGGGTTTCGTACCGCCATCTGCCTGAGTGACGGCACCTGGAGTGCGCCTGCCCCAGAGTGCGGTAAGATAATGATGGGAAAAGTTTTCTGTCATTTTGAGATCTGGTAAAGTCATATGTTTGTTATTTGCTTGGGTCTGGATGCCATACATACTGCCCCAGAGATGGTGCAGATTGCGGGAAAAGGACGATTTGCAGCATTTAAAAGCTTGACTTTCCCTTTCATGTCTCCAGCGCCAGTGGAAGGAGTCTGCACTTTACCACCCAAGCCAACCCACGGGGACCACTTCTTGGTTTATGGACCCAATGATGTCCTCATTGCTCTACAGTACCTGTGCTACCAGCCCTTTGAGCTCAGCGGGAGCTTCCAGAGAGCATGCCTCCTTAACAACACCTGGAGCGGGACTCCTCCTGTTTGCACCCAAGGTCAGACAGAGTGTCTTAAATAATGGGGATTAGAACTGAAACGGAAGAGTCAGTGCAAAGAGTACAAAAGTACAAACAGAAAATGAGTCAGTGCCAAGAGCCATTCCGCATGACAAGCCAACTTTGAACAAAAAGATTTACAATCAGCTGCTGACTGACAATTCTGTAATGATCTTTCTTTATGTTCTGTGTCCACAGTGAATAACACTCTCACTGAGAAAACTGTGTCTGAGGGTGGGAATGAAGGAGAGCTAGAGGAGAGAAATACTGGGTCAGAGAAACCTACCGGAGGCAGCAAAGATAAAGTGGATAGTGAAGGCCCAGACAACAGCCTGAATACAGTTGAAAAGAAAGAACCCGAGGTCGGAAAGCCTCCTGAGAGAAAAGAAGGCAGCCCAGACACAAACTTGGAAACAGATATCACAGAAATAGTTGTGATAAAAGACAAAGGGCAAGAAGAGAAGGAAAGAAAAGAGGAGCAGGTGAACGGAAAAAAAGATGCAAACAAAGTCGGCCCTAATGACACCAAGGTGAGGACGGTCATCATAGACGAGGGTGAAAACACAGTGGAGATATTTGAAGTGGAAATGACAAAGAACAACACAGTTATACGGGATACAAAGGACACACAGAGAGAAAATAATACCATAGGTTCCCCAGACCCAGGGAGGAAAACCCTTCCCAGTAGAGTCAACATTACACAGTACACCATGTACAGAGCGGGAGGAGAGGAAAAACCAAAGGAAAAACCAACAACTGAAGAGGACAAGACAGAGAAAGGTTCTGCTGAGAAAACAAAGGAGGAGTTGGAGAGGGAGGAGAAAGAAAAAGAAAAGGAGAAAGAAGTCAACCAAAGCTTCAGCGGTAAGAGAAAAAAAAAAAAAAAATGAAAATCCTCCCCTTGTTGTTGGTCTTCACCTTCATCTGTCTGCTCCCCTCCTGCAGAGAGAAGCTGCCCTCCTCTCTCTCGCCTCTACCACGGATACTACGAGCTGCTGCCCGGGGCGCAGCCTCAAACAGTGGAGTTCTTCTGTAACCAATCATATGCTATCAGTGGTAATGCCCGACGCACCTGCCAGCCAAATGGTACCTGGAGTGGCCAGCAACCCCTCTGTGTCAGAGGTACTCCCATCAGTTTGGTCACTTTGTTTTTATACTTTGTTTAATTACAGATGACATTTCTGTAGGCATGTACGTACAGCATTTTGTCTGATGGTTAAAGGTATAGTTTGGGTGTTTTTTGAAGTGGGGTTGTATAAGGTACTTATCCATAGTAGGTGTATTATCTACAGTAGATGACGATCGGCACGCCCCCAGCATGAAGAAACAGACAAGAGTACCAGCACCGGAGCAAAGCAATACAGTGCTGTGGATGGGGACTGCAGAAAAAAATATTTTAGCCACCTAAAAGAAAGACCCACCTAAAAAAATTGATATCCGTTAAAGTGTACGCTATATTTAGAATATTTTCCAACAGCGAACCAAAACCGAAAATGAAATGTATCTATACTGTTTTTGTCATCTGAGCGTGCTGGCTTTGGAGAGAGCACAGATAAGGCTCACTTTCAGTTCAGTTCCCTGCCAGAAAGGAGAAGGAAAGGGCTGTCTGATGGCAAGATAAGGCAGTGAAAATATTCTAAATATAGCGTACACTTAAAGGTACTATGTGTAACAATTTACCTGTAGTAATTGCTTGTATTGACAATGCGTGAACTGAATGTAATGTAACTTAAAAGTCCTCAACTTTCTCGGTTGCCAATAACAGCCTGTGGACTGATTTCTATGTAAACGACTCGGGACGATTTTGCTTCGCAACGTTAGCTGATGAAGTAATTTGCAAATGGCAAGCTAGTTAGTATCATGGAGATTGGACATTAAAGATAGTAACAGTGATATGTGATTGTAATGTAACGTCACGTCACTGTTTTGGCCGATGCCCAGGATGATCACTCACACCTACGGAGTGCGAACAACAGGATGCTGACTGCAGTCCACTTAACGGCCACCGGTGTCATTAATAACAAGGATATTCTGAAAGTTACATATAAACAGATATAAATTCTTTTAGGTGAGCCTTTCTTTGTGGTTGCTAAAATACATTTTTTCTGCTGTCCCCGTCCACAGCACTATATTGCTTTGCTCCGGTGTCAGTACTCTTGTCGGTTTCTCCAAGCTGGGTGTGTGCCGACCCTCATCTACTGCAGTTAATACACATACTATGAATAAGGACCTCATACAAGCCCACTTCAAAACACCCCAACTATCCATCTAATGCATTGATAAATAGTTACCACCTCCTAATAAGGTATAACATCTAAGTTTTTTTCAGTACAAACATTCAGTACTCAGTGTTTTATTAGAAAATTAGTTATTCATTAATAAGATGTCATGAGTTTCTCACTTTATATAAGGCCATCAGACATGTAGATATAAAGGCTAGTAAGTAAAGGGTTCTAAAATTCTAAACAAATGCTAACGTTAAATGCTAATGGGTATAGGATGATTGCAGTACAATAATCCATAAAGTCTGGAGTTTTAAATGTTAATTAGCTCTTAATAGATTTTGGTCCGAATGCTCTTCAGCTCTTTGCCAAAATGTAAGTGGTCAGATTGTCTGTGGCTCGACTTTCCTCATGAATTCAAGAGCTATGGTGTCACAGACCAGACCCGCATGGCCATGACAAAAGAGGGAGATGCATACAATCCAAGCCAATTTAATTATTTATTGATTTAAAGAAAACACAAGAGGAAAACTTAAACTGACAGTAGCATGTGGAACCACTAAGTTCAGCAGTATAAGTGAGTGCATGAGTGGAAAAAGGGTGTAAGTGCAATGTTTTATGGTGCAGCAACACCAAATCAAATGGGTGTCTCAGGGAAGAGGGGGAAACCAGTAACTGAGCTCCAGCTGGGCTTTTTATAAGGTGTTGTCAGTGTTGCTGATGAACCCAGGTGCTGCCATTTCACTGATGACCCTCTGCCACGCCCGTCTCCGAGACCTGCAGGGACAAACCAAGTAACAGGCAGACAGGGCGGAGAAGGTCGTCACACTAGGAATATACAGAAGTCAAAGTTTTTCTTTTCAACCTGGTTGGATAGTTTGACATTTTGGAAAAAGACTGAAACAGGACAAAACAGCTAGTCTGGCTCTAAAGCTCAAATTGTTGTTTTTTTCCCCTCAGTTTCTGTACGGACTAAACAAAAAATATATAACGAGTTAATTGGTGAGCTTTAGATGGGCTGGTAGGCAGATTTTGCTTCGAACAGAGCCAGGCTAGCTGTTTCCCCCAGTTTCCAGTCGTTATGCTAAGCTGAGCTAACTGACTCATGTTTAACCGACAGACATGAGAGTAGTGTTAGTATTCTCATCTGGCCTAGAAAGCGAATAAGTGTATTCCCCAAAATATCGAACTTTTCCTTTAAAGATATGGGGATGCCAATTTATTTTGGAAGCATTGTTTGTAATAATTTTTAAAAATTATTTTTACACCCCGACAGCAATCAATAGGCCCCCTGTGATTGCAAGGCAAACACAGGTGTAATTAATAACCATATTAATTATGGCCCTGATCCATTTAGATGGGCCAGGGCCCTGGTATTGTGCATGCTGGCTCACTGCAAAGGACGTGATACACTAAGTAGAATGGGACCATAATTCATTTCATCAATTACACCTGTATACCTGGCTGCTGTGAAAAGGGCCTATAAATCAAATGCTCTGACAAAAAAAAGAAAAGAAAAATACTGTATCTGTGGCGGTCCCAGGTCTGTAATAAGCCCGCTCAATCATTTCATTCTGCCTGAATAAAATGATTGGATGGCCTACTTGCCTGCCTGTGTACACTCTGCTTGTTAATTGGGCCAACTCAACATTACTTAACTTCTAATACCCTCATAAAGTATATGATATATCCCCACGGTCCAGTCAGTGAGTCACTGTTCCAGCTACAGTAGCTCCATTCAAATCACAGCTGATGTTGATGGCACTTTGGTGTGTGTATTGCATGTGTAATGTGTGTATTGCATGTGTTATGTGTGTATTGCATGTGTTATGTGTGTGTATGTGTGTTCATAAATGTGTGTTTATTTGCAGCATGCCGGGAGCCCAAAGTGTCAGAGCTGGTTAGACAAAGAGTTCTGCCACCGCAAGCAACATCCAGGTATGTTTATTACCAGCGCTTTATGTTACATAACGTACATACATAAGCACTGTATATTATTATGCTATTTAGTGTCTGAAAAATTAAGTCATACAGTACATTTTTCTGCACTCACATCCAAAAACATTTACTCAACCTAAAGGGTATGTCTGCATACCCTTGGCCTCCTGTTCTCCCCTCAGAAAGACACCTGTGCACAAGCTGTACTCCTCTGGGTTTGGCCGACAGTTCCAGTTTGACGGACCAACTAAAGGTCCCCCAGTGCTTTCCCAGTTGCCCCAGGGCTTCCACCATCTTTACGCCCATATAGAGTACGAATGTGCCTCTCCCTTCTACCAACACTCTGGCAGTTCTCGCCGCACTTGCTTGAAGACTGGGAAATGGAGCGGGCGCCATGTGTCTTGTTCGCCAGGTGAGGGCAGCAGAGCACTACTATAGTTGTCTGGAAACACTCTCACAGAACACACACACACTGACAAAGATTTTAATACAGTGATTTACACCCACATACAAAATTACGATGTGGTCACTCAGACACACATTTATCTAATGAAGCAATATTAACAGTCCAATATGGGCACATGCAGCAGCACATTTGTCAAATATTACCTCTAAATGCTGACATTGAACAATACACTGTCAGCATCTTCGCCCATCGCATAGGCCAGCTGTAGTCCTCTCCTCACCACTCAGTGTAACTTCCCTAAGCTACTAAGATCAAAAGCCAATAGCTGACATTTACAGCTGAGCTGTGAGATAGATGCAATCAGCATCTTTGATTAAACAAGGCGCCGTCCAGGACCTAATTGAATGGACAACCTACACACACAACAGTCCCTCCACTTTCTTCATCGGCAGCAGCAACAACAGTTTATGTAAAAGCATTAGGGCTGTTAATCAATTAAAAATACTTAATCGCGATCAATCGCATGATTGTCCATAGTTAATCGTGATTAATCGCAAATTAATTACACATTTTTTAATCTGTTCCAACTGTACGTTAGCCTAAAGGGAGATTTGTCAAGTATTTAATACTCTTATCAACATAGGAGTGGGCAAATATGCTTGATTTATGCAAATGTATGTATATACACTCACTGGCCACTTTATTAGGTACACCTGTGCAATCTATTGCAATTCAATGCAACAGCTCTGCCATAAATTCTTACCTTTTGTTGACATTGTCAGAAATCTGTTTATTATTGAGCTTGTAGTTTGCAGTGGAGTTGTACTGGACTACATTGTATTAAGAGGTGTTATTAACTAATGAGGGCTGCCCCTATCTTAGTAGATTAGACGACTAATCGTCAGTCGTTTTGGTCTTAGTCGACTGAGATTTCTTTAGTCGATTAGTCGTTTTTTGTGCTTTTTTCATGCAGAATGACTTGTTTCCAAGAAACTTATGAGCACATCTCTGGCGAACACAAGATTTTAAGTGTGTGATTCTTTGTGGAGAAACTCAGTCTTACTGATCTCTCGATTAATTTAATCGATCAGTTGAAAAATAATTTCTTTGGTCGAGGACAGCCCTATATGAGGGGGGGGCAGAATATTGGAAAAACCTCTCAACATAATGCAGTCCAACACCACCACTATTTATGACCTCAGTGCTAAACATGTGATTGAATTAACACCTCTATGACAGTGAAAAAAACTAAACATTATAGGTATCATAAAAGTTAACTTTATGGCAGGATTGTAGCCTACTAGATTGTACAGGTGTACCTAATAAAGTGGCCACTGAGTGAATATATTATTGTAAATCAGTTAACACCACAAAACAATGACAAATATTGTCCAGAAACCCTAACAGGTACATTTAGCATAAGAAATATGCTCAAATCATAACATGGTAATCTCAAGCTCAACAGGCAACAACAGCTGTCAGTGTGTCAGTGTGCTGACTTGACTATGACTTGCCCAAAACTGCATGTGATTATCATAAAGTGGGCATGTCTGTAAAGGGGAGACTCGTGGGTACCCAGAGAACCCATTTTCATTCACATATCTTGAGGTCAGAGGTCAAGGGACACCTTTAAAAAATGGCCATGCCAGTTTTTCCTCACCAAGATTTAGTGTAAGCTAGTATGAAATGGTTGGTACCAATGGATTCCTTAGTTTTTTTTAGTTTCATATGATGCCAGTATCTTCACTCTAGCTTTAAAACTGAGCCCGCTACAACCTCCGAAAGATCGAATACAAATTTGCGTTAACGAGTCATCGCATTAACTTTGACAGCCCTAAAAAAGCATACATATACAGAAGATGGGACTGCTTTGTTGCAGTGTAGATCCAGTCATACTTTACCTACCCATTAATGTAATAACGTTGCTAAGGAGACTTCTTCCACACAGAGTGGTCCACTTTCGCCTTCAGACTTAGTCATCTTAAAATAGTTCTTAATTTCCTTCAGAGTGGAAGGAAAACACACTCGGCCAGCCACTTCAATCACTATTTGCTGTGTGCTCTTCGTGGACAGCCTGCCTTAATACCAACCTGGAATGGTGTTGGGTCTGTGAGCTGTGTTTACCTTTAATAAAATTGGTCCACACATCTATAACAATGTCAACAAACCCTGGAGGTGGATTCATTTCACCATATTGTGGAACAATGTAGCAAAAGCAGCTCGGAAGTAAAAAAAAAATGTATAAAGTCTGTTTATTTATTACTTGGTTGATGATAACGGGAATAAGATGTTTGAATCTACCATAGTGAATTTTATGAACATGTTGTAGAGGGTAGGTAAAACAGATATCCATCTACAGTATGTTTAAGGACTATGTGGAGATTTTATTGCTATATGATTTGATTGCACTAAGGCTTCTCTAACTCATGAAAGAAGTCTTCATGCAATGAATCTAACTGTTAGGAGTTCTCACATTTAACAAGTTTGTGTCTTTTTGAGTATTTAATATGTATAGTATCTATGTTACTGCTTTGCACGTTTGAAATAAAAGCCCTCAGAATGGAAAGACAAATCAAAGACAGTCCCACAGCACTTAGTGTTGACACAGTCTTCAATGTGAGTCTAATTTTTCTCCTGTATTCCTTTACCATCCCTTCCTCTTGATTGTGGTCTTCTCCTCTCTGGTCCTCTCATCCCGTCACCTCCTCTTTGGCAGTGTGTGGGAAGCATCCAACCTTTGACACAGAGAGGCCGGCGGAGGCTCACTGGCCTTGGCTGGCAGCCATCTACCGCCGCTCCACCAACGGAGCCGCGACCAAGGTGACCAAAGTGACCAAGGCAGACAGCCAGGCAGCAGGGCCCCTGAGGGGGGACGTTTTTGCAGCAGAAACTGGCAGCCATGATCAGGCTCCTGACTGGCAGCTGGTGTGCAGCGGGGCTCTGGTGAACCAAAAGAGGGTGGTGGTGGCGGCCCACTGTGTGACGGAGCTGGGGAAGGTGTATCCTCTGGACGCAGCCGAGATCAAGGTGGTGGTGGGGAAGCAGTACCGTGACGACAGCAGGGATAGTAAAGGTCTTCAAGACCTGAAGGTAAGCTGTAGGAGATCTTGCCATTTAAAGGGACTGTTTGTAACTTTTTACACGTATAAATCTACCGGGTCGGTGTCCCATGCATGCTCGCATGTGGCTACGCTGTTCAGGCTGCTCCTCTGCCTGCTTGTCTTCACTCACACAACGTGCGCGTTCTCGCTCCACCTCACAAGCATGCGCGCAAACTACACACTGCAGAAGAGTTAGTTTAGGTCTGAGAATATCTAGTGAATGGACGTTTGTGCAGAAATAACTGCTGCAGCTCCTCCAGACCAACAAAGGTTTCTTGTGAAGTGACGGGGCTCCGCAGCGAGAAACGTTATCGTCTCCGACCGGGTGCCGGTGTCTCCCCTGTTCACTCCGGCTGCGGTTGGAGACGATAACGTTACTCGCTGCGGAGCCCCACTGCTTCAGCCTCCGGAAAAGCCAACACTAGGATCAGCATTGATTTATGGAGAGACCTCTGTCTGGTCAGCTAACATTACTGCCAAGCAGGTGAAATATAGTGATATTGTGGTTTTAGCTGACGTGTGTCGCCTCACTGTGTTGAGCGATGTTCGTTCATGTCTATATAGAGCGAGCAAGTGTGAGCCAGACGCTCACTTTCGTTGACTTAATGGCCACAGGTGTCGCTGTTAACACGCATTTCTGAAAGTTACAAATATTCCCTTTAATGATCACTATTAACCAAACTTGCACAGTAAGTCCATCCTTTTTCTCCTTTAGGTGGCCTCCGTTGCTGTTCATCCAAACTACGACCCCCATATTCTCGACTCTGATATAGCCGTGGTCAAGCTACTGGACAAAGCGAGGATCGGGGTGAAGGTCCTGCCCATCTGCCTCTCACACAGCCAGGGAGAAGAAGAGGTGATCTCTGGGAAAGGGCTTGTGACAGGCTGGTCTCCGCTGCCCGATTCAAATTTAGGTCCCGATGAGAAGGTGAGGGTTGGGCTCGTTCACCTCGCCGACGTAGTGCCCTGTGAGCAGCAGTATGCTCGTAACGGTGTGCCAGTCAGCGTCACGGACAATATGCTCTGTGCCAGCCATAAGCCCGACTATGAGCCCTCTAACATATGTCCCTCTGACACGGGGGGAATCCTCGTCCTCCCTGCCCTCACCGAGAAGCAAGCCAGCGACGACCAGAAGGCCTCTCTCCGCGTAACACAGGCGGAGAGCAAAGGGCTGTGGAGGCTCCTGGGACTGGTGAGCTTTGGCTACGACCAAGGGGAGTGCGATCCTGACCTCTACACAGTCTACACACGTGTAGCCAACTTCAAAGACTGGATAGAGAGCAATATGAAATGAAAAAATCCTGCTGTCTGACTCAACTTGTTCCTTCTATGCTTCTAAAATATTTAAATGGCTTCACATCTTACAGTCCTCTTCGTCTGTTTTTCAGTCTATTTCATCCTCTCTCATCTTTTTTTTCTTCATGAACAAGGGCATTTTCTCACTCAAAGCAGAAGCACTGGACAACACTGGACAACACAGTGCTCTAACTGAAGGGGGTGCTAACACATTAGATGTGCTGGGCATCATCAGAAAAACTTCAGTGTTCAGGTTTCCTCCGCCTGAGGTTACAGACTTGAAAATGACCAGAAAACCATTTCACGCCTCTGGCTGACGATGGTTTGTATTGTACTCATTGGTATGTATATATATGTTGTAATGTACTGAATTATTCTATCAATTCATATGACGCAAAGAGATGTACATATTGTATTGAAAGACATTTTTAATTAAAGAAAATGTGGGGGCGTGGTAAAGCTTGTCTGAGTGTGATTACTTTTCTTATCATAAAAACTCAGCATGTATGCATGAACAAATATATTCCTCTGACTCATTACTGTCGTCATATTGAGATGATGTGAAGAGAAACACCTTATAATTGCTCTTTGAGGCACACAGTGGGCTTTGCGCTGTGAGGCAACTGAATCCAGGTCAGAGCAGCACCATTTTCACAACCATAAACGGAGCACGTTACTCACAGATCAATTCCCTTTTCTGTGGTCAAATTAAATCAATTACTTCCATTCTGACCTCCCTCCATTATTCAGAAGTGAGATGGAGGAGCTGCAGCTTATATTGGCTTCCAAAAGGGGGCAATGAAGAATATATTATTACTTTATCTCCGGCAGCATCGATAGAGGAGCTCAGCTCCGGTTGTTGGTTTATTTGTTCTTAATTTGGTGATTTCAAAAATAATTATAATTCAAACTACAAGCTGCTTTACATGAGTAAATTAAGGTTTAAACATGTCAGTGCTGCAAACTATACCAATGAGACAGGTACAATCAGGCAAATAGAGGTACAAAAATGAAATAAAACAAGAAGAAACAGAATTAAATCCACAAAAACAGACATATTGGAGACGTAAAAATAAAATTGGAGACAATATTAATAAAAGGCTTTTTTTTTTCTTTAACAGATTTTTTTTCTGAAGATGTTACTGAAGCTCCAAACGTGAGGAAGCTTCAGAGGAACCCTGGCTGAGCATCTGAGGTGCCTATTTACACATCGAGAAACATTATCATTAATTTGGAGTTGTGCCATTGGGAACCTGACATATGTCACTTTTTTTTAGTACAGTTTTGGACAACTTTTTAGAGAACTGTCTGGCTCTTCTGCTGCTTAATATTCCACGACGTTCACCAGCTGCTAGCTGCTAACTGTCCGCTATGCAGGGAGTGTATCGTGTGTTTATCAGAGATTTTTCACTGACAACAGCTTCCTGCTATTGATGGAAATGAGGTTAATGAGAGTTGCGGTTGAGGACCAGAAAGCCAAAGAAAGAAAAAAAAAGACCAGTGACCCCTTTCACAATAATAATTTCATTCATTGTTAATAAGATAAATATAATGTAAATAAGAAAAACGTTTTCACAACCATATACGGAGCACTTTCCTAAATGTAAATAAAACGTATTTCTTAGTGCAGCTTTAAAATTAACTCTAAAACTAAGGAGAAAACAGGACTGATATGATCTACCCTTTTCAAAATTGTCAAAAGCTGCATACCAGCTGAAAGCGTACAATAAGGCTGTTTTGGCTTATCCCTTAGTACAGACTCCGTATGTGATGATATGAACATATGTTTGACTTTGTTATGGTCAACTTACATTAAAACAGGACAGACCTGATTTTTGAGATGCAGTTTTGAGAAGACTTTTCTAAGTAGACTTGAGATAGAGTTTGGATGACAAAACAGGACCAAATAAAATGCCGTATAGACAAAAGCAGGGAGGTATTCCACTCTTTCTGTCCATGCATTTTGATTAATGAAAATCCCTTCATGGAGCACCACAATTTTGTTCAGTACAACCATACATCCCCCACCACCATATCTCAATCTTGATTACCCAAAAGTATAGGTACGTTTATGTAAAAAGTTGCCGTGCTTCAACTTAAACTAAAGTTTCAGCGCAGTGACCCACGTCTGCAAACCTACTACACTCTACAATTATGTCTTTGACTCACTGATAAGGAACATGAGCGCATATTAAAGGAACAGCATTTAGGAGGATATTTTGGCAGAAATGGAATACAATATTACTAAGTATTGTTTTCTTGAGTATATAATCACCTGAAAATGAGAATTGTTGTGTTTTCGTTACCTTAGAACGAGCCGTTTATATCTACATATGGAACGGTTTCTACAGTAGCCCAGAACGGACAAACCACTGTGTTCACTTTTCCTGCTTGAGCCGGAGTCGATAAAGTCACTCGCTCCAGAGTTAACCACCGTCAATCCACTCAGCCGCCGGGAAACAAGACGTGGGAAACTTCACCACTAGATGTTGCCAGATGTTACACACTGTACCTTTAAAAAAATGACTCCCTTTATCTCACTCATGTCACATGATCAGTGTGCATGATCAGTATAAATAAAACAGGCAACCCTATATTTGAATGTGATTAATGTGGGGATAGTACTAAAATGGAACATGAACTATACAATAAAATGCACACTATATAATCCGGTATCTTTCTTCAGATGAAAACAATTTCTCAATCAGACTTTTAGTGGTAAGGTCACACATTTTGTTATTCTTGTTTCTGCTATCGAATTTCTTCTCTTTCCCACCCAACCGGTTGGTGAATAACATGGCAGTTAGACTTCTGAAAGGGCGTGCCAAAAAAGGGATTACACAACACCTATCTTGGCAGTATTTCACTCTCATAACTATTCTTATCAATTTTTGAAAATGTAGTTATTACTTTACAGCAGGACTTGCACTGGGCTCAAAATATATAATAGATTTTCTACAACCTTATGAGCTTAGCAATGTGACAGCAATTTGTCTCTAAATTTCTAACCAGAGGTGATGTTACGGTCATACATCTGGAGTAGAGGGGAGTTTTTTTTAAGAGGATATGGTTTTGTTGAGTACCTTCTTTTTCTTTGTCTTCCTATATCTTTCAAAAAAATATCCAGCCATTTATAACACTTAATGTTCATGGTGTAAGATCAAAATTGGCATGCAAAACTGCTACAGTGCCTTTGCTGCACTCCGCAAGAACAACATCTATCAAAGACTTTCTGTCTTTCCTTCACCCATTTACTGAAGTTGAACAGCAGCTTAGTTTAGTCCCATGAGGAGAGTCCCATCCACTTGGTCTGTTCACAGGCCCTGGTTAGCTCACAGGGCATCCTCCATAGAAACATGACACTTAACCAAGTCCTGACTGTCCTGGGAACAGAGATGTAACCCTGAGCGAAGTACCTGGATAATGATGGGAAACTGCTACCATCAGAACTCCATAGTTAGCGCTGGAGAGGCGGAGGGGCAAGATACTTAACACACAAAATGTTTAGGTTTCAGTCCAGTTTCCCAGTTAGGCTGATGGGCCCTCTGTGCTTTTGTTCTCAGTGTGAGAATAACCCTTTGAACTGAAACATTTTGGCACCAAGGATCCGCACACAGCTCCGTTGTTAATATTCTAGTCTGACATAAAAATGTGGGACTGCTAAGATGATGTCCTGAAACATTTACATTTAAAAGTCTGGACTATATTTATATTATAGATACGTATTTTTCTATATTTTTCCATGCCCTACTGAAGATATAAATCTTTGAAAATTGGTCGCAAATGTTAAAGGCAAAGTTGGGCACTGTAATTTTTAGGAGTAAATAGTGCATTTATCGGGAACTATTTTCAGCTGCGGATAGATACACAAAAAAAAAAATAGAATATCACGATATTATGTTTTGTGAGACTATCAATTCTAAAAAATACTGTATTTATTTTTAGTTAATAGTTAACATGCAACGATTAACTCTATTTGCCCTCTCAAAGTAGTGCTATGGTTTCGTATTTTTACAGTATCACAATATATCGCAATATATTGAATTGTAACCCCTGTATCATGATACGTATTGTATCGCCAGATTCTTGCCAACACACAGCCCTATTCTTTAATGTGTTTACAGCCCTCCCCTGTGATATTATCCCTACCCCCATTTTCTACCATTCGTATTCCAGCCCCTTCAGCCCTCTAATACATACAGTATGAACCTAAACAGAGCATGGTATTATGCAGTCATTACCTGCCAGATATGGCTATATAAAATGGAAGATAGCCATTCATACACTTCACAGCCCGGAATAAATATAGAACACACTCGTGTTTCAACACACAAAGCAATTTTGCTTTATTGATGTGTTTTCATCCATATGCAGGCCTGTGACTGGATTGCACAGCAAGAAGAAGTCGCATTATGATTTATTACAGCTGTGATTGTTTGACTCCTACAGCAGCTGCAGAAAGCCTGCGTGAACTCAGGCTGCTGCTACTGAACTGAGAGAAACATAGCGAACCGGAAAAAGTGAATACAGAGATAGCTAGATAGAGAGGGAAGGAGTGAAAAAGACAGCAGGGAATATGCATTATTTGTATGTGCGGGCAGGTGTGTTTCCTTTATTTTGGGGGAACGAATAGCATTTTCTTGGTTTGGCTGTTCTTGTATTTGTACCATTCACCAGCACCAAAGCCAATCTTTCAAATATACAAGGCTTAGCACACAGTTCAATATTTGCATTAACCTCCCCCCCAAGGAAACCTCCCCACCTCCCTGGGGTAATGCTGAATACTTGCCAGCTTTATTACCCTCCAACATCCTCGTAACACTTTGAGGTTTTCTGATTGCTCCTGAGAGGCCACCAACACTGGCCTAAGCCCTTTAGGGTTAAAGTACCCTCTGCAGGGGCAGGTGCAGCTGTATTTCATGGTTTCTTCCCTAAACAGCTTCTTAAAATGCATAACATTAAAAACGTTCAATTTTAAAACATGAATCCAGTTTAAAAAGGTGAAATACATAGGATTGTTGGATAAGATGAAACCTTCAAATGTCCACCTTGACGTCTTTAGAATGTCATCTTAGCTACAGTATGTGATGCTACTTATCGCTTTATGCTTGTGATAACAGTTTCCAAATTACCCATACCGTACAGAGAGGACAGACTGAAGTGCACATGGGCCTGAATTGTTACAATTCTTAAATCCCAATGCCACTCAACACATTGGAGACCAACTGATTTGGGCTAATGATTTTGTCGTCCTGTTTATACATAGCTTCTGGTGTTCATTCAGTGAAAGGCTGAGATTAAACATCAGTAAACCTAAGAAGAAGTTAACCAACCAACGTGCCATGGTAAAGGTGAAGTAACTTGCTACTCCCTGTAAGTTGGACAAAGACTTGTCAAGGGAAGCTCGCCGACTGGAATCACAGAGTTCAGCTTTTTGCAGTCAAAACAAAATATGTAATATCTTGGGTGGGGAGGGTAAAGATGAATTACCCATCTGGGTTCTGCTGCTGCTTTGCATACAGAAGAGGACCCTGCATGGCATTCCCATACTGACTATCCTTCACATTGCAGTCTGGTACATCCAAATGTCTCATGGGCAAGTCAAACCCAGGGGAAGGTTGGACTATTCCTTGGAGGGTTTAATTGCTGCAGAATGGAGCCAATGACCTGAGACAACAATCAGTTTTATTATCCTACCAAACAAACTGTAGAAATTTGCTAACTAATAACAAAGCGTCTTTAAAATGAAAAATTCAGCACTTCTGTTTGCTGTAATCAAAATCAATTCTACAGGGTGATACTGACCCAAAGCTGGCTTAAGTCCTAGGTGGAGCTGATTCTGGTGCACCATAAGATACCAAGAAAATGAGGCAAATCTGACAGCCATTTCAAAATGGTCCTGGCTCACATTTGGTCCTCACATTTGGTAATAGACCCGTCTGACTACCAGAGGACAGTGTGTCAGTGTCACGTTTTGCCTCTCAGAGACGTGAATATTACATGCCTGTATTAACATGCAGGACCAGCAGAGGGCAACAAAGTTACTCACTTAGGATTAGGCAACAAAACCACTTAGTTAGGTTTAGGGAAAACGTCATGGTTGGGCTTTAAATAAGTATGTAAACTAAAAAAACATGTACAGAAACAACGTAACCTCAGTGCGGAAAAACACGTGACAACTGTCACGACACCACACTGCACCTTCATGCAGGCGTGTAATATTCACATCTCGGCGACACAAAACGTGGCACTGACACACTTGGACAGGCGGGTCTATTACATGCTTTGCTGTGAGACTGGGCTGGATAATCAGCTGCAATCTGAAGGTTACTGAAATGGGTTGATAGTGTACAGAACAAACAAACCACATTGTTCTGCATTTAGTTGAAGATAACGCACATTTGTGTGCACTGAAGCATGCTCACCATCGCCTATCTACAGTAGATTAATGATAAGATTATTGCATTTTTTTTTCACCATTTCTGATTATGCATTCAAAAACCTCTCCAATGTCAACATTGTGACTATTTGGCATATGTTACAGTTAGTGATGACATGTTAAAACAACGTACACAATTTGAGTTGCAATGGCAGAGTGACACTTGGTTAGAACACTTGCTCGTAAACGATTCAGTTTGCAGAGCCCTGAAGCCCCGCCCCCGCTGCTGCACAGAGCACTGGTCATCTGTTTATTCAAAGTTTATTAATATTGTACCAAATTCGACAAGGCACTCCATGGGGTCCCCAACAGCACATCCGCCACGTGTGCAGTCGATTGGATGAACGGTTCTCGAGTTATGTGAAGGACATACCCACATACCCATATACCCACACACCCACAGACAGAGATTCTTTGCTTTTTAGTTAGATATCTGTACATAACACCAACAGCATGTTAATGAGGAGGAGGAGGAGGAGGAGGAGGATACAGTGAAGGACGTGCAGAAGGTCCATGGGGCACTCTGGGTCAACAGGTACAAGTAGTGGATGATGAGAACTACACTTTCCTAGTACTGTCCTTTCTTATAGATACGGACATATAGTTCTATTCAGTAGCAAACGTTTTGGTAGTACGTTGTATATTGTGTCGCAAAAAGTATGAGGAGGTTGTGATGGATGGTGGGGCACATGTCTCACTTTGATACTGGAGAATAGCGTTTGCATCCTGTCTCCTACCAACTTTCAATGTTTATTTTATTGAGGACATCAACTAGGACCCTAGAAGGAAAAGGATCTTCACTTATCCTCCCTTTCTTCGGAAAGTTGGTGACTTTGTTACACAGAAGTTATACCCACAGAGCAGAGCAAGCGTTTAAAAAGATGACGCCTGGATGACCACGTATTTTAACATAAGAGTTGTTACTTTTGTGCTGCTGACATGCTGCTCTCAGGGTACAGCATAGACAAGGTGCAAAACAACTAATCCAGTTATCTTTGACCCCATCCTTCCAGATATCCTATCAATATGATGACAGAGAACCCTCACACTGTAGACAAGGGAGGTGAAGGTGACAACAAAATGAACTACATAACCCCAGCAAGCAGATTATTGATGTAATGCCTGGGTATGGATGATCAATAACCCTGGTGCCTTGCCGTAAATTATAAGACTTAGAAATGACTTGGTGTTAATAATGTAATTAGGCACAATTAGCTCATGAGAAGGATTCATTAAAAAATGTTCAAGGGAAATGAATTTAATGGAACAAGTTGGGAGTGTCTAGAAATAGCTGAATATTTTGCATATAAATAAAATTAAAAATATACAATTTGAAGGTCCTAATAAAATCATATCCCTTAATGTCCTCACAAAGGGTAAAGCAATGAAGTTTATTTTAATATAGGCCTCTACCAAATAAGAAAAAAAATATAAATCATGTACAGTTATTATGCTAGTAATAGGTTAGTTTACCAACATATGTCAATTTGTTACCATGGAATTAGTAGTATTACCAGTACTAGTATTATTTCCATGTATTCTAGATATTTACCATATTTCCGGTAGGCTACTATGAAAACATCTCAGAAATGGTGAGAAATCATACTGATATCTTTTTTATCAAATATATAACGGAATAACATTACGTATATGATATGATATGATATAATGACAGTTAACAACAGTGAATGTTCCTAAGTTTTTTTATTTCATAAAAATTGTAAATTTATTATCTTAGCACCACATTTATTATGTATATATTTATTATGTATTTATATATGCATATATAGATAGATAGATAGATAGATAGATAGATAGATAGATAGATAGATTGATTGATTTATTGATAAAATGGAGTAACATTAAATGTATCACATTAACAACAATGAATGATCTTGTTTTACTATCTTTACCATAAAAAGGACAATGAAACCATTTGCTGGTTTTTGTTTGTAGAACATTATTTGTCCTTTATTAGTCTCTTTTTTCTATCAAGTTACATAATTCTGGTAAGAAAAAAAGCCTCAAAAAAGTATTTTATGTCGAAAAAATATGTTTACCTTTGAAAATTAGCCCAAACTGAGTCCTCATATTTGGGGAGATTTTTCTTTTTGCTAACTTCCTGTAAGGAGGCGGACTGAAAAGGCATGCTATTTAAAGACGTAGCGATATCTAGTGGATTTATTTTAGCATAACTAAACCGAGTGGAAGAGGTGGCTCAATCAGGTTGAAATCAATTCAACACAGTTTTCAAAAGATACAGTGACTCAAAATGTGCTCTACCAAACAGTCAAGCACAACATTAAAGGGATATAGTGATAGTAAAAAATGAAATGACACCTGCAAGACATTTGAGGCAGACAACGTAAGAAGAACTATAACTTTCCCTGGTGACGTCTTTCCTCTCAGGGGAGTTACTCCATAATAGGTCAGCTTCTTTATCACCCTGTCCATACCTATTCATTATACCAACACTCCTGCTCAGTCACTGCCTCCTGCCAGCATTTTCCTTTGGAGGTGTGCTCACCTCTTGACGATTTAATGTCTCGCAACATCTCTGTGTCAGACAGAGATGTGGGTAACTCGGAGGATCTGATTCATCTAATGGCGATACAAGATCATCTGTTTTTCACCACATTTGAAGCACTCAAAATTGATAAATTGAACAAATGCATTCGTTACTAAGAATAACACTGTATGCTGCCATGTCCCTTCCATACCTGCAATTAAAACTGTTGCTTTTGCTCGCTGATGGTGGCAAGGCTGCAACTAGAAAGTACTAAAGACTCTAATCGGTGCTGCCCACGCAAATGTTGCCACACATCAGCCAGCGCAGCTACACACAGAAAGGTTCACTCAAATGTTAAAAAACAGGTGGGTCTGATCCCAAAATGCAAACTTTGCATTAAATGACTGTACAGAAGTGGAAAGTTGAAAACATGCTCCACCACTCACATGGCTTAGTCAGCATCAGGCTCTTTTCTTGGAGCAGTTTGCTCTCATTACTCCACATGCTCTCATTTGCTGCCCGATAAGCTTTAAAAAGGCATACAGAGCACTGATCAAAATATAATCGCAATAACAATTCAGTTTTACCTACTCTCATGAGTGGTCTGAGGAGCAATACGAGGATGACCTCGAGTGCTGCTACATCACCATCTGGGGAAGTGTTCCCCCTCTCAATAGAGCTTTTTCCTAACAGATTACAGGCAGTTTATAGATTTGGGCAGGTTGAATGACAACAGCAGTGTCCCATGTCAAAGTCACATGCTCTGGTGACCAATCCATCCACCCTAAACTCCCCACGTTGAGATTTCGTGGCTCTATAACAACATTACACTACAGGCGGGTTTGTACGAAGCGTCGTCGAACCATTTCTGAAGTCAAAAATGTTTGTAGCTGTTCAAACGTTGTCACCTCTGCACACATGGCCTACGGGAAATGGGTGTGTTTCTCATGGTGCAGTGAATACGTGAACAGAGAGTGAATGCAAATGAAAGTCGAGAAAACGGTGGGATAACTGCAATATTTCACTGAAATGTAACCTACAGGTGAAACTAATCAAGGAGGCCGGAAACACACGAGGGCAGAAACTGGATGTATAAAGAGAACTGGATACAGCGTTGTAGGTGAGCTCCTGTTCATTCCTATGAGAGTTGCGCAGTAGTGCATGAAGCCAAAATGACTCGAGTGTCGAGTGATAAAGTACCCGGATCTTCCGGCAATCTTGTGCAGTCATTGGGCCCATAGAGCAGGCGCAGTAGGGATTCCTTTAACTCCGCCTCCTAGCTCACAGTCCAGCCTCAGTCTGGGTCGCATTCATATGAACGCAGGAAGGAAAATAACTCCAGATTCAGTTATTAGTGCATTTTACAACTTTTAGGACCTAATGATTTAAATTATTCAAGTGTTCATATTGGGAAGTTGAATTACCTAAAAAAAAAAATATCCGCTGAGTTACAGATGTCTCTTTTCCAAGGTAAGTCTATGCGGAAAAGTCTTTTTGGGCCCAATGGCATCATGTGACAGACACGGAAGTAGTTATTCCAGTTTGGCAACTACAAAAACTTTCTTCAGGGCTTTTAGAAGCTCATTGACAATCCGACAAGCACTTTGGATAAAGCATGCTGACCCCTAAAAGACCACCATTAGAGTGCCTTATCAGGTAAACATCTGACATTTTAAGCATTAAAACGGTCAATGCCTTTGTTTTTCTTGTGAGGACAAGGTCCATCGTCGCCTTGCAAGGGAGAAATATCAGCCTCGACCTATAGTCTCGTATAGCCAGACCTTTCTTCAGCGCTGTGTCAGTGCTAAAGAAAGGTCTGGATCAACACATTATCATTCTGCTATAGAGAGAAAAAATGCTCTGGCTTGTTTGAATTTCTTTAAACCAATCAGTCGTCTTGGGTGCCCAGGATGCAACGAAGGTGCCCTTGCAATATAGATAGTGCAGATAGCGGAAGAGGAGGAGAATGCCGTGTGAAATACGTGGCCAATGGCAGGCTTATACCCACAGTCCTGACAATATCAAAATATTGCCCTGCAAAATGACCTGCCAGCCCTCCTACTTTTCCTCTTTCCTTCTGTTCTCCTCTTTGAAAAAGCATATCCATTTGAATAGTTATGTCCAGTATTTCAGTGTCTTACATTAGCATCTCTGAACTTTGAACTCTGTTGCTTTAAAAAAAAAAAAAAGGTCTCTCACCACCTCATAAACATAAATGTTAAAAATGTTAACCAGACACTATTTTGATCATCAATGAATCATTTCAAATGGTTTTCCAAGCTAATATATTTTTTTTTTCCCCAAATTTCTGACATTTTGTCGACAAAATTATTAATTGTGAAATTAATCAGCATTAATCAAAGCTACATTGACAATAATTGTCAACCACACCAATCCACTAGACGTGAATCACAGACGAATTGCAGTAATGTCGTAGTGCAGTAAAGTTTCCCCCTTTTTATTTCCTTGATTGTATCTTGTTGTGCTCTTCTTTGTGCTCAGCCTCACCCTTGATTCCATGCATGCCACAGATGACATACGTCTGTCACATGTTGTCACTCTGAGTCATTTGTGAGTCAAAAAGAGTGATATGAAGTCAGTATACCGACCTGACATGAGTCAACAGTGTTCCCAAACCCAGCTCTCCTCCGTGGTTTTGACTCACATTGATCTTAGCATCTCTTCCCAGCTCTCCAAAAACACAAAAATCAGAATTTTCAACTCAAATGTAAAATATGTCCTTCTCTATGGCTGTGAAACCTGGAAAACCACAAACACTATCACCAACAAACTGTAAGTGTTAACTAGAAAATTTCGCAAGAGATTTTGACCAGTGTGCCTGGTGCTGGGGGGGTGGGGGGGTTTGAGGACCATAGTGAGGTTATAAGAAGGGGGATGATAGGACAAGGGCTTTTGGACTTATTTTCCCCCTTCTTATAACCCTTCTTATAAATAAGAGTTATATATAAAATGTGTGTGTGTTAGTCAGGCTGCTCTGATTGGCCAATGTGATTCACCTGTCTGTCTAGCAGGAATGAAACGTTGCCATGATGATTGGCCACTGCTTAGTACATTCAGTCAGACAACTGATAATAGGAGTTAACCAGAGACGTACATATCATAAAAGTGCTTCTACGACAGAAACCGTGACTCCTATCGCTTAGATTGTTCATGAGACCAGTTAGGAGTCTCTGATGAACAAATGGTGTGACATTTGGGTCTGTAGTTTCAAAAATGTGACCTCGGCGGCAGTTTCGAAAAGTAGTAACTTTTTTCTCTGATCCAAAAGATTCTGTGAAATTTAATATGGGCCTAGCCTGGAGTTGCTCTCACGTTCAGGCATGTGTAGCCAAATGTGTAAGTCTGACTGATTCCATAGCTACATGACTGCGACCAGCACAAAAATACCTACGTTTTGATGTATTAATTGTGTATGAGGAGTGGACGTTGTGGGCTAAGGAGCAATTTGTTCGGATAATTTTCAAAAGATTTTTAAGCTGTGCTCCACTCTAGCTCTGACATCACGTGCTCTAGCCCTTAACGACCCACGCAATACACACCCATTATAAAATCTGAAACGGTCTGAAAATTTCACAAAACGTAAACTGCGATTTCGTGAAAACCGTGCCAGCTATCAAAACAATTCCATTTGGCCAAATAAAGTCCCAAAGTCTAGTGACCCGTTTAAACTTTGAATCACGTTTCTACATTAAAGTATGGCGACTCTGAATGGCCCTAAAGAGGAGTGTTTTTGAGCACTCTTCATGTCAATTTGCCATTCATTCCTATGGAGCAAATAAATCGCGCTTTCGCGCGATTTTTTCAGGAGCTGCTGAGATTTCTTTCGATAACAGTGACACCAGCCTTCTCGTACACTGGGACAGCCTTCATGTTGAGAAGCAGGGTGAACACCTTAATGGGATTGTGGACTTGGTCTTTCTTGTACCACAGGTACACCGCGTCCCCTTTGGTCCCCTCGCTCAGGTTAACACTCACTGGCGTGTATTTTTGCTGCTGAAGGGCATGATACTCGGCATCATCAGTGGAGACATTCAGATCACTGAGTGCAAGCCCGGGGTCGGTGGTCTGACGGTACCAGATGAAGACATCGGATCCTCCTGCACCCTTGTTAGTATCTTCATCCACACGGATGTAACCATTCTTTAAGTAGTCGGAATCTGCTCTGTAGGAATCAGTGACAGTGACATCACAGATGTAGGTTCTCTTCTCTCTCTTCAACCAGGCGTGGATCCAGTTCCCTCCAGCCTTGCGGTTCAGATCACAGGCCAGTCTTTCGAAGTCATTCCGAAACTTCACGGCTTCACTATCTGCATTTGTAGAGACCTCAATGTCCACTACGGGAGTATAATACTCTCCGGACCCTCTGAAGTACCAAAGGTAGACACAGTCCCCTTTTGCTCCAGCATTGAGATTTTTATCGATCTTTTTGTACCCTGCATCGATCAATCCAGCAGCCATGTCATTGTTGAATGTAACTTGGAGCTTGGTGATTGGTACTGACCCACGTTTGTACTTAATGTAGATGTCCTTTCCCCCTACACCCTTGTTCAGATCAACATCGATTCTCGTGAAGCCTTGGTGTTGGAGCTTTTGCTCATCAGCTTCATCAAGGGACACATCAACTTGTGAGATGTATTTGGCCATAGTGGGTAACTGCATTAACTCTCTGAGACCCACGCGATCCTGACCAACTTTACTGTCTTTCAGACACTGTAGCAGGTTCCGTTATCTTTGGGTTAAATTTTGCAGAGGAAAAAACTGGCATGGCCATTTTCAAAGCGGCCCCTTAACCTCTGACCTCAAGATATGCGACTGAACATGCGTTCTATGGGTACCCACGGGTCTCCCCTTTACAGACTTGCCCACTTTATGGCAGCTATTTGCAGTTTTGCGCAAAGACCATGCAGTTGTTTTAATGCAGTATAAATGTGTTATTTTTGCCTGTTCTAAAAATGGTGTATTGGAATAATTCCGCATACTGGGGTCCCTAAACAGTTTTAGAATTATATAAATTGGGTATCACTGTAAAGCTGAGTCTCTTGTGGATCCAATGAGCCTAACTGTATTCATGTGTGATGATGTTAGTCCCCATTTTGAAACTTGACCACAAACTAGAGACCTGGAGCATTCAGAGCATGGATGGCTTTCCTAGCTAGGTTTACAATAAGGAGGTTTCTGCAGGATTGGTAGGTTATGACATGTTCAGCATTTACGATGGGATCTCCTGTTGTATTTAAGTGAAGGCCACAAAACAAAGAGCCAATCAGAGTTCTTTAATTGGAGAAGTGTCATCAGATTCGTCAGGTTGGTTGCTGGGAGCTCAGGAGGTAGACACAAACACACACACAGGGCGTGGTCCAAGGTAGCTTTGGAGCTTCTACTCCTAGGAAGTCGGAGGTTGAGAGTGACAACATTTACTTAGAAGTAATCATGATTTTAATCCGGTTTTGTAAGGTAGTTTATTCTTTGGAATATCCCCCACCACAAGTAGTGATTACCCAATGACATTCAACATCTCTGTCCTCTATCTATATCTATATATATATATGTTTTTTCCCCACACTTGCGTTGTGTTGTTGTAGGCTTGTTTAATCTGTTTTCATGGCATTATTTGTGCTTTCCCGAATAACCAATTCGGATTCCAGTAGATCCCAAATATAAAAAGAGTTGTCTTTACTTTGCTGTGATGTTCATGACAACAGTTATTGTCTCTTTATCTGGATGGTTATATTTTTTTTAATTCTAAACACTTTTAGACAAGATAGAATTATAATAAATATGTAGCACCAAAATAATCAGTTTGTAGCTAAATGTCTGCAAAGAACTTCAACTACTGCAAAAATCTGTGCCACCATGAAGGTGAAATCATAAACTTTAACACACATGCACATGCCCACACTGGTTCCCATTTAGTGTTTTGACAGTTCTGTGTAAGTCACACCTGCTTTGAGTGAAATAGATACCTGTGTGATTGGGAGGACTTTTAGGAGAAAAAGTTTTCTCTGGTATCTCTGACCCTGGTTGCCCCAGCGACTGGCTCTATGGTCCCCACTACAGACACAGCTGCACAGATAACGGCGGCTTCCCTAGACAGGACTCCAACCCAATAATGTCAACGGAGGGACACTCTGTCAAACACTCTGACCTTTCGACCAAGAAGAGAGGAATTAATAGAAAATTCCATCACACTACTGTAGCAGATTAGAGAGACACTACAGGATGCATTAATGAGTTTTAACCAACAATCTCTGCACAATTTCATAAAGAACATCAACAATGGGACTGAGCTGGCTATGAGAAACCTGCTTCTCTGCATGCTGATTCATTTAATTACATCGCATACTCTCTGTGGTTAGGCAAGGGAAGGCAAGGCAAGTTTATTTATATAGCACATTTCATACACATAGGCAATTCAAAGTGCTTTACATACTGTATATAAAAGCAAGATAAAAGAGCACAAAGTGCATAAGATAAAAACGAATAAAAGAATATAAAAGTATAAGTTAAAAAAAAAAATTAAAAGGATAATAAAAACAATCAAAAGACAGTTAAGTGCAGCATTTGATCAATTGAGAACAGGTTCTGATCTTGGCGTCTACTAATATTATAATGAGGCTACCCTGTGACATTCCTTGGCAATTTAGATGAGAGCAATCTTATGGTTTGGCAGCAGGTTTATAGACTATGTTAAACAACTCTACTGCTGTGCTTTTATCATGATTTCATGATATATTTGTCAGAAATTTATATCCTGAGCATGAGCAAAGTGTCTCTGCTGGGCTTTGCTACTACAGATTCACTATATAGCCTAATGGAGATATATGACTTTGTAAACTTGCCTGATCTGAGGAAAAAATGTATATAGCACATTTCATACACAAAGGCAATTCAAAGTACTTTACATACTGTATATAAAAGCAAGATAAAAGAGCACAAAGTGCATAAGATAAAAACGAATAAAAGAATATAAAAGTATAAGTTAAAAAAAAAAATGTACTGTCAAAAGACAGTAAAGTGCAGCATTTGATCAATTAAGAACAGTTTTTGATCTTGAGTCTAAATTTGAAAGTGGCCACTGTTGGTGCATCTTCAAGCATCTTCCTCTGTGGTTAGCTTCTTCTTGGCTGTAAATCTCTCAATCTCAAATGAACTTGTGTCAGTGTTTGGGAAACCAGTGTGTGTGTGTGTGTGTGAGAGAGAGTGGCTGATCGAGAGAGAGAAAGAAAGGGAGAGATATAGGCTACATCATCAACCAACCGGAGTTGGCATTCCCATGCTGAAGAGACAAAGAGGGGGGAAACGGGAGGAGGAGGGTGGAGGGTGAGTAAAGCTTCCGAAGAGTGAGGTGAGGCAGAGCTCATTCAGTGGGATCGTTGAGCTGCGGAGCTCCTCGGATTTAACGAACAGAGAAGCCTCTCCGTGTGTTCTGAGACGCGCTCCTTGTCCTGGACTGTCTGCGCGCTCTTCTGCTGCTCGCTGTGGCTCACCACCTCTGAAGAAGCGGATACCAGGAAGACCCTGCGAGGGGACCAGACCAAAAACTTTTTTTCATCGTGCTTTTCAACAAAGGTGAGATGCTGTTCTGTTTTTTTTATTTTTTTATTTTTATTTTCATTTTTTTTTATTTCAGCGTGCAAAAAAAAATCAATAAATACGCGCGATGATGGAGATGTTTGGTGATGGGAAGACGCTTCTCTTGTATCTTATCTTTTGCTGTTTATCATCACAAGTCATAATTGAAATAATTGCTTTAATTGATAAATGATTGCATGCTAGGGTAAACCATTTAAGAATATAGGCTGCAAGGAAACACACAAATTAGCAGATCTCCCTTCATTTAACCATTATTTTTATTTTTTTTTATTTAACCTTTATTTAACCAAGAGTTAAAAAAAACTCATTGAGATTAAAAATCTCTTTTCCAAGAGTGTCCTGGCCAAGATAGGCAGCACCACAGTTACACAGTTGCAGAAATTAAAACAAACACAACAATTGAAAACGAAGACAAAGAGCAAATTACAGAATCATAAGGTATCAAAAAAAACATTCATCAACATTCAAAACATCTGCAGCCAGATGTGCCTGTTTACAAATCTTTTAGAAGCACTTTAAAGACGTTCAGTGAGACCAGCTCTCCATTGACTTTTTGCTCTTTTGCGCAATATTTCTATTCCATAGATGCTCATATAGATGAAACCTTTCACCTGCAGTGAAAAGGTCCCGGAGCGCAGTGAGCGCATCTTGCTGCACATTATCTTCACATTGAATATAAAAGAGCTGCACATCTTTCTCTCCAGCCTCAGACCTTGCATGCGTTAAATAAAAGTGGAATTGATTTGCTGTTAGATGCATGATCTAAGTTAACCTGCAGCTACATCACAGAGAACAGTCACAACGTTTGACAGCAGCCTTAGGGCAGCACTTTGGTGTCACTGCTGTAGATATAATCTCTTTTTTGTCTTATATCTCATTTGTTGTTGTGTGTTTTAACTTGTGACCAAAGCAGCCTTTTTCTTGATTAAACCAAAGGGCTCCAGCCAAACGTATTCTTGCTGCAAAAAGAAAAAGGAAGTTGCTTTGATACTGAATTATCCTGTTGGTTAACTTTAACTGTGATCTCAAAGCATTCATTGTGTAGAAATTCGTAAGGCGTATACTAAAGAGGCTGCCCTGTGACATTCCTTGGCAACTTAGATGAGAGCAATCTTGCTGTGCTTTTATCGTGATTTCATGATATATTTGTCAGAAATTTATATCCTGAGCATGCACAAAGTGTCTCTGCTGTAAAAGCATACATTTGTTTCAAGGCTTTGCTCCTACAGATTCACTATATAGCCTAATGGAGATATATGACTTTGTAAACTTGCCTGATCTGAGGAAGAAAAAAAAAATGTTGTAGGTCATATAAGAGAAGAGAAAGAGGATATTGCATATATATTTTATTTGCACAATGGAGTAGCTAGTCCACGGCATTCCCTGTGTCCACTACCTCTTTTTTTCCCTTCATCTTTTCATGATGAGAGCATCAGGGAGTTTATTTTACAGACCGAGGAAACGTTCCTGGAAGGAACAACGGAATGCTCATTACCTTACTATCGCCACCCACCTCTCGAGCCAATCATTGCAGCCCTTTCCCTCTTTCATATTAAAACTCACACACACACACACACACACACACACACACACATACAGACACACACACACACTGTTTCCCAATAGCACCATCAATGTCACCATGGAAACCAAGTCTCCTGGCACCCTCAGTTGATCGCCTCCAGCATTACTCTTAGCTTTCCACTTAAAAAGGTGTTTGTTTGTGGATTTATGATTCTGTCAACTCATGCTTGATGCAACCTGCATGGAGAGGAGGTGGTGACTCTCTGACTACAGATGATTATATTTTTAATGGGCAAGTTATCTTCCACTCGTGCGTCCTGGTGAGAGGACCTGGCTGCAACATGTGCATTGTGCGGCAGGGCCGGGATCTGAAGAGGACTTTTGCTTGGCCTTCAGTGTAATTGCCGGGAGAATCCGCAAAGGAAAGTGTCCAAGCAGCTAATGCGTTTTGTCCTTTTCCCAGAGGCTGCTCTCTAAACTACTGTACTGTGGCATTTGCTGCCTTACATGAATGAGCACAACAGACATTCAAGTCTAGCTCGCACATGCTGAAAGGCAGGATGAGTCATTTAATATGTAAATGCACGTCCTGAATCTGCAGGGGGTGGATTTTCTTATTTTTGTATATGTATATGTGTTTATCATGCGAGAGGGTTACATGCAGCCATAACAACCATTTCATATAGATTATGCACATATTTAGCATTTGTTTACAGAGAAGGACATCATTAGTGTAAGGGAATTTATGCAGAGACTTTTATCTGGGAATGCTCCATTAATCCTTTTTACCTACATGTGCCAGAAAATAATAGAAAACAAATTATTTCCTGGGTGTTTATTATGTCTTGCCGTATGCTGTTCTAGGAAACATAGTCTGTTTGATATTCTTTTTTGTGTTTCATGTAACTATCATCATTTGATTAGACTGCATTAATCAAGATAAATGAAATTGAAATGCCTTTTTCTTCTTCCAAGTCTCTTATTAAGGGAAACACCTCTTTGATATGGCCACTGGTGGACGAAAATCAAATACATATTCATTGTGTGATGTCAATATTTGGCTACATGGAATCATGAAAGTGTCAACCCTTCTGAGCATAAATTAGTCCAAGTAATCACGCACGCATACACGCACAAGAAAACATACAGAGGGACTCCCACGCCTAGACAAAACCCTGCAGCGTCGCTGATCCCCCCACTTGAAGTGAAACGAGTCAAAATCATATTTCTCGGAAACTGTTATGTTGGCCATCTGTGAAGACGTTGTTTTAATTAGGGTAGACATCGCTCGGGGTGCTCGGGGAGGGCAGAGGAGATGTTTGCATGGACGTGTGTTTGTTACTTGTGTTAGCCTAAATATAGGCTGTGTTCTGGTGCACATACAGGTAGGGGGAGGGTAGCTGTGTAGATATGTGAAGCCAGGGTTAAATAACATAGAGAGGGAAAGGAACGATAAAAAAAAATCAATATAACTGACAGCTTCTTGCTTTACTGTGGAAATTAAATTTTATCAATCAATCTCGACAGTCCTATGGATTGATTAAAGTAGTCGTCTGTGCTTAAGAATTAATAAGAGGAGAATCCACTGAATGGATTTGTCCGTAATGCTCATAGATGACTGGGAGTGGTAGACCAGATGGCAAATGAGCCATCACCAGTAAGCATGGAAAAGAAAATTACATTGACACTGCAAAGTAAGCTGAAAGATTAATTGAATCCTTTATAGGATGTTCACATGCAGGGGTTAGAATGTGATAATGTGGTCTTTTTTTCAGAATTAGCTGTATTTTTTTTTTATATAACGCCTAGAAAGCAAGCAGGCAGCAGATAGCGCTGGCCTATTTTTCCTTGCTGCCCTCGTATTTTGTTGCTGCTCCATAATGTGCTTCAGTTCAGTTTTTAGCGCCTGAGAAAGACAATAAAAACCCAAGAATTCAGTGTAAACGCTGCAGTTTCTGCCAGATAAACTGAGATTTTTACACTGCCAGAAGTGTTAGATAGAGTGGGAGAGTGGCTTTAATATGTGGGAGTGACAGAAAGAGAAAAAAAGATGGGGAGGACAGATAGTAAAATATAGAACTCTTTCTTTGGTTGAAAAGAGATAAATGGCCAAAGGATGGAGTGATCAAGGGGGGAAGAAGTTGTTCACCGCGTCCCCCTAGACATTTTTTTTCAGCTCTGCCCATGCATGAAGACATAAAAAGGGCTACACAAGCAGCCTGAAGAGGCAGCATATGTTACCTGACTGTGGCTGGACACGTCAAACCTCTCGGCAAGGCTGCAGAGAGAGTGAGAGATAAAGAGTGAGAAAAGGGAGGTGGGGGAACAAGCTGGGAAAAGTGGATGAAAGAATGAAAGAAAAAGGAAAAGAAAAGGACAGTAGAACAGGAAAAAAAGAGGAAACAGGTGAAATAGACACCATAATTCAGACAGAGATAGATGTGTGTGGCTGTGGGTCTCCATTCATGGAGCTTCTCTGTGGTCTTGCTGGCAGTCTGCGGCATGTAGTGCTTGAGTAATCCTCCTGGGAACACGCCGGCGCTGCCAAAGCACCATCCAGCTCCTCTTTTCACTCTTAACCACCCTCATGCTCGTCTATCTCTGTCTCTCTTTTTTCTCAATACTTCTCTTTTACTTCCCTTAGCTGTTTTCTTTCATTTCAGTCCTTCCTAATTGCCTTAATATCATCCAGTTTCATTTGTCTCCGCACTTGATTTCCCCCCCCCCGTACTCCCTTTGCCCGCTCATTGCTTTTCAGGCCTTGAATTGCCTCCTCATCACTTTACTCCTGATGTGAATCTTCCTAATATGTGGGATTCATGTTCCTTTTTTTAGTCTTGCCCTATAGAATCAGTGTTTTTGGTTCTCAGAGAGCAGAACAGAGCGAGGCCTTTCCCATGGGTTGACCAAACAAAGAGCCTAGCTCCCTTCACTTCTGTATGACTGCACAGGAACAGAAACAGAGGCATTCAGTAACGGGGTCTGCTGCTGGCGGCAAAGCGATAGATCTCCGCTGGCCACGGTCGAGGCATTTCTTCAGTTTCGCTATGAGACGGCAGTGATCATTAAACTGCCCTCCAAAACCAAAATCTCCAAAAGTGGAATCATGTGTTGTTTGTCACGAGGCAGATGGAGATTTAGTTGAGTTAAGTTTACTTTATTACCACAACCCAACTCAATTCAATTTATTGTCATATAACGTCAAATCATAACAGAAGTTATCTGGAGACACTTTTCTTATAGAGCAGATCTAGACCGTACACTCTATAATTTACAGAGACCCAACATGAGATCCCCCATGAGCATGCACTAGAGCAACAAAAACTCCCCTTTACCGGGTAGAAACCTTTTCAGAAGCAGGCTCTGGTTCAAATGTTGCATATTAATAAAACAATCATATAAATAAAACCTTCAAATAGAAATAATAACATTTAAAAGATAACATGAAAAGAAAGTATACCTTAAAGTACCGATGGTTTACAATTCATACAAGCCAAATGACCTATATGTATATTAAAAAACATTAAATACATTAAATAAGAAAGAAAAAGAGAAAAAAAAATGACCCAAATACAAAATATACATAAAGTTTTATATTGTGATTTATCACTTTTGTGTTTTGCAAGCAATCCGATTGCTCTATATTTATTGTGTTACATAAATACCTGATTCTGAAATTAAGTTTTATTATAATTATGTCAAAGTACTTTCTAGTGTTGTGTGTAAAAGTGAAGTAAAACATTCAAAAGGCTGTGTAGCCAGTACAAAGTGGGATTTTTTTTGTTTGCTCCCATCTGGTAGACACAGGTCAAAGGTCATGGTCAGAGAAGCCCATACTTGTACTAATGGCCTACTAGGTGCACAAGTACACATTCCCACCTTAACTAAGATAAGAGGGTTTGGCCGACATCCTGAAACACAGAAATAAGTTCCTCTCACATGTGGACCAACTCGATCTGGTTAATTGTGGCTTTTTCTACTCCAATTTAAATGACTCAATCTGTTCCTCCTTTCAGAAGGACTCAAACATAATGAATATCACATTAACACATTAACATACTGGGTAGGGGGCCCCAGAGGGGATTGAGTCAGTGTTTACTGGTACAGTGAAGGCCTCATCCCACCCACCCCTTCACCACTGCCACTGTCCTCCTCCTCCTCCTCCTCCTCCTCCTCCCTGAAAACCCCAAACCACCCACATCCCATTGGCACCTGCTGCATCGGAATTCAGGTCAGCAGGGGGAGTCACGAAATTGCTCTGAGAGTGATTGGTAAAGGGAAGAGGGGCTGAACAAGGGGGGGGAGGGGGGGTCTCGTTCTGTTTATTCTCTTGGCACCAATGCCATTGAAAACAATCGGCCCATTGTGCATCAACAAAAGAATCATAATTAAAGCACATTAAGAGATTCGTTCAAAACAAATAGAAGACTTCATCTGAACAATTGTCACAAGATGCAGTCTGACAGATTCACACTGGTTATCAGATGAAGCTGCCTTTGGTTGATTATGACATTGCTCTTTGAACCTTATGCCTCAAAACACAGACAATAATATCTCAATATAGGATAGTTCACTTTTAGTTGAATTTAAGAGAGATGTATAATAAATGTTTGATGTGACCTTACAGAATCAAAAGAGCATTTACAATGTATACTCAGAAATGTGTTAATATTAATAGTTTCTGTTTAACTTCTTTTCAGCTTTTTGAAAAAGAATATATATATATTATGTAGGAGTTGCTGTAGCTGCTTTTCTCCTCATATCCTTCCTTTTCTAGAGTAAAGCTTTTATGACAGTTTCATAATGAGGATAATGGGAGGATCAGCGAATGGGGAATAAAGAGGGAGAGGATGAATAGAGAGAAAAAAGAGGATTTGATGATTTTCCATATGGTGACGAAGATGTAGCTAGATATCATTTAGCCATTAACCGGGACAGGAGAAGAAAAAAAGAAACACCAAAAAAGTGAATCTAAGTAAAACTAGTGTCACTTCACCCAACTCCCCTCCCCCGTCTCACCCACCTTCCTCTTCCTCTGCCCCTTTTTACTATTCCACAAATCCTCAATTAAGTGCGTAATGGGCCTCTGAGGCAGGTTTGTGTGCCTCTTTGTTCGGCTCTGGGGGATCGGCCGGCATTAATGTTCCTCTTGAGTATGTAAATAGCCCGAGCTGTGGGAGCGCTGAGCGGAGCTGCCACTTGTCCGCTTAATCGCGGAGAGCTCCATCACTTTCCGACATTTTAGGGAGCCAAAGCGGGACATGCATGAGAACTTCAGCACCCAACACAATGCCCACACTCGGAGGAGTAACCTCAGCACCCATGTCCACCTCCCACTTCTTCCGGGAAAAAAACCCTTTTTGCTCTCTCTCTCTCTCCCTCAGGGCCCTTTACCCTCACCCCCTCTTACCCCCCAAAACGGCCCTCACCCATCCTACTCCTACAGACCCCCCCGACCAATCCTCCCTCTGCATGGGTGCTGCTCCCCACGGCTCGGCCTATCCCGTCCCGACGAGCCCAGCTGATAGACCCTGCAGTCTAGTTTTGTTTACCTCACCCACTTGTCCAGCGGAACACACAACAATCCCCTTCATTGCATGTTTGTCAGCCCCCTTTTCAGAACTAAAAGAGGAGAGAGAGAGAGAGAGAGAGAGAGAGAGAGGAGGGGGGGGTTACAAAAACAAAAAAAAAGAAGGAAACAATTAAAGGGCCCCTCCTCCCCATGAACCCTGCGCTAGCTGTTTCCCAGCTCTAGGTTCTGTGAACTAACTTGGAGGCCTGTAAAGTGGCCCATTATTCTAGTAGGGGTGGCGTGTTCCAAGAGCGGCTTGCCTCAATGGCTGATGAACACAGAGAGGGTTTTGTTAGGGAGCTTTGGCTCACCACATTAAGCACTGGTTAATTAGGAGCTGCATCTATCTATCTATCTATCTATCTATCTATCTATCTATCTATCTATCTATCTGTCTGTCTATCTATCTATCTATCTATCTATCTATCTATCTATCTGTCTGTCTATCTATCTATCTATCTATCTGTCTGTCTGTCTGTCTATCTATCTATCTATCTATCTGTCTGTCTATCTATCTATGTATCTATCTGTCTGTCTATCTATATATCTATGTATCTAAAGTATCTATCTATGCAGTAGGGCTGTGTATTGGCAAGAATCTGGCGATACGATACGTGTCACGATACAGGGGTTACGATTCATTATTTTATATATATATCAGGTGATATATTTGTGATTTTTTAAATCTAATTTTAGGAGAACTGTCATAGTACAAAGAACACACTCATATGCATAAAATCTGAGTTAAAAAAGTTATTATTATCATATAGTTTTTATGCAATCAGAACAGTGCATTTGCAATTTATCACAGTTCCTGTAACATCCAACATCATGAACACTACTTTGCGAGGGCGCATACATTGAGCGGGCGCATGTCTTTGCAAATGAAATAGAGTAGCCTATTGACTAAGTTAATCTTTGCGTGTAAGCTATTAATTAAAAATCAATACAGTGTTTTTGAGAATCAATACAATATCGCAAAACTTAATATCACAATACTCGATATTTTCTTACCCCCCCTACTATGCAGTTATGTAAACTAAGATTATGAATTGATGTTGCAGCTGAAAAAGAGAAAAGATCATATTGTCTAATGTCAAGTTGAATTAATTGAGATATTTCTAGTGTGCTCAAATCAGTTTAACGTGCACTCTTACTGCTTCACTGTACAGAATCCTTTTGTATCCAGATGGATCCTGACATCACTGGGAATCCCGTCTCCTCTTACAGTAGTAGAGGATTACAGTGAACCAGGATTCCAGGGAATTTGTGTTGTATGCCTTAAATCTCGACTGAAGGGGGGGGTTTACCATCTTCTGAGCGCGCTAAGAGGAGTGTGCTCAGGGGATTTGGCTGCGACTGGGATGAAACAGCGGAGATGTGTTGAAAATGCTTTTCACCCAGAGGTTCTGATAATGATTGACTGTGACTTTAGGCAGGCTGTCATAATTAGGCGGTGGAAAAAAAGCCTAAGCGAGCACGTTCGCTCTCAATGGCATTCCAGTGCTGCGTGTGAGTGAAGAAATGTTTACATAGTTTGACAAAGTATGCAGCGAATAGTGACGTGGAAAGAAAAACAATGAAGTGAGGAGCGGCAGAGTTCCCCCTGTGGCTTTTCACGTGCAACAACAGACGGTAATAAGCAATGGGAAGATTTTCTTTTCACAGAGAAAATAACTCCTGGTTCATGTGCATATACATACAGTGGTTCTGAAAGAACAGTGTCAGTGAAGTGGTCCTGAAAGGAAAGCAGGCTTGCAGTGTTAGAGGCCTGAAACCATACAGCTTATACATCACAGGCTGAAGTTTTGCTTCAGAGAAAGAGAGAAACGGAGGGAGAGGCGGTGAAAGACAAATTGTAATGAGTAAGAGAAATGCATACTGTAGACTGTCTACTCTGTCAGCTCTGTCACACTTCGCCGCTTTTCTGATATTCTTCCCCATTGTATTCCGGTCATCCTTGATGTGATGTGTGTTCCTCGGTGCAGATACACAGACGAGGAGTGTTGCAATTAGAATAACAGAACACGGTGCATTCAGGGGACTTGATAGAAATGTGCTTACGATAACATCATCGCAGGCCATGTCTACATGTGTTGCAACATCTGTTTAAGGTAATAAACATCGCATGACGTCCAGCCAGTGGATACCATACGCCACAAGAGAACAAGAATAATTCAAACCAAGCTGTATGAAAATCGCATAATGTATGTGTAGGAATTTCTGTTGGTTGTATATATTTTTTTAGCATGATACTCCAACAGTTACCTGCAACTATGAACCTGGAAACTGTAAAAGGTGACTCTCCTTATTGGATTTAGCATTGTATACCATACTGAGTTTTAACTTGTCTTGTTTTAAACATGACTTAACACGCCCTAAAGCAACTGAACATTTTACATTGTATATCAACCTTCAGGATTTGGGGAGTCATTTGCTAGAAATGTATGTGTGTGGTCGTCCAGTTTAGCTGGTTGATGTAATGAGCTGTGTGTGTGTGTGTGTGCAGGAATGCCCTTTCTGTCATCACTGCGGGGTGGTGTGAGGAGAGCAGGGCACGGCCACACTGCTGCAGGCTGCGCTCACTCCCTGCAGACTCCAGTGTTTAATTAGTGAGAGAACATCCATCCTCCTTAGCCCTCTTATTGGCAAATCCTGAGTGAGACTGTAACCCCCCCTCACCCCACCTCCAATACCACGGGACTGGACCAACTGAGATTTATGACCGCAGACAACATTGTGTGTTTGTGTGTGTGTGTAGGCGTGCTTGCATTGCCATGTTTTGTACTCACACAAATGTGAGCGAGAGGGGTTGTTAGATAGTGTGAGTAAATGCACGTATCGTCTGCGTACGTTTAAATCTGAAAGTGCGGCAGGTGAGTCTAGTGATGTATGAAAGTTGATTTGTGCACTAATCCCATTTCACAGGGCCAGCTGCCCGACACAGATGTCAGCTCTTCATGTATCCTCAGATAATAACACAGAAGCCCCTCATCATATACTGTATACGTAGAGACAATGCTCCATCTCATTCTCCACTTCGATTGATTGCTTTAATCTGACCTCCGTCCAATCCTTTTCTCTCCGCCTTCACTTATTTTCTCATTTGTTTGCCATTCCTTTGTCTCCATCCTTACCTTCATCAGCCACACCTTCCCTTTTTCCACCCTCCCCCCTATTTCCTTCACCCTTCCCCCATACATTGTTACACATCTATCTTTATATGGCGTTGTTGCCGTTTCACCCCTCCCACCCTTCCCTCTGTCTACTATATGCCTCTCTCTCTCTCTGTCTCTCTCTCTCTCTCTCTCTCACTCTCAGCAGCAATGTGGCGGGTAGGCTATACCATAGTGGTGGTTGTAGTAGGGGGGTGGGGTGGTCCTCCTGCCTTACTGGCAGATTTAATGAGCTCCTGTGGGGATCGGACCAAAGCCATCAAAAGCTGCATGCTGCCGTATAGCCAGCTCTGTTAAACAGATGCGCCTTTGCTAATGATAGTAACATCGCTTCATATGCAGCAGGCATGAACACAGGAGAAGCTATAGGAGAAAAAGAGATGAGTGTGTTTGTAATAGGCGTGTAGCCCCTCATTGGATAGAGCAGGTCGTGGGGAAGTACAGCGGGAAAATCTCACTTGACTATGGATGATCTTCTTTTCTCCGCTGACCTTTCATCTTTGCGGCTTTAGGCAAAAGATGGGGGCTGGGATAGGGGATGCTGGTAACAAAATCCTTTTGGTTGCAGCTTTGAAGGACATCACTGAAAACAGCATCAAGAGTTAAGACTCTAAGAACATGATGGAGGAAAGACTGAGAGTTACAAAAGCTGAGACATGTAATATGAATGCTCACTTTGAATGCAAAAAAAAAAGGAGAAAAGAGGAGACTTAAAAGTGAAGAGAGAAAGACTTGACGAGTATTTGGTTCATGATTGAGTGCGCAGCTCCGGCTGTGAAGCGGGTTGTGGCTGGGTTGGATGCCATCAAATTAAATCCCTCTGCAAATATTATCCAGATGAATGGGAATCACCCAAGTCAGCCCTATAACAACCACTCCCCAGCATAATGGCCTGTTAGCACATAATTACAGTGGGACTGGTCACATCTGAGAGACCTATGCAGACTACAACAGTAGCGTCAGGATTCCCAGAGGCTCTCTCTAATGACCGCCTCATTATGGACACAAAGAGTCGTGCCAAACAAAGGGAAACCTTAGAGGATGCTGAGGGACCGGCACGTACGTACAGTATGGCTCAATCATGCGTTGCCAGGATGCTACGGATGCACCCTGATAAAATAGAATGGGAAAAATGTGATGAAAGTATACAAACAGGAGCGTTATGGCTGTTACATACAATGTGAGAAAACAAATCGCTGCACATGATGGACATGTCACCAAAATGGACACTGGTGTTCTTCAGTAGAAAAGACACACAGAAATCTGCCAAATAAGGAAGATTTGTACCCAGAGATTAATGTATGTGTGTGTGATTTCTGTCAACTCTTGTGAGGGCTCTTGGTAGCTTCAGTGCTGGAATGCAGCTTGCTAACCTTATAATCACCTTGGATCAGTTGTGGTAAAAGCAGCTCCTTCAGCACTATACAGCTCAGATCAACCTGAGCTGGGAACTGAGGCTGTGTCACTGACCGTGGTACTGAATGCCTGCCCTGCTACCACATATATCTGAAGACACATTCAAGGTAGCTCTTCATAATCACCCAAAGAATGAGGTATTACAGGTCAATAGTAGACAATACATAGTCAGAATAAAGTATTTACAACTGCAACTAATACATAAATATGATATGTAGAATTTAAGCGAACAATTTGCAAGAAGTTACACACTCATAGAATAACCAAACGCCAACGAAAAAAGGTACTCGTTTATTCTGATGGAACAGGACTGTAAATGAGCACATTGTTTCGCATGAAATATTAATGTCCTTTAGAATCACGGTTATTTGATCTCCATTCAATGATTAGCTATTTCATTCAGTACAAAAACAGTGAATGATAGCGTTGAAATAACTGAAATCTGCTCCATTTGATGCGCAGTTCCTTTGGTTCTGAGCCAGTCTTTGATCAGACTGTAGTCTCGCTCCAGGGTTCACTTGGAGGCGGTTCAAAACAGCTTTCAAGTGGACCACTGAGCGAATCAAGATGATAAAGGGTCTGGTTCACTTAAATGGACATTGCCTGTAATAATTGATATAGGGACACTCACACTTTGGATGAGTACATTCAGATTTAGTTGAGCTACATGAACATATTTTTCCATCTTTAAACATTAGAGATGACACAAGACATGAATTGACTGAGTAACTTCGTTGTTTCGCTCATTCAGCTGTTTGAGAAATGTATACTGGGAAAGCCTGTGCTCTTTGATTGTAGTTTGGTATTTGGGGTTGAATCCATGCAATGTTTTAAGGCAGCTTACCGATGGGAAAGTTTTTTTTTTGCCATGGTCCCTCTACTTATATTGTTTCTTTGGAAGTAGCACTCTTAGAGGGTCTTGTGTGTTTTGTTTTGCTGCTGAAGAACAGTAGGTTACACTGCTGCTGATGGAATAAACCAGATTTGCATGACAGTCCACGCATCTCTCCATCGCTATCTATCACTGAACGCATTCATCCCAACAACCATCTAGGGATACATAATTGAGAGGCGTAGAGTGACAAAGCTTCCCTTTATTCAGGTGCTGGAATTTATCTCCCACTTCCTATGCACGGCACAACCTGAAGTGTTTGCTGAGAGCTTCGTTTGAAGGGGGGGGGGGGCTTTTTCACAGCTCCTAGGCAGCCAGTATGTGTGAGGAGCCCATTTCTTCCCACTGCATGGCAAGTGGCTGTGAGGCCCAGAGGGGGGGGCAGATATATCCGGAGCCTGGCCCGGCTCCAGTTGTCTTTACCTCACAGTATATTGTGATGCTCCAGTCATGAGAACGGGCATCGGGCCCCTCGAGAGACCAGTGGGAAACTTGTATTCTCATTTACATCTTCCTCTGTGCTACGACCTGAATTAGACGAGTGTAACCGCACAATCGGCCGCTAATGCAAACTTGTTAATTGTTACGTAAGCGCATGTTGTGGATGGTCGAATTAGCATTGTATGGCGAGAAGCTCATTAATTATGCAGCACGGACACTAAAGAAACTCTTTTTTAGAAATGTCCTGTGAGGTTTGTTAGAAGTATTTGAATGCATAATAAATCTATGAAATGTTATTTGGTGAGGTAAAGATATAATCTGTCCATCTGCTAATCTTTCAAGCCGTAACCCATCTTTATATGGTGTGTGTGCAGGCGATGTGTGTGTGTGTGTGTTTCGCTGTGAGCTTCCTCTTTCCCCTCTTCATCCCCTTCTCTCTAAGCCGCAGAGTGTTGCTAGGACAACCCCTCGTGGTCCTCGCTGCATCGCAGCGGTCCTCAATGCCAGCACTCAGGGAACCTCCTCGCACTGGGAAGGCAGCATAAAATCGGGATAATCGCCGTCGATTATGGAACACAATGGGCTGCCGCTTCTGAAAGATTCATTCATCCTGGAAAAAGAGAGACTGTGGAGGGGTGGGGGGAAAGAGAAAGGGGTGCCTTGGTCCCTCCGCTGCTCTCCCACGGTGGGCACAGGCATGACATCAGTGGCCTGAAAGAACTGGCATTCTGGACATGCCCACTGCCCTCCTCCTCCTTGCTATACCCTTATACCCCCCCCCCCCATTCGAACCCCCACCCTCCCTTCTTTTCTCGCCCCTGCCAGTTTGGATGCGGCGCTTGGCCGGGCGAGTTGGGGCCACTGCCGCTGTTTGCGTGTGAAACAAAGCCCCTCAGAAGGAAGAGAGAGGAAGCGGAGAGCTTCACATGGTACCAGCCAAGAGCAGGGATGGCTGCCTCGGCCATCCCTCTCGCAGGCCCCTCTTTTGGCTGAGAGGTGCTGGTGTGACCCCAGTACCCCCTTCTTCCCCTAGTGTCCCTCTTACTCCCCCGTGTAACCCCTTCTTCTCTGTCCTACTCTCATCCCGAAAATACTCCCTCATCCCCCCGAGAGGGCCCTTTTCAATGAGTATGACATGTCAAGGGATTTAGGATGAGTGATTTCTCACGACACAACCTTTGCCGACAGGGACGGGATTCCTCTGGCTTTTTTGTTGTGCGGTTGGTCATTTGTTTGAAGAGGAAATAGCTTTCCAACACATTTCCCTAATTAGAATAATGTGATACTGCTCAATACGATGTGAAGTCCCATGCTGCTGGGAGACTGGAGGGAAATCAGCGTGACACCGTCCCTCACATGAATCACGTTGGCCATTTGTGCTTTGGGAGTCCAGCACTTTGGAGTTTTTTCGTTGAACAGCGGGGAAAAGTAAATCTATATATGTTGGAGTGTGTGTGACTTGATCTTATTTTGCTAGAATCTTTAAAGACAGATATATTTAAAATCATATTTATTGAGGTTATTGAGGACATTATCTCTCTCATATCTTTGAATGTAATGATTTGGAAGTGGGTGACATAACCATTTACAGAAATCTAAGGATGCCTCATAATAGAGTATATGCTCTTGAAGAGTGACATCATATGTTGTAGCGTAACTACAGAGAGCAGCAAACTCTCATCTGCTGTCCATCAGGACGACCTCAAAGCAACATTATGACATTTAACCCTTCCATCCGTCATTCCTTTGTCGCTTATTCCCGCTCAGCAAAAGAGCTACTTACAAAGCACTACTGTACTGTCCGCATTGTGCCATTAGCAGGCATCATCATGCTCATCTCCAGCAGCCTGCTGGCCTTTCCCTCGCCATCCCATATGTACTGTAGCTGGATGAGTCTGGGAGTGAGCTCTCTGGGGGGATTACAGACTCCAGAGAATGGAGGGTCTCTGAGGGATTTGACTCTTAAGCTCAGATATTGACTCCTCCCTCCACTTATTTTTATTTATTTATTTGTAGGTTTGTTAGATATGTGTGTGTGTGTGTGTGTGTGTGTGTGTGTGTGTGTGTGCCTGGTTGTGGGTGGTGGTGGTGGAGTGAGGGGGTGGGGGTTGGGGAGGGGGTGCAGACTTCAGGATGGGGCAATTCAGGTTGCTGTGGCTGTGACTGGGTCTGTCGTCTGGGCTGTGTTGACTCGGTCCTCTTTGGATGCTTTGGAAGAGCTGGTGGACAGCTGAGAGCTGCTATAGCTATCAGCAGAGCTCTGCTGTTTTGTACCTGGGACCTTACTGTGCCTGCTGATATCTGGCAACAGTTTTGGATGGAGCAGTCGTGATTCATACCGATTCCTTGTGCTGATTCACTCTTAAATACCAAAGGCTGATCTGATCCTGGTCAATGTATATAGCACTTACCTCAACTCCAACAGAAATGAAGTAAGTACTTTGCATCCCATTTGAAGTTATTGGCATAGTTACTTTCTCTCTTCATGTCTCCTTATTGATTCAATGCAAAGCAATTTAATTGTATGTAGAAGTTAAGAGTAAACATGACATGCTGTTATAATGTTAGTAAGTAAATCAGTATATAAAGTATCATCAAAAATTACAAGGGAACCTCTCTTTATTTAACTGAAAGTCAATAACATTTTGGAACATTGTAAATCTTTCAGTTTGGATTGTTTATCACCTGGGTTAGCAGGTGTTGCTTGATTAAAAACCATCATTCATTCTTTATGGCTTTCACAGTTAATCTGACTAAGCCCCCGGCCAAGATTAACCAGTTTATAAAATGATCCCATTAGAGACTGAGGAGAAGAAACTGTGTGCGTGTGTTTGGACTTTCATGTCAAATTATTTTATAGCCACAGAAACTTCTTTTACGAGTAGCTATATTAACACCTTGTTCTTCCATTTTCATATTCACAGTTTCTAAATTTAGTAATTCTCTAGAGAGAATTAATTCTAAGGCAGACAAATCAAAGGTAAACATGTTACAGCAAGGAGAATTCCCCATCCAGTGAAATAATTCTGTAACAAAGGAAAACACCTACTGATGAGAAATGGCAGTTCTCGGCTGTAGTTGATTTACTCTCTGCTGCTGTACATTTTCATCTTTCATCGGGTTGCACAAGCCCACTCTCTCATCTGTCCCCGAATTGGTGAGAGAAGCGCTAATGAGAGGATCGTGACAGGATAATTTCCGTCCTCTGTGACGTCCAGCGTCTGCTTCCTCTCTCTCTCTCTCTCTCTCTCTTGGTGCTAAAAATAATGAAACGGAGAGAAAAGTGGGAAAATTTCAATTAACAGCACTCATCACTCTTACGGAATGGGATTACATGATAATGCCGATTTCTCAGGGTTTTTATTCCTGGGGTTTTTACTAATTCATTCGGCCATCATGTGAAGTATGAAATAATGACGGCTACTGTTTGGCCTGCTGTTTGCATGTATTTTTCTGTATTTCACACTTCACTTTGAAATTAATAAGAGGAGACAGGACTGCTCCATCTGTGTGCCTGGAAGCTGACCAGGTGGTCTTCCTATATAGCCAAGCTTACAAAGCAGCAACACACAAAGCTGGGGGAGGTGTGTGTAAATGTGTGAGTCTGTATATGTGTGTGTGTGTGTGGAATTATTAGTGACTACTTACACAATAACAATAACACCATAAAGAGCCTTTGGTTGCGAGGACGTTTTCAAGAACGCCTATTGATTTGAGCTCCCCGTCTTGCCTTTGATCAACTTTCAGCTTTGAAAAAAACTTGTCAGGCAACATGATTAATATCTATGAAGTGTTCTGACTTCATAGTGAACCATGACAGGGGGGAGGGTATGAGCACAAAAAAAATCACTTCTCCATTGAGGCTTCCATTTGTGAGTTTTAGGCCATGAACCCCAGGGGTGAGGTGAAAGGTCAGAGCCACTTTATTGCGTCTTTGTGATCCATCCCAGCAGACGTTTGCAGGGCTTATTGGAGAAGAATAGAACACTAGAGACATTTCTATTTCCTCATAGACAAAAAAAAGATGTCAAACACAATTTGATAGATTATTCCCGCGACTTGTTGAGCGGTGACGATGAATGTAAAGCTCTTGTTGAACACCTGCCTAACTGGCATGTGACAGACACAGCTGGCTCTACAAACACATTCACACCTCGCCGGGGCCGCAGGAAGCTGCTCTGTGCCGCCTGTAATGGGAAATCACTTTTCATTCAACTAATTACGCTGCGTGACCGAGCTTCCTACCGTTGTAGCCTATTTGAGGTTTTTGTGTGCATCTAAATTACAGTCACACGATCCTAACAGAAAGAGGAAATGTATAAGTGGGTGCATACTTCTTAACAGGCAACATGTTTGCTCCTCCTCTCAGTAATTCAGCAAACTTTTGTCCCATCAAGTGGGCATCTGTTTCACTTTTCATCACTGTCATTAATGGATTTTTGTCTTTGGTTGGCTACACTGTGAACCAGCTCATATTTAATTGAAAACATACATAAGGGGTGATAAGTATTTAAAATTGTAATTTAATTTAACTGGGTGTGAAACTTGTATTCCGAATCCAATCTGCTTCACTGTTTGTTCTGTGGTTGTTAATGTAGTGCGTATAACAGCACTTTTTTTTTAATATTAAATTCATGCCATTTCTTTATGCATGATAAAAACGATCGTGAAAGTTTTTAATGTTACAGTTTCAGTTCCAAAGCTTGACCCAAACACAAGACACCAAGCAGACAAGTACATTTAAGGCGGGAAAACACAAACACAGGAAATAAAACCAGACAAGACTACAAACCCAAACCCAGGACCATGACAATTCAGTCAATTCACAAGTCAGTCAAATTACAAAATGTGCACAGGCCTGTAAATTCTTACAAAGCCCCAGACACTTTTTACAGCAGCCATTTTGACATGTAATTGCGGTGTAAACACAATTGTACTTGATACAATTAATTACGGTCCTTTTTAGTGTCACAGCCATTCCAGTGAGCCAGCATGCACAATACCAGAGCTCTGGCACACCTAAATGCAACAGGTCATAATAAATGTTATTCATTACACCTGTGTTTACCCTGCAATTACATGTCAAAATGTCTGCTGTGACAGGCCATATTATTATTCTATCAAAATGCAGAACTTCTTTACATAAATCGTTTTAATAAACTGACTTGAGATGTTATGTATCTGAAGCATCGCCCCCAAAGGACAGCAGCTTGTAGTCAGCTTCCATCTGTTGGATGCTATAGTAACCATGGACGGTGTTGGAGTGACAGCTTGGCAGCACACTTGAATGCTTAACATTTTTCACCATGCACTGTTTTCTTTTTAACTATATCAGAGATATGTTTTTCAGAGACATCATGCACATCCAAATGATATGATTTCTGTATTATGGTGCTGTATCCACATGATGCCTTGTTCTTTCTCACACATGGCAGAACATAACCACATGATATATACTTAATAAGGCTGTATAGTGTGTTATTTTGTAAATCACATTTCCCCTTGTTCTTTCTCTCTGTCACAGTGCCAACAGTATGCCTAAACAAGTCGAGGTGAGGATGCACGAGAGTCACCTGGAGCCCATCGAGGCCAGGCCTCAGAACAAATGTGCCAAAATGTGCTCCAAGCTGTTCAAGAACCTTCTGCTCACACTCACCGTTCTCGGTAAGTCACCCTGTTGTCGTCGGCGTATTTTCGTTTTCTCATTTCTTCCCCTAATAAAAAGCAGGGCATGCTAAAGACGGGCACCGACCACCGCTGAGCTCAGTGTTCTGTTAACTCCGAGCTGCTCGATTATGCTGCTTGCTCGTAATCTGAGGAGGAGATGCCATCTGTGCTTGCTCAGTGTACCAGACAGTAAGATGACTGGGTGTCCATGACCTTCCCCAGCTCCGTGCCACCTGTTGCTATCAAAAGCTCTCTGCTTGCTCTGGCCATCCAGACAACAGCCTCTGGTGGCGCATGAACAATATTGTGATAATGGCGGTGGCTCACTGCGCCACGGGGGGAGATTTAATGAAAAGAGGAAAGGGCACCAAAGTAGTCATGGTTATACGTCCTATATTTGTGTTATATCATTCAAACTTTGTTGTGCCTGACAGCTATGGTGGTCCTTCCAAATCTTATATCATCTAATAAGCATAGGCTGTGAATAAATGCATATAATATGTGTGTAGCCATGTATGTGCCTGCCTATCTGTGTCCCGCTTACACGGACGTGTGTTTGTGTGAGCATGTGTAATGTGTACATCTCACCCCACTTGGAAGGACTCTCATAAAAGGCGAGTGAGCCAGCGTGATCATTGATCATCTGTCACTTGGCAGATACGAGCCTGAATGGGAGCTTGCAAATGGGACCAAAGAGAAGGCACAGGAAATCAAGTGCCATCCAAAAGCATTGGGTGTGCAGAATCCACAGGAGGCTGCTAGACTGGAGGATAGATTGAAGCACAGAGGACAGCTTACAATTAAAAAAAAAGCTGGAGGGCTTTTGGTTCCAGTGTGTGTTATTAAACAACGCCTCGGCCTGTGTGATCATTGGCAGTGGTGTGGTAGCAGAGGAAGTGCAGCCCCGGGGCGGTTGGGAGGGGGTGGTGATGAAGTTTTGTGTGGCCTGAGATGGACGGACACAGAGGCCAACTATCAGGCCTGGTAGGCTGGGCTGCAGGGGGGTTAGAGCATACAGAGGTCATCTTTACTTTCGGGGGCCGAAACACTGCGTGGCAGGAAAAGAACTCTTAGCTGGAAGAGGCATATGTCAAAGGTCAACAGTGGCTTTGTTAGGGAGGGGCTGATCATTCAAATGACTGTTTTCAGGCTACTAGAGAGTGAATGGAAGCCAGAGGATAGGTAAAATAGCCACTGGATGGCTTTCATTGAATCCTTGTATTAAGTATCTTTCCTCAAAGTGAGAAATCCTCGAAAACATTTTGGGTTTGCTGAGATTACAGATGCTCCACCAGGGAATCCGACATGCTGCCTCCTCCCTACTGCTTCAAAGAGATCTGATCTTAATCCTCCATGAGCTTTACTCTCTCTCAGCAGGTTTCGGTTTTATCTTTTACAACACACTGTCCTCTTTAAGTATGTAACAGACAGCCTGTTGTACAGCTCCAAACGACTAAATTGATAGGACAGAAGTCAGTTATCAAGGCTTCTTTAAGGAGATAATCATAGCTCATTTGTTATTCCATAGATTATATCTAAGATGTTCCCATTAATGCATAATACACCCATAAGAAATGGTGTAATATCTGATTTTCTTCTCTCTAACTTCCTTTTCCAATTCCCTTCTATTTTGCCGTTTTCGCTGTTTCGCTCACTCACACTCCTCCTTGCACTTCAGGTGTGATCTTGGGAGCGGTATCAGGGATGATGCTTCGTATCGCCTCCCCGATCCACCCAGACATTGTCATGGTGATTGCTTTTCCCGGAGACATCCTGATGAGGATGCTGAAGATGTTGATCCTGCCCCTCATCATCTCCAGTTTAATCACAGGTGCAGTGTGTGACTGATCACTTATGGCAAATACATGTATTATTATAAGAGTATTTTATACATTTTACTGTGCATTTTATCTTTACACACTTGATACTACGATTGAGCAGCTCATGTTGCAGTAGAGTTTAATTACAAAGGCAAATTATTAAATTCTTCATCTACACCTTTCACTGCTGTAATACTAAAAATAGACACAATGAAAGAGCCCTGTTATTGCTGTAATCCTGATTCTGAATTCATAATTGACAGTATTTCATGCACATGCACAAACACTATTATGCAAGCCCCTATGGTCTTTGCATCCAGCCTTCATGGCCCACACTATTAAGTCAACATTTCCATTCAGTAAGTCTATAAGTAATTACCAGGTCAACACAATCTTGTTTGTTTTGGCTGCAGGTCTGGCCGGTTTGGATGCCAAATCCAGTGGTCGCCTGGGCACCAGAGCTATGGTCTACTACATGTCCACCACTATTATTGCTGCTGTCCTGGGAGTCATCCTGGTGTTACTCATCCACCCCGGCAACCCCAAACTGAAGGAGAATCTGGGCGAGGGAGAGAAAAACGACGACGTGTCCAGCTTGGATGCTTTCTTTGATCTGATCAGGAACCTGTTCCCAGAAAACTTGGTGCAGGCTTGTTTCCAACAGGTAATGGATGCTGAAGTTTGACTGTCAGCGCAGGTGCTAGACGCTTAGAAAGTCTCTCTGTGATATCTGAAAGTTGCTGTTAGTCTTGGGTGAGTGGTATCACTTAATATGGAGCATCATTTGTAGCCCAATATCAAGTTAGAGAGACTCACAAGCTTGTATGTCTGAAAATAGGTAGGCTTGTACAGAAAGAGCATTCCTTGGACTGTCTTTATATAGCCAAGTGTTTATTATTAACAGAGGAATCCAAATGCACCTTGGATTGTAAAGACACACCATAGAAGACGCATTATTGACAGTTGAGTGGCCTTGTGTCGTAGGGAACAACATATCTGATTCTGGTATTGCTCATTAAACTCAACACTAGTTTCTTTTCTTCCTTTAACTTCAGATCCAGACCGTCACAACGAAAGTAGAGGTGGCTATGGAGGACGATGTCAATGCCACCGTCATGGAGGGCCTGGTGGCTAACATTACCAAGGACCCTCAGTTCATCGTCAAAAAGACCCTGCAGTTCAAAAGTGGAATGAATGTTCTGGGTATGTAACCAACTGAAAACACTCACAGTATATGTACAATTAACATTAAACAAGACTTAAGGTGCTTTCACATCAGGGAATCTCGGCCCGGATCTGAGAACAATTTTCCCCAAAGTCCAGTTTGTTTGATTAGTGTGAACGCTCCATACCGTGCCCGAGTCCACTTGAAAAAAGGTGGTCTTGGGCACGGATCATGTCTACTCGGGTAAGGTTCAGGTGTGAAAGCCAACTGTACCAAAACACGGAGGTAGACGGCTATTTAGTAACGTTAGCAGTCAGCAAGTAGTTTTGAAAGGGCAGACTTTTTTCAACGCCGCCGGTCTCCTCCGAAATCTGTATCCATAGATATAAAACTGTTTCATATCTATGTCTGTAAGTGTCTACAGCCATGCTAGTGGCTCTGTGAGGCTGAGCTAAATGCTAAAATCAGCATGCTAACATGCTCACAATGGCAATGCTGATGACATGCTGATGTTTAGGAGGTATAATATTTTGCATGTTCACCATCTTAGTTTAGCATGTGAGCTTGCTAACATTTGCTAATTAGCACTAAACACAAAGTACATATGATGCAAATCGGCATGTCATTAGATTTGCAGGTATTTGAGCCAAAGTATGTGAAGTTAAGGGATCATCAAAGCTGTTACAATTCATCCTAAGGGGGCATCAGTGTCTGTATCAAATGTCATGGCAATTCATCCAATAGCTGGTGAGACATTTCACTCCAAGCTACAAATATGAACCTTACGGTGGCACTACAGGACAAATCAAGGGATCACCATGGATTTCTCTACTAAATGTCATCGCAATTCATCTAATAGTTGTTGAGATGTTTCAGTTTGGGCCAAAGTGGTGGACCGACCAAACAACGTTGCCATCCCTAGGGCCATGCTGCTAGCTAGCATGGCTAAAAATAAAAGCAACATTCACAGTATTACATTTACGGAATTTCACAGCAGCGAACATCTGGGCAAACCGAATGTTTTTGGCTGTAAATGTAAAACTTCTCATCTCCCAATAATAATAATAATAATCCTCTTATGCAGTAGTCATCTTCACACCTGTCCACACTGGTGTTCAAAGTTTGATACATTTATGATTTTCTGTCACAGGTCTGATTGGTTTCTTTATTGCATTTGGCATCTGCATGGGCAAGATGGGAGAGAAGGCCAAACTCATGCTTGACTTCTTCAGCATCCTCAATGAGATTGTGATGAAACTTGTCATCTTGATCATGTGGTTAGTAGCACTTTAAAATCTCATTGACTCATTTTTTGAAACAGAAATAAGTCAGAAATAACGGTTAATGCCAAGTTATTTCTCAAGTCATTACCGCATTTTAGAAGACTATGTGAAACAGAATTTGTGTCCTGACAAATTCCTCTGTATTTAAATGAATAATTAAAAGCTTTTTCATCTTGTCAGGTACTCTCCCTTCGGTATTGCCTGTCTCATCTGTGGTAAGATCATCTCCATCAAAGACCTGGAGGTGGTGGGCAGGCAGCTGGGCATGTACATGGTGACTGTGATTATTGGCCTCCTAATCCACGGAGTAATCTTCCTGCCCAGCATCTACTTTTGTATTGTCAGGAAAAATCCCTTCACCTTCTTCCTGGGCATCTTCCAGGCCTGGATCACTGCCCTGGGGACAGCCTCCAGGTCAGCATCAAAATTAGTTGTTTCTTGATATTTATACAGTTAATACAAAGTATAACCTACATGTTTCTGCTTTTTCCCTCCAGTGCTGGTACACTGCCTGTCACCTTCCGCTGTCTGGAGGAGAACTTAGGTATTGACAAAAGAGTCACTCGTTTTGTGCTCCCAGTCGGCGCCACCATCAACATGGATGGAACTGCTCTGTACGAGGCAGTTGCAGCCATCTTCATTGCCCAGATGAACGGCATCCACCTTGATCCGGGTCAGATTGTCACCGTCAGGTCAGGACACACTCGTGATAGTTTATCCTTGTACTTCAAACATATATTTTATGAGTTGATGTCATTTGCACTGTTAAAAGACTGTGTAGGAAATGTCAATATCAGTGTTCATCAATGATGAAACCTTCCATTATATTTTAGCTGGATGAAAATAGGCTTTTTAAATGGACTTAAATTTGCCTTTCTCAGTCATAACGGTAAAAATTGTAATTCCCAATATGTAAAGAGGGTTTAAATGGAGCCCTGAGGATGCAATTTGGCAAACACACTTAGCTCTTAATAAATGACGACAAACACAGCAGCAGTGTAGAGGCGTTTAACAGTGAATGGCTCAAAGCAGCAACTTTAGAGAAGACAAATAAACCACCAGGAGGAAGCGACAACATGTGCCACTGCTGTGTCTCATGCTAAGCAAATATCTGTAACTATCTTTCCTAAATGCTCTTCTGTTAATACGGTGATTCAAGGATGGTCGGCCTTCAGCTTGACATTTATGTGGCGTATCAATCCACGAAACCCTCAAATTAAACATCCCACCTCTCAATTTGAAACCTCTCTCCATGTGCGATGGAGGACCCACTCTGGTGCTCTTCAGCTGCTGCTCTTTATACAAGCACCATAGAGAATGAATGTCTTCAGCTGTAGCTGTGCAGCGTTTGCAATTTCACGTCCGTCGGTGTCTGAGGAGGGTGTGGGGGCGGGTACGGAAGATGCGGTTAGGTGCGGTGGGTTTGGAGTATGTGATTGAGTGCTGCTCTGCTGTGTCTTCATCCAGTCTGACAGCCACCCTGGCCAGTGTTGGAGCGGCCAGTATTCCCAGTGCTGGCCTGGTGACTATGCTCTTGATCCTGACCGCTGTCGGCCTGCCAACCCAAGACATCAGTCTGCTGGTTGCTGTTGACTGGCTGCTGTGAGTTTTTTGTGGTTATATTGATTCTTCCCTTTGCTCCTACGTTAGGTTTTTGTTTAACATTTGATTAAGACCATCTTTTATCCTGGTTTCTCTCTCCGCAGGGATCGATTCAGGACCTCAGTGAACGTGGTGGGTGACTCCTACGGTGCAGGCATCGTGTACCACCTGTCCAAGGCTGAGCTCGACGAGCTGGACGCGCATCAGGCCAAATCCGACGACATCGAAATGATGACAAAGACCCAGTCTTATTACGACGACATGAAGAACCACCACGAAAACAATTCCAACCAGTGCGTCTTAACCGATACCGCTACCACAACCGCTACCGCAACTGCTAACAATTCTGTCGTAGTAGATGAATGCAAGGTACCATTAATGCTTACGGACATAGAGACTTGTATTTAACCCTCCCTGTCATTGCATGCTCACACTGCACGTTTGCTTGACTCTGTTTTATTCATTGCATCTCTGTACATAATAATGTAAATACACCCACTGTTATTTTAAGACAGAAGTGAAGCACGAGAACAACAAATGCATGAGTACGTATGTATTTCATTCTTCTGGAATAGCAGCTTTTGTGTTGAACGAACGTCCAAAAATTTAAAGCGCTCTTGCCAAAATGTTTCCAAACTAAAAAAAAATGATGAGGGATGATTTATTCAATGAGGGATAAATCAGCTTCTGCTTTGTAGTTAGCCTAATCTGATGATTGTAACCTGTTGGGGGATTGGCTCTAACTCAAAAGGCAGAGCCAGATAATCCTCATCATGACCCTGAGGAATTATTTAGCAGCCCTGCCATCTATCAAAGTTCACACTACATCCATTTTCCAAAACAAAACATCTCAATAGAATAATGTGTTCCCTTTTCTGTAAGCATTTTAGTGCTCATTTTCCTTTTGTTCAGCCTAGTGTGGTTCATTCTGCCTTATCTTAAAATGTAGGTGATTTATATTTGATCAAGACGTTTATTTCCAAAGGTTCACCTGTTCCTGTAGGATTTTAAATGAGAGGGGAAGTGTTACAGCTAATTAACAGTTCATATATTCCCTACTTAGACACGTCTACACGCTGTCAGTGAGTCATTCCCGGTTAGGGTTTTTTGCATTTTGACACCAGCTATTTCCGTCCTTTGTGAGAACTGCGTTGTGAAATGGAAAGCTGTGAAGTAGCTCCCTTAATGTAAAACATAATGCACCTTGAATGCCGTCTTTGAATGTATGCTGGGCTTTTAGAATAATATATGGCAGTTCAGAGGGCTTGTTCCCTGACACACACTCCCTGGTGGGAAAGGTCTGCTGATGAGCCTATTAATTTATTAAAGGGTGAAAGGTGTTGCCTAGCAACGTTGGCAACCTGTCACACAAGTAATCTGTCCTCAGTAAAAAAAGTTATATGTTCATTTCTGAGTTACTATTTATTAAAGGACATTTACATATAAATGTGACACAAAGGCTTGCTATTTCCAGTATCCGCCATGACTAATTGTTTTTCTGTTTTCTGGTCTGTTTTGCCTGTAAATAGCGTGACTCACATTTCTAACCCTCTTTTTCAAACCGCTGTAGAGTGCTTGCAAAATAGCTTAAACCCTAACAATGCATTCATTCTGTAGTGTTTGTTCCTTGTTTTCAATGTAATCTGTCTATTTTGCATTCATTCATTCATTGTATTTTTTTTTACTTTCTTACTGCCTGTTGAGTTTTTTTGTCATCACAAATGTGTGGTCTGTTCCCAGGTCAGTAGCTCCACTCCTAGGACGACTATAAGCATGATCATCAGTGGTCGTAAAGGAGTTCCTCCATAGTTTTTGTATTGTATGTTACAAAATAGCTATGATACCTAAGACGCAGTGTTTTAAAGGGGACAAATTGTGAAAAACTCACCTTTTTCAGTGCTTTTGCAGATACATGTGTGTATCTGGAGTGCCTACCATCCCACAAACTGTGAAATAACACAACCCAGTCAGTTATTTGTGGGCTACCTAGATTAGAAAACATGTGATTCAACAAGCAGAGCTGGCTCATTAAAATATATCACCCACAGCTTGAGAACTACCTTTGCCAGGGTGCACCATATTTTTCCTTGCAAGCCAATTAGAGCAGACTGGGATTTTTCTGGAGGGGAGCTTAAAGAGACAGGCACTAAAACGGAGCGTTTCAGACAGAAAGTGAATACATGTATATTCAGACAGACAGTATGAGAAAAATAAAGTGTTTTTTGAACATTACAGCATGTAAACATGTTCTAGTAGAAACCCAAAATACAAGTATGACCCCTTAAAGGAGCATGATTTGTCCTCTTTAATTCAGTATCATCGCTACAGCACCCAAAAATTACAGAAAAGAATCCTGGCTTTACAGTCATACAATGTTTACAGTCATGTGCGTTATCTAAAAGGATTACCTCATGACACTTAAAGTCAGGACATAGCGGGATTGATTGGTGAGGTTACTTTTTTGATAGCAGCAAACAATAATTCATGCCTAATAAGCCTGATTGACCAATCAGATTGCTTGGCTGGAACTTAAGTGGAGTGGAGTACTGAATCAATAATGCAGTGTTGTTTTTTTATCCAAAGTTTGATTACAAATGAACTGTGTGTTTTTTGTCTGTGCCTTGGATCAACTGTTTAGATTTCCCTGCTAACTCCTTACAGGTAACCTCAGCCACTAACGGCTCTGCTGCGGAGTGCACGCTTGTTGAGGAGGGACCATGGAAACATGAATAATGGCAGCACAGAGATCCCCTGCTCCTGGGCTCCACAAGCTTTCCTATCTGGTGATAAAAAAGAAAAAAAAAGTCACATGAACAGAACTACTAATTGTCTTTTCTATGTAGTTTAGTTTTCATTTTTTTATTAGTCCCTTTAAAGGTTTTTGTAACTGTCTATCTGACTGATATATAATACTAATTCACTTAACCGTGAAATGATAACAGAGGTACACTTTACCTGTTAGAGCACAATTATGTCCGTATAGCAGATACTTGCACAACATACTTCAAGGCTTGGGGAGGGAAGGAAGAGAAAAAGTTAGATAGATATTCCTAGCAATACATCCTGGTTCTATACATTTATGAGGGAAGTTATAAAGATGAGAGAAGAAGTGGTGGAAGTAGTCATGACAACCAGCGTTTGTACTGAACTTCCTTGCTTTGCATCCCTGTCAGTACCATCAAAATGTGTGCGTAAGGCTGCCGCTTTTCCTCATCAGCTCAGTCTCTCATCTAAGAACATCACTTTTGATTCTCAGAGACGTTAAAGTACATCTGCCCAATATTACCCACTATCCCTGAGGTCCAGCAAACTGATGAAAGGGTAGGAGGCAGAGAGTATAAACAGGAAATCCACACTGAGCCTCATAACCTATACAAGCACAGTCACAATGGAATTATAAAGCACAAATCGTACCATGGACAACACATTTTATCCCCCTTTTGTTTTCCTTTTTTCGTCTACCGTAAAGGAAAGGGACTTTATTCTTTGTGTCACCTGTTGAGTGACATATTAAACTTGTTTGTGTGTCTGTGTGTGTGATAGAGAGAGAGAGAGAGAGAGAGCTGGAGTTAAGAACATGACCAAGTCAATTATAGGAACCAAACAGGCAGAAAATCAATTAACTCACAGAGGCCTTTGAACTGCCTCCATGACATCACTCACAACACATTTTCTGACATTTATGTCCATTTATAACTGGCTGGCACAGCAGTTGATGAATTTTCTGATGAAGCCTCACAGCTAAGAAAATCACTGCCCTAAATATGAAACTTTATACTTTCCCTCCCCCCCCCAAAAAAAAAAAATTCTTTGTGATGCCAATGAAATGAAAAGATCATGAGCGCCAAAATGATTATTGTAAAAAACAAACAATAATAAATAATTGACGTATCTGAATAATTTGAAGCACAAAAAAGAGATTATATAGAGCACAAACAAAGCCAATGAGGATCATTTTCAGTCAGCGGCATAATCAAAGTCATGCACAACATTGTTTCATGTCGACACTGATCGTATTCCGAGTTTAAATTTTGGATTATAAAAACAAAATGAGGGACAGCGGAAGATACTCAGGCGTGTATGTTTACTCTTTTACAGGGAAAAAAATGTTGTAATCCCAAAATGTTTACTTGCTCACTAGAGCTTCAAAACATTGACCTCTTAACAGCACAACTTTTGCAAGCGTTGACTCTGAAAATGGTGACAGTTTACTGCACAGGTCTTTTCTTGAAAGACAGTAATTTAAATATATGATAATAAGCTGTGAAGGGAAGTTTTCTAGCACATACAGGAAGCACACACACACATACTTCAGACAGCATTCCAGTGGTTGAATGATCCTCGACCTGCGTACTCTCTGAAAGCACAGACATGGTTATTACTGACACACAACATGAACCACCAGAACATTTTTTAAAAAAGAAGCGGAGGAAGAAGTATAGTGCAGCACTTGGCTGTCAGTCTTGGCTTGCACAAACAGAGACAGATCATTGATATAACACTCTTCCGGGAGGCATGCCAGCTTCTTGTTTAGCCAGACCTAAAAAGGTAAACAACAATATATATTTAGCCACCAGCGCTCAAGACTGTTTCTACAAACCCTAGATGCTGCAGCTGTGTGTCCATATGGGTGCAAAGACGTTTTTTTAGGAAACTCAGAATAGAACAATGGACACTTCACATGCATTATGCCAGAATGTCGCCAACTATCAGGTAATATATTCCTCTCATAGAACCAAATGGCTTAAAAAGAAAACAACGTTGGACTATACTGGCTGTTAATCTTTTTTTTTTTTTAGCCTGCATGAATGAGAGGTGAGACATCTGTGATGTGGCTGTGGATTTGATTTCTTTATCAGTATTGTGTCCTTCTCTCTCGTCTTGTTTCTTTTCTTTTGTGCTTAATGACAACCTTGCCTTGAAGATGTTCACTTCAAAAGCACACAACAACAAACGCCAATTAAAGCAACACTAGGAAACTTAACAAAACACTTAGCGCAGCACTCTGTCCTTTAGCTCCTGAAACACACTCTCAGAAGATGTCTTTCACTTTGCTTCTTTTTTTTTTAAGCTCGGCTGACAGAAGTGCGCTTTGATACAACAGAGAGCGCGCTCAGTGTTCTGTCGTACACGCTGCACAAACTGACGCACAACACACACACAAAAACAAGCACACATATAAACACACTCTTAAACCTCGAAGGTTACTACATTTATAATTGTAATCAGCGAGCTGCAGAGCACAGCACTGACACCCTAACAGGCCCTTTGAGCCTGATCGTTTGACCTTGTGATCTTCAGGAAAGGAAAAAAAAACTCTCCAGTAAGGAGACCATAGTGTCATCGATGGGGATTGAGTGTTGGACCAATATTATGTTCAAACTCACGGTTTTTAGAAGCATGAATAAAATAAAAATGATGATTATTTTTTTGCACCACTATCTTAAAAGCATGATATTTTGAAGTGCCTCCTTGCACTTTGTGTATATATTGTAGGTAACAGATGTTTTTTTTTTCTTTGTTTGTTTTGTTCCTTTTGTTTTCTTTTGGGGGGCATTGAAATGGTATATAGGAATATAGTTTCATTGCTGTGACATTTTTAATGTAATCCTCTAGAAAAAATATATCATCTATGTCCTGAGTAAAATTAGATTTTAGACAAAATGTATAGAGAGGAAATTGTGTAATAAATTGCTTGTTTTTTTATTCTCTAATAGCTGTTAACTAGTTGTTTTACTTACCTGTCACACACCAATATATAAATATCTTTCTTTTTTTTTTTTAATCTAATGTAAGCGTTTTGAATGTTTGTTCCATGAAGATATAAGCAGTGTGCATTCATTTTCATTGTACATAAATAAATATATAACTGTTCTGTTCAGTGGCGATGCAGAATTTTCCGGAAATTACAGTGATCCTGAAGCAAACGCTGTTTGCACGACGACGAGAAAGAAAGAGAGTGAGAAAGAGATAGAGTAAGAGAGCGAGGGGAAGTTTTTTGTTTTTAAAAAAGGGGACCAACATGAGATATATTTTGGTGGGAATTACTGTGATAAAGGTTGCTGAGAGACCAATAAAGGAAAAGGTCAAATTTGCCCTGTACGTAGGATAGAATGAGGAATCAAACACAGACTAGTAGTTGATTTGAGAGAAAGAACAAACAACATTAGATGCCTGTTATAGTATTGAGCAACAGTCCTCAGGTGACTCATCTGAACCATTTTGTCTTTTCAATGAAGGAAAACTGGCTTTAGTCTCAGGCATGTTTGTTTACATGGTGCATGTGCATTTAAAGCTGCAAGACATGGATATCTAGATCTTTTAGAGTCTGTGTTCACCTTGACTACATACCACCACTACACACATTTGACCTCTGACGTGCCATCAACATCATGGAGGTTTATAGAAATCCCACTTGGTAAACTGCCTTTACTCCACTTGCCTTTTTTTTTGCTTTTTACACAGAAACTATATGCACGCACAAACACCTGGAACCTGCTGAGCTAAATGGTACTGATGAAATGGAAATTGATTGACACAGTATTTTCAAACAAAGAGCCATTATATCTTCAAGCTTGTCCTTTTTTTACTGAAATGTGTCTTTTTGAAGAAACTCCTAAACAGAGCTGATAACCTGTCTCACTCCTGCCTACAATGTGCTTTCCTGATCTTACTTTTCTAGGCCTTCCCTCTTTGTAAAGCTGTTGTAATTTTGATGTAAAGGCGGAGCGTATGTGTGGAGGAGATACACTATTGAGAAAAAAAAAGACAAAAAAAGACATGAATTCTTTCCTCGGCCTATGGTATACATAAAAAATCTGTTTCTACATATCAATAAGTGTTGTACCTTTGGTGTACATATACAAATATAACTAATAAATGTTGATTCATAACTAAATGTTGGCTTTTTGACTGTGTGGTATTTTTTTTAGATCTTGTCACATAACTGTCACACACAGAAATGACAGAAACAGTTGGCACATGATAAGATCAAAGGGCCAAGACAGTATGTCATGAAAAAGTCATAGTATAGTATGCCATAAAAAAAGTTATTGTATAGTATGTCATAAAAGAGTCATAGTATTGTATGTCATAAAAGAGTCATAGTATAGTATGTCTTAAAAAACCCATAGTATAGTATGTCATAAAAAGTCACAGTATGGTATGTCATAAAACCGTCATAGCATAGTATGCCATAAAAATGTCATAGTATAGTGCCATAAAAATGTCATAGTATAGTATGTCATAAAAAGTAATAGTATAGTATGTCATAAAAAGCCATAGTATAGTATGTCATAAAAAGTCATAATATAATATGTCTTAAAAAACACATAGTATAGTATGTCATAAAAATGTTATAGCATAGTATGTCATAAAACGTCATAGTATAGTATGTCATAAAACGTCATAGTATAGTATGTCATAAAACGTCATAGTATAATATGTCATAAAAAATAATAGTATAGTATGTCATAAAGAAGCCATAGCATAGTATGTCATAAAAAGTAATAGTATAGTATGTCATAAAAAGTCATAGTACTGTATGTCCTTAAAATGTCAAATATAGCATGCCATAAAAAGTCAACACTATGGAAATATTCCATCCCTATCTTTCAAAATGGCCGTCTTAATATCAGTCTTTGTTTCCTGCGTTAACATGTTCTCACATCACGACCCCGGTGCCATGGAAACCTCACTTCCTCTTATGTGGAGGCAATGTAACCGCTCTCAACCCACTGTCATTCCATTCACTCGCTGCCCTTTTGTCTTCACACATACAAAGTAATCAGTGAGTGAACACACCACATTCCTGCACATCTCTTTTCTATACACATTTATTTTCATTCATGACTTTACAAATCGTTTCAGCGACATCTTTTTGTTAATTGTCATAAAACCTGCCTACACTAGTGCATTAGCTACTTCTCCTCAAAAACGAATCATGAGAGCAAAAGCAGGAAATAAACGGAAACAACAAAAAAAAAATCTGTTTGCAATCGCTGTTTGTAATTCAGCGTTTTCATACTGAAAGCCAGGAAGAATTAGCTATCACACTGGGAATAATATTGATATGACACAATGTATGATATATTTCACCAATGAGAAGGTCAGTAGAAAAAACTGCAGCAATTTTGTTTACATATGAAAAATGTACAGAAACTGGCACATTGAGGCCTGGGCAAGCACACAAGCTTCATTCATCACTCCCTTCCCCCCTCGGGAGCACACAGACGACGTTGTCACAGCCCCTTTCTTATGAAGAAACCGTTACATTGCTATGTGTTTACAGCACATGGGCCCCCCATTATCATATGTGCCATGCAGTTTAGCATCTAAAGCTAGGCCGCCGTCACTCACTTGTCACGATTGAGCTTAAATTTTGCATTGAAAAAATTATTTATTTATCCAATTCTTTCTTTTTTTTCTTAATTAATCAATGTACACACTGTGTATATAGCATGTATACATCATTTTTATCATTATCCTCAGGATAACATCAGGGATTTCATCATCATATTCCCAACCCAATAGAAATGTATGTAACTGACTTCAATGGTGCATCAATTGCAGCAGATTTGGATGCTATACATCAAGTTGATTCATACAATATCCACTCCACTTTGACTATTGCAAAAATCCATTCACAATTGTTTACCTCGGAGGTACTGTTTTTTTTCTAATTAAATAACTGTCAAAAAAATGACACATTCCTTTATTTAAAAAGGCATACAAAGCCCTTTTCTACAAAACAAGAAAAAAACACGGGCAGCTATTGCTAAGGCATTTCAAAAACATATACTTTATATACAGAGACCAAGAAAAAGAGAATCAACGCTGCATAAATTAAGGTAGTGACATCCCCAGTTGTCTTGGAAATGGAAACAAACTCCAGTCCACAGGTAAATGTCTGAAATATACACAAGGTTACAACAATAAGCGACCAAAACAAAGAAACAGAAAAAACATCAAGGGTGCTCAAAATGATTAGTTTTTCTATCTGCAGTATCTCAAATAAAATAACCCATTGATTTATTATTCCCCATTTTGGCTGAAAGGCCATACAATTTAGGATCCACCAATTCTACAAAAAGAGAATAATTTGTCATCGATATGTTCTTCACAAATTAGCCCCATCGCCACCCCCTCCCTTTAAAAACCAGCCCCGTCGTCAACAAAGCTCACAAACACAAAGAACTGACACAAAAACACACTCACGCACCCTGCTATGCATCAATGCATGACACCCCACCGTGCATGACGCTCCTTGACCGCCATTCGGTCCTATAGCTAACCTGGCATACCAGACAAACAAAATGCTGCACATGTTGGTTTGAAAGACCTGATCCCACTGAGAGGCAACAGCTTCAGACCCAGTACAATACTTTGTACCTCAATCTTTCTAAATAACACACACATACACCCCGATCCAGTGCTGGCCACCAAAGCAGTTATTTACCACCAGTGTTTGGAGCCCCCAAACCCCCCTATACCTATCCAATCTCCCAACCATCTCCTCACTCCATCCCTCCCTATCCTCACCTACTCTCTCTCCTGTCTGCCTCTACAGTCTTCTCTCTCTCTCTCTCTCTCACGCCAGCTGCTCTTTATCTGGCGACTCCTCTAGCGTGATGACGGTGAACTCCTCGGTGTTGCCGTTCTCCTGGATCTTCTCCTTGTTCATGAGGGTCACCATTTCCTGCTCTCTCTCCTGGGCGTGGGAGCTGGATGCTGATGCTGCAGCCCCGTTTCCCTCGCCGCCGTCTTTGGATGTGATATTCAGGGTTTGCTTTTTGCCGCACCAGCTGCAAAAGCACAATCAGACACATTTATTTATTATTGATTTTTTTTTGTGTGTTTTTTTGCCATCCCCCCAGTCTGCAGCAAAATATGTGAACATTGGAAACGCTGACTATTGATTACTGTGCTCAGTAAGACAAACGGGGTGATGTTTATGTCCCAAAACATGTTACATGACAGCTTTATTAGTTGTAAGATTTAAAACAAAAATAGCAATCAAAGTCTTACCTCTTTCTTTTGGCAACGGCTGCGCACACGAGAAGAACAGCAGCAATTGCCACAATCAGTCCAATGCTCAACACCCAGTCTGCAGAGAAACATAACAAGCCATGAGTCAACACTATAAAGGCTGAGTCAGTAAGAAATAAACAGTGAAAGACATAGGAGTGCACTTTTCCCAACATGGTCTTATTTGACTGCAATCACTATGGACCTCAGGGTGTTGGAGGTATATGTACTGGACCTAGCAGGACCCGTCCCTTGCCATTAGGTTGTTGTTGCTGTTGTGGAGGCGCATGCAACAAAAGGTAGACATTTAAATAATTTCAGATACAGGTTATAAACCGACGTATTCAACTTAGAAGTACCTAATCTCTCAAAAGTAAGCGAATTGAAAACATAAAACTGGATGAAATATTCAAATGTATTTGTGTTTTCAGGCTTTAAAAAAATCAAAAAGGTCATTTCAGAGAGAGAGAGCGTTCGTATTTGCTGTTCATTCAACGGAAACAGCTGTCAATCACTAGCAAACTCCGATCAAACTAGGCAGCGCTGATCAAATATAAAACGTTCTCATTTTACAGCTAAACAGTACACTACAAGATGTTTCTGAAAACATCTGAGGTGAGAAATAAGCATTACAGTAACAGAATATTGATTCGTATTTGATCAGCGCTGCCTAGTTTGACCATTTGATTGGAGTTCGCGTGTGATTGACAGCTGCTCAGAAACGGCAGACTCCAGCTCAGCTCTGATTGGTTGTTTTCCTCCGGTCTGTGAAATCTTGCAGATGCCATTAGGAGCACCGGAGGACACAGAGGCACAGGATTTTTTTCAGATTACCTGTCTCATGCACTACTGTCAGGATATAGTGACCGTTTTATAAAAATCCCTTTTTTTTTTAATCGTATTTGCTCCATTTCTACCCACTGCTGCTTTAAATTGTGTATGCATTTTCCTCTCTTTGTGAGGCTGCAGGCTTTGTGGCACCAGATACTGGATGCTACATAATAAGTTGCTTTTCCCTTTACATGGTTTGTCGAAAATTAGTCCGGTTATTTGTCTGGAAATCTAATTTGATTCATGAATTTGATTTGAATCTACATGTTCAGCAAATTGAAACATAATCTATGCCTTCAATTTTGTGCATATGATGTGTTTGTTGAATACGCTGAGCCTGATTGTAATTCCTCTTTGGAACATAGAGGAAAACTCACTGAGGCCTGTTTTGTAGTAAATCCACTCCACAGCTCAACCTAACACAAGGGGGCGTCAGGTGTTCCTAAAGTTACTCCAGTCCTCCCGAAACCTGTTGCATCTGATGACAGGATGTGCTGTTCTCTAAGCACGTTTCCATGCATTTTACATATGAATAATCTCAAGTATCTGCATTTTCTGTGATTACAATTTTGTAAATACAGAGGGTGGAGAAGTAAAATGCAATCCAAACATTACAAGAGAGTTGAATCACTCACTCATTCTCTCTGATACAGTCTCCAAAAAAATGTAACATTGTTAGCACCAAAGAGGAGCTTTTTACTTGTCAGGTGTTGTTATTTCACCTAAATCCTGAATACTTTAGTGAACACAACTTTGATTTGTAGCAGTTATGTGTTGCTTGTGTTTTTCTTACTTGATGTTCCGGGATCATCTCCTTGAGGCGCTTTATTATTGTCATCTTCAGCGGTAGGTGCTCTTTTCTCCGGCTCTCCAACAGGGGCCACCGGGGAGTCTGTCTCCTCCTCAGGACCGGTTGGCATCATCCCAGATCCAGTGGGCTGGTCCAACTCTGCAGGAGTGAAAGTGGACGCCACGCTGCTGCTGTCGCTCCCTCCAAGGGTGTCCTCTTCTACAGTGGGGCCGTTCGTGGCATCTAGATCGTCTAGTGTTGTGAGACTTGTGGTGGCTGGGGGGGTCGTTTCGGTCTCATCCTCCTCAGGGGTTACCGTGGTGTCACCCCCCTCACCACCAGAGGCATCATCAGGTTGTGTTTTCAGAGTGGTCTCCTCCTGGTTCTCTGCTGCTGTTGGGGTGTGAGGCTCTGGTGTGGGTTCAGCTGATTGACAAATAGATAGAGGGTCACGCATGGTTACAGTCATGTGTAACTTTTAATGTGTTTTGTAAGAACATTAACCATTTCTTAGCAATATTGTGGTATCTATCTGGATATCATTTTACAGTGTTGTAAAGCCTGCTTACATTCTCTCTGGGATTTAAAGTGGATTTTACTTTTCAATTAATGTCATTATGCCAACATTAATATTGTAATAATACATTACAATACAAAACATATGAACATGCATGTTTGAGTGGAGTTTCTCGCAATCTTATGCTCAGATATCCACCATACAAATAATTGAACAATGTCTCCTCAACAATACAATCAGAGAGAGCCATTAAAGAAATGGCATGCTGCAGGCACTATGTAAGTATAGAGTAGACAATGAGTAATGTCCTGCTTGATGCTCTTTATACCATTCAGCTCACTTCTATCTGGATTTTTTAAACATACAAAAATCATAGTTTTGATGTTGTTGTGCTTCTTAAAATTGGTGTTAACTGACAGGGCACCTTCTTTTTGTGAAAACAGGACTCGGTTTGAAAGCCATTGTTGTACCGTTTTTGTTTCAGCACACTGTATTACTATCATTATTGTCAAATCCATCAGAGCTATTTCTATTATGGATTCATAAATCACAATTCTGTAATCCCAAGATTTCTCTGTAGGACAACACACAGTTTACTGCAATGTAAAGTGTTACCATTGCTAAACTTGCTAAACTGCAGTTTTCAAGGACCGGCTTTAGCCATTTTGGTGCCCAAGGGTGAAATTCGGAAATTTGCACTTGGATAATAAAAATTAAGATTTTTATTTTCATATATAACTATAGGCTATAGCTGATCCCTGATATTATTGGCTTAAAGTGTTTAGTCAGTTTCACTCGGTTTACACTTTTCACTAACAAAGAAGTGCGGCTAGACAGATGGAAAAAGTGTGAGAAGAGTTACAGGGGTCAAAAGTGTATTTCTTTCTTTCTTTCTTTATTTAATCATTTGTTACTTCAATGCAGAAAATGAAGGGCGCCCACCATCATTTTTTAAAAATAATATCTTCTTTCTTTTTTTTGAGGGCGACTATGCCCCCCTGAAGGTGGCGCCCTAGGCGACCGCCTATATGGTTTATGCCTTAAACCGGCCCTGCAGTTTTCAAAAGAAAGGTAACCTGGTGTTGGGTAATCTGAGGACTCATTGGCATTCAAGGCGGTCGTTCAAGGTAACCTCACCAAGCTGTCTTGTCGGTGAGCCAGAGATGATTAACTGTATGGCCCACCTCAGGTAACATTGCCAGGAGCTGAGAGGACGTTGGCGTTGACTATAGAGATGAGATCATTTGGTAACTCGACCGAGGTGTTGTCTAAGAGGTTTCATTTTCTTTGCCTATTCAAATACTTACTGTATGCGGAGGGTTTGTGCGTGATCTTGCAATAGGAGTTTGAATTTCTAAATTTGTTTCTGGTCAGTTCCATGACCAATGCCGAATATGAATTTCATAACCTGGAAATTCTGCATGCTGTGATCGTTGAATGTTGACATTCTATACAATATTTCAGTTGATCTAATGATAGATACAAAATTACACTGATTTTAAAAAGCTTTTTTTCTTTTTTTTTTACTGGATACTGGACTCGTACTAACCTGGTTCATCTGAGGGTAAGTATTCTTTATCTTCAAATTTTTTCGTACAGTTCTTGTCAGGCCCAGCTTGTACATGGGGGAACAGGAAGTAGACGTTATAAAAATGGAGGGTCAAACAACAACAGGTTTATGCGATGCAGACTGTAAATTTACATGACACTTGAGTAATTTGTGTATCAGCTTTGGACTGCTCTGATAAGTGTAACTGACTTTTCCCTGTGGATATAGTCACCTGTTACATCATAGCAGTAGACGTCACTGGGTTCCTCTTTAGTCACATATGAATGTATGATGAAGCCAGTCATGTTCTGTGCACAGTTCTCATGGTGTGAGTGTCTGAGGATGGCAGTGCTCACATTGTTCATCCAGCCGTTCCTGAATGGACACAGTAACAATATTATCATTAGAAGACATATTTGTTAATACAGAATGCAATCTGTCTCCAAGTAGCCAGGTCTAAACACATTACATCATACAAAAAAACGGATTCACATAGAGAAATAGAGAAAACTTGAGAAACAGATGACTTCTTTCATTGGAAATCTCTGTGATGTCTACCACATGACAACCATGTTGTAACCGTATTGTAAAACTGGAAGACCTTCTTCCTCTGTTCTGGTTTCACATATTGGGATGAAGTGCTTTAATGGAAACCAAGTGCATTTAAAGTTGAAGTTCAACTGTGGGATTTAATTGTGCTGTCTGACTATGAATAAAATCATTTGTGACATTTTAGAACTGAAGAAGATCCAGAAGGCGAAATGTTGAAAGACGTGAGAGGGATCAACTCATGGCAAGATCTTGAGAATTTTGGTCCATAAATGTTTCATCATGAATGTTCTGTATTTCTTTAATGTTTTACAGCTTAAAAATGTACATTGTATTTAAAAAGGAGTGTCTTCAGTAAATAAAAAAGTCTTGTTCATCACGGTTAATACAAATAATTATGAAACAAAGCCTTGTGGTTTCACCTGCATGTTTCCATCTTTTTATCATAGGCCTCCTGGACTTGATCTGGACTCGCCAAGACGCTCTGCAGCTGCTCACACACCTCTGCGGCCGTTTCAAAGTTCAGGGAGTGACGCGTCGCTCCCTCAGCCAGAAATACCCCGGCATAGCTGCAGGTGCGCGAACTCACTGTTGGGAAATAGAAGGAAAAAATATGGGTATAGGATTCATCACCATTTAGACACAGTATAATGGGGGTGGGGTCATCACTTATGTTCTTTTTCACTGCAGCACTTGAAATGTTAAATCTAAATAATTTCTACCCAGCCACAGTCTGACATATTGATTTTTAGAAGACTATGGCTACGGAGGGCATACAATATTTTTGGATGAGATGAGAAATTGTTCTAGTCAGTCAAGAACAAATCTAATAACTGAATGACACATTAGGTTTAAGACAGATCCAGATGCTGTTGTTCTCGATTAATGATTTCCTGGCAGAGAAAACCCAGCTATTCACTCAATTCAACTACCATAATTTCCATTCAGAAGCTTCGGTTACTGATTTCTATAAGACACTGTGATGGTGTGCATGAATGCTTAAAATAACATCTTGATCTATACATGTGCAGTGTCTTTTGCGTCATCATTCAGGGGTTGAGTCACGAGACGACTGGTTTGTTCAGATGAGATCTCTGGGAGAGGAACATCTTGAGACAGGGAGTAGACTCATCTATAGCGTTTAGCCATTCAGGTCCGACTAAGTCTTTTTTTGTTCAAAACAGTGAGCAAAGAATTGTCTACATAACCCTTAGAGACAAGGAAGGATATACAAAGGTATGCACACACATGGGCTACACTATGCTGTATGCTTTAGATGCCTCAAATAAATACTCAATCATGCCATCACAAGAAAAAGTTTCACTACACTTTCCACCACACTAACCGACCTCTTTCTCAAATGGTTTAGCCCAAACCAAACTGTGATGCACAGCGTGTCTCTCGTGCGACGCTCAGCATATTTGCTTAAGTTTGCTTGACCAAAGGAGAAACCTCAGGGAAATGACTTTGCCTCGTTGAAGTGAAAACAAAAAATGCAAACTAGGTCTATAGCAAATGAGCGGATGAACAGGCAGCATGTGTATGTATAAACACGTAGATCACTTTCAAGTAGCCATATGCCCATTGCAAAATGAATGTAATGGTTGGAATAGGCAAGACATAGATTTCAGAGATTCAGAACACGAGTCTTGCGCTGAATATTTACTGGTGACTTTGTCTCCATATAGTGATCTTTGCATGGTTCTCCCTCCCACATAGAAAAAATGCATACGAATTTCAGTGGAAGTCTACTGAAGACTATTTTGAAAAGCATCTAATCTCCATTATGTGCAATAACATAAGATTTTATGGGAAATAGAAGAAGTCATAAAATGTATTATCAACCCTGAAAATTTGATCAGGAAACTGATGAGTTCGTTCTGCGGAAGCTTAACAGATAGTCAGGGACTAAAGTGCTGAAAACAGAGGTGACAATATTTTGTGCAGAATCTCAATACTCACAAAATACAAGAGTCAGAGCAGTATATTGCACATTGCCTGTGGGTATCATATCCCATACTGTTAAAACTCTAGAATAATTTGCATAAGTAGGGTCCTTTACCACAAACACCAGATGTCATTTATCAAATTTATCAGAATCCGTACCGTTCATGCACAGAGGAAACCAACATCATCTGTTTGGTGTTTGTTTATCAAGTGCTACCATGGTGACAGCTGCACGGGATGTGAAAGATGTCTAATGCGTCACCCAGCAACAACACCAGATTTGTACATGAAAACAGCAGAGATAACATATACAGCTTCGTCTCTGGGTGCCTGGCAAACAGAAAAACCTACAAGTCACACCTGCTACACAGTTTTTGGATTTGAATGCCAACTTATTTTAGTTAACAACTTCCACTAATTGAAATGTAAGTGTAAAACCTGCTCCCTCACAATATTACAACTACTTAGCAAAAGGCCAATTAAGAACAATTCCTGTAAAATATATTGTAATTTTACACAATGGTCCTGCAATAGTGTGTGAAGGAGCGCTATCGCAGGTCCTTCCTTCCTGCAGCTGTCAGACTCCACAACCAGCACTGCTCCCAGTAGACCACTTACACACGAAATACTGACAATAACTGCACTTTACTGTACACTGACTGTGCATATCAGCATATCATATCATCATATCATTATTACTACTCAGGTGTAATTCATACTGTGCAATACTTTCAGTTGGAATTTAATTTCATTCTCACTGTGCAATATAATTTTCCACTTGTGCAATTTTTTAATAGTCTGTTTATTGTCAATACTGTATATACTGCTCCTATTTTGTTACACTTTGTTTAGCTCTTTTTAAACTGTGTTAGCTGATGATTCTTGTTTTTTGCACTATCCCCTTTGCTGCTGTAGCCTACACTGCAAATTTCCCCACTGCGGGACTAATAAAGAAATATCTTATCTTAATACATACTACATTTGTGAAGCTTTACTGAGAGTGCATCAAGGTCAACTCAGTGGTTTGTGGATTGCATGACATTGTACGGTATGTGCTCACTCACATAGTAATCACATCACTTCAGGGCTCCGCAGACTGAATCCAGCATGTCGTCTGTAGCGGGCTGACCACGGCTCAGTTCACTGTTGCTGGATAATGTTACAACCAAACTTTTCTTCACTTCTGGAGTGGGCAGACCGCGGCTAATCTACCGCAGTTACACTAATCTTAAAATCTACATTACGTGGATGCTGGATAAAACGTTACAACCGGACTGTTCTTCACGAGTCAACACGAGCGGATAGCCAACTGGAAGCGGAATCAAACCAGAGTGTATTTCACCGATGTCAGACTTGATACTAGCTTATAACACTAATAGCGTTACCGCCAGCAAATTACCTCCGCTAATTAAATCCATGCTATACTTTCTAACCGCAGTAGTTATGTCAAAGCAAGCGACTAATACGCCTATTTGGAAATTACCTTCACTAGGTGTATTTCACTGGTGTTTCTGACCGTGAGTAGCCGCAAATTGGATGTGTTTTTTCCCGTAAACTAGAGTGTATTTCACCGGTATTTCTGACCGTGAGTAGCCGTGACATATGTGTCTTTTTTCCTGTGAACTCAAGTGTATTTCACTGGTGTTTCTGACCATGAGTAGCCGTGATTTGGGTGTGTTTTTTCCTGTGAAGTACAGTGTATTTCACTGGTGTTTCTGACCGTGAGTAGCCGTGACATGTGTGTCTTTTTTCCTGTGAACTCAAGTGTATTTCACTGGTGTTTCTGACCATGGGTAGCCGTGATTTGGGTGTGTTTTTTTCCTGTGAACTCAAGTGTATTTCACTGGTGTTTCTGAACATAAGTAGCCATGATTTGGGTGTGTTTTTTCCTGTGAAGTACAGTGTATTTCACTGGTGTTTCTGATTGCGAGTATCTGTGACTTGTTTTTACCCTGTGACCCAGAGTGTATTTCACCAGTCTTTCTGATTGCGAGTATCTGCGACTTGTTTTACCCTGTGAACCAGAGTGTATTTCACCAGTCTTTCTGATTGCGAGTATCTGCGACTTGTTTTTACCCTGTGAACCAGAGTGTATTTCATCAGTGTTTTTGACCGGTGAGTAGCCACGACTTGGGTGTGTGACGCAACTATGTCATGGCAGGTGTATTGCTACAAGCAGCAACACCACAGACCAAGCATTGGACCCGTTCTGAACAGGCATGTTTTCAACGGGCACTGCACTATAGTACTCCATAATGACAGCTATAGCCTCAGCACAGAGGGAGGTGCACTGCACAAGTTTCTCAGGCTGCATCCTAAATTTGACGCCTGCATTGTGTTACATCCTGGTCTCCTGATTAAGGTCATGTTTTGTTTCCAGTTTTGTTTGTATTTCCTGTTTTATTGTGGTAAACTTGTTTCAGATCCTTCACTTCCTGCCCCTGTGTGTTTCCCGCCTCTGTGATTACCTGCCCCGCCTCAATGAGTTTCACCTGGTCCTGATTACCCCTCCTCCCTTTGTGTATTTAGTCCTCGTGCTGCTCCTTATCTGTTGCCAGTTTGTCTGTTCTCCCTCTCAGCGTTCCAGCCTTTTGTTCCTTGTGTGCTCTAAACCCTTTGCTGTTTGTACTATATTTTTTCCCAGCCTTTTGGATAACTTTGCCTGTTTTGGACTGATTAGCTGTGTACTGAACCATTTTGCAAGTAAAAATATTTATTAAACTTGCCTTTTTTTTATACCTGCTTTTGAGTCCTTGTCTGTTAGCCCAGCGTGATGCATTGAGGCATGTAAATGCAAGAAGAAGAAAATAAACTAAAATATTGCGATGACATAAGACAATATATTAGTTTTGTCTTAATGAAAAGTCATGCATGTTGCAGTTATCCCAACTGCATATAATTATATCCCAACTGGAGATGCAAGATATACCTCAGACCCTAAGCATTTAGGAAATTTGCTATTTGTTATGTTGTGGCTATTTTTATCCCTTTAATGTGGAGAAAGCTGACTTCTAAAAGACTAGATATGATTTTTAAAAAAAGTCCCCCGACTAATTTTTCCACTGGTTGTTATGAGTAAACAGAGCTAGCTGCAGGAAGTTGAGCTCTCTGCTGTTAGTGGCAAGTTTCAGTTGTTGTTTGCTTCTCTATCTTACACACACACACACACATACACACACTCAACCGAAAGCACCCCAACACATGCTGCCACATGGCACAGACAGTGTCCCTGAAAGTAAAGGGGTGAAGACAACAGCCCTGGCCTTGCAAACCTGCCCAGAGGGATCAAAGGGAGCACAGCTTACCATCAGGGAGCTGAAAAGAGGGCTGACATGAATCTGAGGCGCAAACATTAGTATGCAGAGGGAATAGTCATGGGTGTCTTTATACAGTTGAGAAGCCTGCGATGCCAAGACACTGCCTCTCCCAAAGGCTCCATTGTCACCTAATAGAGTTGAAACCAAGGATACTGCAAAGTCTGGGGGTACAGAACCGAAGAGAAAGGGAATAGCAGTGTCTTGCCAAAACCTCCAGAAGTAATAGACAAGCCCGACTCTCCACTCTCACTTCACTTTCTCTCCCCCCTCTCTATCTCCTTTTCTCTTGTTTTCTCTCATTGCCCTCTGTTTGTCTTTTCTACGCCAGCAATAAAGTACAAATTACCCCCCTGCATGCAGGTGTGCAAACACACAGGCAGATCACAGATGCTCACACACACACTTGAGCGATGGCTGATCATTTCTTGAGTCATAACCTTTGTAAAGCCTCGACACAGCGGGAGCACAGCGAGGGAGGCCCGTATGCTCAGTATCGTGATGTCAAGATAAACAACACCATCAGAAAACCTATTTATTATCTTCTGATCTGCATTTTTCTTGTTCCGCTTGTCTTTCTCAGATAAAGTTTACTGAAAATGCTCTCACTAGAGTTTGTCACAATATCGTGCAGGAACGCCATGCTTAGAACAGAGCGTCTACTGTACACTATACGTCGCACTATTACTGTAACATCCTTTTAGCCATAGTTCATCAGCTGGTTTGAGAGAGAGACCTTGTCACCAGCACTCCCACAATGCTCCAGTGTCCTGCATTATCACACTTGAGTGAAGTTACCCCGTCAGCAGGCATGTCTTTTCCCTCCACTGGTCACAACAAAGGTCCACCAGGCCAGTGGGACATGTGAAACATGAGAAATGGTGCAAATATGTGCACACACACACACCTACACACTCACAGCATTACCTGAAGGTCACAAGAAGGACTCTCGCTATCTGATTTTTTTTCCGAATGGGCCATTTCCTTTCTCACCATCCGTCTCCCTCCACCTCCACCCATTATATACACTTTTGAAAGCAGCTTTCTTTCAAATAGAACAGACATGTGCACTTTTTTTCCCTCTTTTTTACTTAAACGTTAGCCTCAAAGCTGTCCCGTAAATTAAAAAGAGGGTTTCAATGAATCCAAATAGATGATCTGTGATAAGAAATTTGACCTCCAACATTCTTTTCAGACATTCACATTTGAAAATAAAGGAGCCTTTAGTTTAGTGGACATGACATTCCTGACACTGCAGAAGTATTTTAATGGCTGTTATTTGCACTTTTATGTGTTAAGCTGTGATATTTTACCCAACAGAAAAGCAGTTTTCCACCTTATTGTGCACATATTTTCATGAATATCTGTTTTGTGTTTGTTGTTATTCTTCATGCAAGGGTTTTAATCAATGTTTCTATGATGGATTCTTTTTAAATAAATTGTTTTGGGGATTCTCAGAAGGAAAGTTAATTAATTTATTTCCCAAAACGTCAAACTATTCCTCTAAAGTAACAGTGTTGTTTGGTGGACCACCATGGGACCTTATTTCGGAAAACAGTAGTTAACGGCGAGAGACCAATATTTTTTGAACCCGTTTGAATTGCATCATGAATCACACATATGATGTTTGTCAATTTAAAAGATAATTTTGCAAGTCAAGAGAGTGGCTGTTTGTTGTAAAACTGTTGAAGTATAAGACTGTAAAAATAAACTGGGAAAAAAAAGTTTGGAAATTTGTGTTTGGTTGATTATTTCTCTGTTGTTACAATGCTAATTGGCATTGCATTTTACATCGTTGGAAAGCCTGTTTATTTACCTTCACATTGATGTCCAACTTGTAAGGATCATGCATTTGTGGGATGAGCAGCACAGTTGATTATGTGGGTAGCGCCCAAGAAAAACTTGTCAAAATTCTCTGCCAATGGTAAACAGTGTATTCTCTTGTTGGAATTGACTCTTGTTTTGAGTTGTTTGGTGGATTGGATGATTGAACTCTATCAGTAACAAGGAACAAACAAGACATTCGTTGCAGGTCAGCCAGCGTGGTTGTGTTGGTCACTCTAACACGTACAGCACGCCCAAGCTGATCCCACAAGTGTTGAATTGGGTTGAGGTCTGGACTCTTGGCAGGCCGTTCCATTCTCTCTACTCCCACATTGTGGAGGTAGTCTGTGATAACCCTGGCTCTATGATAACCCTGGCTCTGTGATAACCCTGGCTCTGTGATAACCCTGGCTCTGTGATAACCCTGGCTCTGTGATAACCCTGGCTCTGTGATAACCCTAGCTCTGTGGGGGCGAGCGTTGTCATCTTGGAGGATGAAGTTAGGTCCCAGATTGTGGAGATATGGGATCACCACTGGCTGCAGAATCTCATCCCGATATCTCACTGCATTGAGATGGCCTTCAATGATGCCAAGCCTTGTTTTGCCAGTGACATCATTGAAGGGAACACACAACCACGCTGGCTGACCTGCAACGAATCCTGGTTGAGGAATGGAATGCCATCCCGCAGCAACGTGTGACCAGGTTGGTGACCAGCATGAGGTGGAGGTGCCAGGCTGTTCTGGCTGTGTATGGATCTTCCACCGCTACTGAGGCTCCTGATGGTGTATTAAATGAATAAAGTGTAAAACTGTCAATATGTCTTGTTTGTTCCTTGTTACTGATATTTTTCCAAGTTTATGTAGGACTAATTAGAAAGACTACACACTCAAAAGTGGTGTAAGTGATGTCTCTCTCTCTGAAGCTACGATGCCTGTGTGTTTCGTACTGGGATGTACTCACACGAGCAACAGGTCTCGCTCGTTCTTTCTCTTTTTTTCAGCTGATAAAAAGACCAGGAGTCGCTGGATAAAAGCACATCAGGTAAGATAACTTTACATTAGTGCGTGGAGCATACTGTAGCAGTTATCTAGCTAGCTGGCATTGGTGAAGTATACACAAAACTAAATGATACTACGACAAACTGACAGCAAACTGAGACTTGCCATGACTCACAAAATGATGTTTTAAATTGACTGCTTAATTGTTGATTTCAGTCTAATGTTTCAGTTTATTTCATATAATGTCAAGTGGTGTGTGTGGATAACACAGGCTTGTTTGGTTTGTTTTATGGGTTCATAGGTTGTTTTTTTTTTGCAGTAACTTAGAGATCTTGTATTAATGGTCTGTTCATTATTCTGTGTCAATTTGGATGCTTGCTCGGTTTTGCTCATCCTATACTTACCTGGTCAGGTGGTAGGTTCCAGTTAGGCTGAGGAGATATGTCCCATTCACTGGAGTAAGAGGGGGGGTGGGGGGGAGGTGTTGGCAGCTTGTATGCTGTGAGGCTGCAGCTCTCATTTGTATGGTGTTCTTTTGATTCAGTGTAAATGTAGTTTCATTAAATTCCCCGGGTTTCGTTTTTGCCCTTTGTTTCAGTAAACCTTTTTTTAATAAATGCCACTTATTTGCACTACTCCTGCTTATCAACCTGGTTCTTCAGCAGCCCGTTTTAAAATGTTCCCGTGCCAAACCACCTCATCTGCCCTTTATATGGGGTGGCGGTGTTACAAATATCTATGTGTAATTTATGCAGCAATTCAAACGGGATCAAAAAGATATTTGTCTCTCGCCGTTGACTACCATTCATTTTATTTTCCCGACATAAGGTCCCGTGGTGGTTCACCGGAAGGGGCGGGACTCAGCCTCTCTATGGAATCAAGGCCTATTGAAAGAGGCTGGGGCACGCTTTATCAACTCGTCATATCTTTGGGGGTACAACACATGCACGGTAAAATCTGGTCTGCACTCGCCGAAATTGAGCCAATCGCAACGCACGACCGCATCGGTTACACTGTGCATGTGTCATACCCCAAGACCCGTGTCCGACGGTGTCCCAGCCTCCTTCAATAAGCCTTGTATGGAATAAGGAACCTCTTCCTTTTTTGTCCCAACATGCATTGTGTGCTCAAAATCAAAGTAGCCTATAGCCTATTGATCCAGTATCTGCTGCTATGCCCGATGATACAGTGAGTCTGGAAATCACTGTGTATGCGATGTGTGTACATTGCAGAGCTCTTTCTGAGCAGTTTTCCCATGGATACAAAGACTTTAGTGTAGACTATAAGGAGGGAAAGCAGACAGGTCAGGGGGAGAGTGTGGGTATATGAGGGTGAAACTCACATAAAGGTTTTAAAAAGCAATTAGAAGGTTTAACAGCACACAAAGAGACAAACGAAACCTGGAATATGAGGACCCCCGCACCATTTTTTAAGAGCAGTTCAATCAGTGTCAAATGCACTGGGTAAAGAAGAGGAGTTACATAAGATATTGGTGCAGGGCCATTCGGCTTCAGGGTGGTTGATTTGCAGAGGAGGGTACATTGGAAGAAGAAGGCAAACACGTGTCTGAGAGTCTCAGGTGGCAGGCAGTGGATGGTACTCAGACCTGTACAGGCACAAGCCCTCTTTGTCAGGGCCCAGTCCCGGGTCCACGGGGGCCCCATGACCACCTCTCACCTTGAAACCTGACACGGGTGCATGAAGCAACGCTACGCCAAGGAGGCAAATACGAATGCATTTGCAGGAAGTCCAGCGGTCGGGTTAGCTCAAGTGCATGTATTTGAGTTTGTTTGTTTGTGTGTGTGTGAGAGAGAGAGAGATGCTAATCCTCTGCATAGAGGAAGCAGGACTCAGAATTACGGTCAGTCTGTTATCACAGTGAGTGGACATTCTGCACTTGTTATCTAAATAGGAAACTCAAAAGATACAAGAGCAGCTCGCATATCAGTTGTTTAGGAGGTGTTGAAATCTCTGTGCATGTTGTCTTTGTGATAATCATCATCACTGATGAAACTCTTACTTGGTGTTAAAGACACAAAAACTGACACGTTATAAAATTTGGAAGATCATCACGAATAACTCTTTAAAGTCTTATGATCAACTGAATTACTGAAGTGCAGTAATAAATTTGTACCATCCTAAATTGGGTTTTTATTACACGCCTTGCAGAGGTCATAACGTTACGGATGAATTTAAATGGATTAAATCAATTTAATTAACTACTGTGTGGGGGGAAGTAATTTGAATATCTTTAGGTCATTTTCAGTCACTATACTGTCGTACAGATACCAGTTAAACCAGTAAAATTCGCTTTTTTTCCTGACAACATGCTCATATAAATGCGATTGGTTGGCATACAGTAAGTATCGTAAAAAACTCTCCTCAAATCTCATCTTGGTTAACTGGCCAGCCACAAGACGATGAGTCGTGCTCTTAATGATGTGCTTCAGGTGAAACACAGCCATGGGTTTAAGGTTCAAAGACAACGTCTGGACCAGGATGAGATCTAAACCACCGCAGGACACTTCTAGCCAGACACCAATTACTCTCACTACTCAAACACAGAGATGCATACACAAAAACTCCTCAGCACACAAGATGCCTTAAGGGCGCAAACACATGTTGAAGCACAGGGGGGTGTGGAAGTGGCTCCATTCCCTGTTTTCCTCTTCTCACATACAGTGCACATACAACCCGTTTAGGCAGTCTCGTATTTGCCTTTAAATACCGGTCAAATTTACAGCCTGATGCTGATCGTTCTTTGGCACAGTGCCAGAGGGAGTCTTTGTGAACAACCCCACCACCACTACCTCCTCAGGGAGCAAGCCAGACGAACCCTAGACCTGTTTGATTCAACTTCACCTCCAGAGATATATATCGCTCCGAGCCACAAATCCAATCAAAACCTTACACAGAAAAGCACATGTGAGAGAGCGAGACAAAGAGAAACAAGGGAGACATTTAGGGGGGTGGGGGGAAGCTAGAGCGATTGCTGAACATCCTTTGTGTCAGAGAATAAGCGTGGCGGCACAGACTCCAGCTGTATCAGCACAGCAAAAGAAGGGAAAAAAAAGACCTCTCTATTTCTACCTGAAAAGGACTGCTTGTGAAAGCTACACTGATCACCCAAAACTCTGATAAATAAGGTTCACTTCCCGGCGTGTGAATGTGTGTGAGACGAGAGAGTGAGCAAGAGCGCCTGTCTCCTTTGTGTCTGTCAGGAGTCTGAGACTGCCAGACGTAAGCCTGTCTGTGCTGGTGTAGCACGCGCTCTCTTGCCGGCATCCACTCATCCATTCTACAAGCAGAAGCAGCAGCAGCAGCAGAGCACATCCTTCTTTCTTTCACTGTCTTCTCTTTGCATGAACGCTCACTCAAATTCTCAACAAGGCTCAAGAAGAGGAAAAAAAAAAAAAAAAACAAGGATACAGTCTGGTCCTAAAATCTGGAAACAAAGGAGTGATGGCAAACCAGTCAGCCAGGCACACAATTTAGGCAGAATAAGGTAAAAAAAATCAATTAAAAAAATTCCTCAAACAAAAAGCCATCTGCTGGGCGAAGGCACAGCCCCCTCACCTTTAAGTTGCTCCGACCTGGAGGAGGCCAGTAATCCAAAGGTGACCCCCAAGACAAGCGTCCACATCCTGGGCAAAAGCGTCTGGCGATGGCTGGGTGAGTAGCTGGGGAGTAAAGGTGTGTAACAGTTCTCCTGTGGTCCTTGTCTTTCCTCTGCCAGGAGTGACGGGTGGTGTGTGTGTGTGTGTGTGTGTGTGTGTGTGAAAGAGAGAGTAAATGAGTGAGAGAAAAAAAAGAGAGAGAGAAGAAACCTGTCACTGTGGAGGGAGTTGCTGTGAGTGTCTGGTAGCTGAGCTGGAAGCTGACTCAGACTTTGCCCCAACTTTTCTTTTCTCTGCCCGACAGACACAGACTAGTGGCAACACACACGCAGAAGGGCAAGAGTGGTTCATGTGAGCACACACCCTTCTGCCTCTCCCACACTTGCCCCACCTCCCCTCCTGCCCCGCCTCGCCTCGCACAGCCTCCCTTTTCCTCTCTCTTGCTCTTTCTCTCTCCCCTTCTTCCTCTGCCTCTACATTTATTAATGGTTTAAGGAGAAGGTGATCTCTCCCTCTGTCTGGCTGCTTATCCTCGTCTCCCTCCTTCCCTGCCCTCTCCCCGTCTCCCGCCCTCTTCTTCCTCTTTTCATGTTCCTGACAGCAACAGTTTCTGAGAGCCCATCTGGTCTTTTGTTCAGTCCTCACTCCATTTCCAATTCATCCGATTTTCTTGTCTCTCTCTCTACCTCGCGCTCTCTGTCTTTCTCTCTCTTGCTGTATGTCTCAGTGTGATTCTGTGCTTCCAATTGAAAGAGGTCACATCCATTTCACAGAGACACACCTCATCCTCTGAGCTTTTATAGATCCAAAACATTCATAGGAAACTCACACATTTCTCTGTCTAACATCTGTTTTTACCTCTACCTTGATCTCATTGAACATGCCTGGCCAACATATATCAACTAATCAGAGGGAAAATGTTTAAGATGCAAAAGTAAGCACCGGTAAAGGGCTAGTCTAAACCTCTGTCTACTACACATAGGAATGACAAAAACAAGGGTTGTGGAAATCTGTTCCGCTTTTAGCTCAGGAGCCCCCTCATGCTTTAATAGGCTACTCTATCAAAAAGTAAGCACAACTACAAGCCAAGTATACATTTATGTACGCCTATAAGGCAAGAATACTTAGTTATACTTTTCTTAAGTATACCTCAATCAAAACATTAAGTACAATTCGTCCTATAAGCCAAGTATACTCAAACTTTTCTGTATGCTTGTCAGTATGAGCCAAGTATACTGAGACTTTTCTGTATACTTGTCAGTATGAGCCAAGTATACTTAGACTTTTCTGTATACTTGTCAGTATGAGCCAAGTATACTTAGACTTTTCTGTATACTTGTCAGTATGAGCCAAGTACACTTAGACTTTTCTGTATACTTGTCAGTATGAGCCAAGTACACTTAGACTTTTCTGTATACTTGTCAGTATGAGCCAAGTATACTTAGATTATTCTGTATACTTGTCAGTATGAGCCAAGTACACTTAGACTTTTCTGTATACTTGTCAGTATGAGCCAAGTACACTTAGACTTTTCTGTATACTTGTCAGTATGAGCCAAGTACACTTAGATTATTCTGTATACTTGTCAGTATGAGCCAAGTACACTTAGACTTTTATGTATACTTGTCAGTATAATCTAAGTATACTTAGACTTTTCTGTATACTTTTGAGTATGAGCCAAGTACACTTAGACTTTTCTGTATACTTGTCAGTATAATCTAAGTATACTTAGACTTTTCTGTATACTTGTCAGTATAATCTAAATATACTTAGACTTTTCTGTATACTTGTCAGTATAATCTAAATATACTTAGACTTTTCTGTATACTTGTGAGTATGAGCCAAGTACACTTAAACTTTTCTGTATACTTGTCATATGAGCCAGTAATTCGTATGAATACTTTTGTTAAGTATATCTCTGATATTTACATAAAAAGTAAATTGAAAGTATGCTCTCTTATTTTAAGTTTAAAAGAAGTATACCAATAGCACACTTGAATAAACTTCTTTTTGGTAATGGTTTATAGCACCAAGCTTGATTCTATCTGCACTATCTCAACTTCCTTCCTTTTCCACTTTCATTATGAGAAACTTGCTTCCACTCTTTACCCGGGATTAACATTTCACTTCACTTGGTGGCAGATGGAGTTATCTCGGGTTTCTGGAATCTCCCCAACGACAACATGTCTTGTGATTTTTGCATGTGATGTGTGTTATATCTCAAATAAACAACTGTAATAATTATGTGATTGCTAGTCTGACTTCCTTACCAACCAACCATGCAGATTGTCTGATGGCTCAGCATGTGGTAGTCATGGGGACAGCGCTTAAATAAACAGATGTGACCTGGCCTTTCAGGTGATCACAGTTAATATTACACTCAACAGCTTATGGCACTTAAATCACAGCATTTCCAGCTCATTTAGCCTATATCAGGATGGGACAAACAGGGACAATTGGGGTAATGGGTAAAACAACAAAAAATCACACGAACACAGATGGAAGATATACTTCAATGCTTCTCAACCGGAAACTAAATGCAAATGTCAACATGCTTACATGCTCAAAATGACAAATCTAAAATGGACCATGAATGTCCACATTTCATAGCAACCATCCAGCATCCAGTTGTTGATATTTTACTCAAAAACACAAATGTCAACCTCATGGTGGCGCTAGAGGGAAAGTCAGGGGATCATCAATGTTATTAAGATACATCATCTGGGAACCATTAATGTATGTGAAAAAAAAAATGAACGTGATGAAGTGCCCTCTAGGGCGCCCTTCCAGTGGAGAAAATGTGCCGAAATGTCCTCCAGGGTGCCCTTCCAGTGGAGAAAATATAACAAAGTGCCGTCTAGGGTGCTCTTCCAGTGGAGAAAACATGATGAAGTACCCTCTAGGGTGCCCTTCCAGTGGAGAAAATGTGACGAAGTGCCCTCTGGGGTGCCCTTCCAGTGGAGAAAACGTGATGAAGTGCCCTCTAGGTGCCCTTCCAGTGGAGAAAACGTGATGAAGTGCCCTCTAGGTGCCCTTCCAGTGGAGAAAACGTGATGAAGTACCCTCTAAGGTGCCCTTCCAGTGGAGAAAACATGACGAAGTACCCTCTAGGGTGCCCTTCCAGTGGAGAAAATGTGACGAAGTGCCCTCTGGGGTGCCCTTCCAGTGGGGAAAACGTGGTGAAGTGCCCTCTAGGACGAAATGCACTAATGGGTAACCTTAAAATGGAAAAAAAACATGATGCAGTGCCATAAAGGCTGCCCTATACATACTAGAAACCTTTCTGTGAGCTTGTGCCCCACTGCCACAGACAGCCTGAGTCCGCCACTGTTGCCATCCCTATTGCCGCATCACTAACATGGCTAAAAATACCAGGATACATCAGAACTGAGACTGCCATCAGAGCCGCAAACATAATCCCCATCACACAGATAATAATGAAATAAACATGCAGGCAAAGGAAAAAGTGGAATTCATAGCTGAACAATGCTGAACACAAGGCATGTACTCCAAATAGGTCAAGACAATAGGTCAGGACTAGACCCTGGACTTCCCTCAGCCTCACCTCCGGTTTGGTAACAAACCACTGACAAGAGCAAAAGGTCAAGTGGTTCCACAAGGGGCCATGAAAAACAGAGAGATTGATGGTCTTTGGTTAAACACAAAGCATGTTCACATTTAGTTTAAGGAACATATTAAAGAAATAACTAAGAATTTCACACTGACTGCTGGCTATGATTTCGCACACAGATTACAGTTAGGCCTATATGTTTTCTGACGACTGAATTCGCACCCACCATGATTTCACCAGAAAGATTCACACTTCCTACCCTACAGATACAAGTCACTTCCTGTTTTAGCTGTTGCCATAGTGAAACATGTTTAGTTCATCTGAAGCAACTGCCAAAAAAAAAAAAAAATGTCACAGTTTTTTTCCTCCATGTAAACCACATTGAATGTTCCCCTGTGTACATGACATGTGTTACATAACTAAAGTGTGCCTTGCCTGCATAAATACGTTGCCTGTGATATGAAAACTAATGTAAATATGCAGGCTATAAACTTAAAATTGATTTATAGTGCAATCGATTAAGGTACAGCTGCAAATGAAACAATAAAACAGTGACAGTAAGATACAGACAGATTGGATGATAAGAAATAGATCGTACTAGACAGAGAAGGAAACAGAGTGACAGAGAGACTCTGAAGACGAATGATTATCCAGCCTTCAGAACAATGTCTGTCCTAGTTTCTCTCTCTGGAGAAACAACTTTGAGAGAAACTGCAAAGACGATCCACTCCTTTAATGAATAGTTGGGTGAATGTGTAACATTTTCTGTGATTGATTAATCTCTTTTCAGACCGCTGAACATACAAACCGTCCCATGTAGGGTCAAACACTTGAGCGACTGAAAACGACACAAAAAGCTCGATCACCCTCAGTCTATAGAAGTAAAATAAACATGTTCACCTTGAACTCATCATGTTTAAGGGCTTGTGTGAACATGACTAAGTGAGTAAGTAGATCATTAAGTCTCATTGATGGGTGAAGTGGCTTCGAAAGAAGATGTCGAAAAGACAGCTTGTCTGTAACCAAACAGTTAACCGAGGGTTATTATCTGTGCTGTGTGACGTTAAAGCGGCGCAAAAAAAGAAAAACACAGGCTGTGAACAGCTGTATACTGGGCATGACTAAAGCTTAAATTAAACATCAGACTGCTGAGTCAGCCAAGACGCATCCAGCAAAGAAAAAAAATTCCATGATGGTTATTCACTGAGGACACACACACATGTGCGCTCTCACCAGACGCCCTTGTGGTTGGGAACCGTTGTGGTATAACGGCCGGCTAATGGCACCTCCTCAGCATTCCTGTTAGGTAACGTGCCTTTTTCCCTCCGACCGGCGCAGTCACTGGATTGCGACTAGATTGCTAAGATGTCCATATACGTACAGAGCAAGCGAGACGAAATCCATCATTCGCTGTCTTAACATCCAGTGAATATGAGTATTTGCACAGATGTGGTGCAGGGATGAGAACAACATGGTGTGCAGCTGGTGACAAAGACACATTTTTAACCTGATCCACCTACAGATGAACATGTGATCTGTTGGCATTTGTTAGACATATGTTTCTGAAAACTTCCTGTTACTATTTCCTGTTCTCTGGAACTACTGAGTGGCAACCAGAAGTGTATCTATGCTGTGCTGTGGGGGTGGGGGGGGGAGGGAGGTCGTCAGGAGTGTGGCCGATGGATGAGCTCTGCCTCGCCCTGCAGTGTCTCGGGCTGAATGAGCTATCCCGGCGTCACGGTAGCATGACTGGGCTGCTTCAAAAGGCCGGGCTTTGTGCAACAACAACAGAGCAAAGGGCCTCGCTTGTGTTTGGGTGCTGGGACAGCAGAGCGGGCGTGTTTGGACAGTGAGTGTCACAGAGTACTGTATAGTCATCAGGAATGTCTTGTGTCATCCCCTCATCTACTCTCAGTCAGCACAGTGATGATAAACCACAGCGAGCATAGGTGAAATGTTCGCAGATGCTATAACGTCAGTTTCTGGTTAATTTACACCTGCTTCCTTTCAGAACCCTCAAACGGGATGTCTTTAAGTTGAGTGGAAAAAGAGGCTTTTCTAAGAAATGACATCAAGGTCTAAATGTAGTAGAATGCAGACAGAAGAAGGAAGAGGAAGCACGAGGTGGCAATCTTACAGCCGGGCTTTTGCGAGCAAAGTCTGCAAAAGACGACTGAATAGAGAAGTGCTGGTAGTAAGGGAAAACGGGGAGACCAGAGGAAATCCTGTCAACAATGGTTGAACAAACTTGAGCGTGAGATAATGTGGACGAGAGCAAGCCTCTCACCAACGCTGGTGATCACTCGCAAAGCCTGTTCACACAGGGAAATATGTGTCTCTCCCACTCTGTGTGTGTGTGGGAGACCAAAAAAAGAGACTGGGAGGGACTCCTGAGAGGCAAAACAGACTAAAATGGGTCATTATTGGATGAAAAAAACATCAAGCTCCTTTTATAAGTGAGGAAATTATTCATCATTGATCCTTATTTTATCCTCCACAACACTACCTTCCTTGAGAAGACAGAAAGATCCGTTAAAAATCCATTTGATTTCATCTGAAAGCCTTAGGATTGTTAATAAATGAATACTTCCGAGCTTTGATACTGCCCAGGAGGACTAGGAGGGGATGGGTGCAGGCGTAGTAAAAGGGTGGGGTAGCAGACTGGTGCTCCCAGCCCCTCAATGGATGTGTAGCGGAAACCCTTCAAACATGGAACCAACACATTCATCAGACGACGCATCTGAAGGACGTCCAAATATCAGCACAACAGAAGTGCACACTCGCCCACTTCGGTCTCCATGGCAACTGCCTCCGTCTCTCCGCACCATGCTGTGTGTCCATGAGTCTGACCTACACGCCAGCGCGAGCCCCCGCAACCATCTTCAAGACCTCGCGCGCACAGTTAATCAAAACCTCGGCGGGGACCAATCTGACTCCTTCTGTCTGGTGGCTCTCTTATCCAGTTGTTACACATAACAAGATCGCTGGGCAGAGATTTATGGGCGGCAGTCAGAGGAGTAAATGTCAACACTGTGACAGGAAAAAGCCGAGGAAATGTCAGAATCTGTTTTGCTGCTTTTTCGCGGCGCTGATATTTGGAAGAGCATTGTTCAACTGCTCTGCTTAGCAGTCCCGGCAGCTTGTCAAGATGATAGCAGAATGTGATACAGCACGGAGGTCTAATAAAGGAACATGATTTCACCATCTTGACAAACAACCAAGGGCATATTAGGATAGAAAACAAGGATATTGCATCAACAGCAAGAATAGTTTACTTCATCACAAATATTAGGCCTGAAGGATATTGCATACCGATGACACAAAGAGCCTTTTTGTCCCAACATCTCATTACACTAGGCGGTACGGTAGCACAAGACCATGAGACCACTGATTTCTAGAGGAAAATCCCACATGGTTATCACCAGGTCTGAGCAATGCATCCCTGTTTTCCTGTTAATTTAGAGCTGGGATAACAGATCTGCCATCTCATATCAGAGTGTTTAAAAAACTCAAATTACCTACCACTTCCTGCCATTTTACCATGTGTTTTTTGATGTGCTTTGATGGCAGCTTACACATTGGTTTTGCCTTCTTAAGCAGCCGTTTCAATTTCGGAACCTGACTTGATCCCAGGTTGATCTGTGAAGCTACTACTATCTCTTCCAAGCAGCTGGGGAAGTTGTGCACACAGATAAATACTGCTGCACAATGCAGCGGTTTGGATTATGAGCCGAGTAATAACATATTTATATTCTATAAGGAGGAGATAAGTGGAAGTAAGGGGTTAGTCTGAGGCTGAACAGAGATGATGTCAGATGATGGAATGATTATAGCTTACAAAACTGAAAGATTAAAAAAAGCAAATGCTTGGTATGACTGATGAAAAGGTAATGTTTACGGTGACATTTCAAGTTGATCAAATCACAAACAATAAGAAAGACGTGACAGAACATCAAAAAACTGCATGTGCACATTGTTGTGCAAGCTTAAATGTTAAAGGGCACCGTTTTTGTCCTCTCCTCACTTTTTATTTGAGTGTACCTTCCATCACCGTGGTAACTAGCACTGTGGAAGGTGTATGTGTGTGTTGCAAATGGCTGACAGAACAGTGGACATACTGTAGAAAACAGCTGTGCTGTGCCAATTGCCTCTTGCCCCCCTCCAAGCCCCCATCCCTATGTACCCTGCCTGTATATGTCCTTCCTCAACACAGAATTCACACATCTCTATCTGATTCCACAGCAACCACAGAACAAAATGTCCTCGCTCTACAGTCACTGAAAAAGGGGAAGTACGTGAAGAGTTGTGGTAAAAGCAATATACCATGGAAAAGGGAACTATCAGAACGACATTTTCACTACAACCCCGGCCGTAATAACATTAAATATTAATACAGTTCCTGTACCTCTTTTCCATTGCTACCAGCATAATCCACCTTAGGTCATTTATATTCTGAGTTAAAAATGTAGAAACCCCATATTGTAAATCAGCAGCTCATAAAGAAGTGTCTTAAACCTGCAGTAGGCAGAATATTGTTTGGCATCTTTGGGCAAAAATAACATAATAACCTTTCAGCATATTGTAATTCAAGTGTTCTGAGAGATAACTAGACTTCTGCACCTCCTCATGGCTCTGTTTTCAGGCTTTAAAACATCTAGCAGGCTTTTTGGCACCAGATACCTGCAAGCTACATAATAAACTCAGAAAAAAAAGTTTGGAAATTTGTGTTTGGTGGATTATTTCTCTGTTGTTACAATGCTAACTGGCATTGTATTTTACATCGTTGGAAAGCCTGTTTATTTACCTTCACATGATGTCCAACTTGTGTCTCATGCATTTGTGGGATGAGCAGCACAGCTGATTATGTGGGTAGCGCCCAAGAAACATTTGCCAAAATGCTATGCCAATGGTAAACAGGGCATTCTCCTGTTGGTGTTGACTCTTGTTTTGAGTTGTTTGGTGGATTGGATGATTGAACTCTCTATCAGTAACAAGGAACAAACAAGACATATTGGCTATTTTACACTTTATTCATTTAATACAATATGTCAGGAGCCTCAGTAGTCAGCCTGGCACCTCCTCCTCATGCTGGTCACCAACCTGGCCGTTCCGTTCTCTCTACTCCCACATTGTGGAGGTAGTCTGTGATAACCCTGGCTCTGTGGGGGCGAGTGTTGTCATCTTGGAGGATGAAGTTAGGTCCCAGATTGTAGAGATATGGGATCGCCACTGGCTGCAGAATCTCATCCCGATATCTCACTGCATTGAGATGGCCTTCAATGATGACAAGCCTTGTTTTGCCAGTGACATCATTGAGGGAACACACAACCACGCTGGCTGACCTGCAACGAATCCTGGTTGAGGAATGGAACGCCATCCCACAGCAACATGTGACCAGGTTGGTGACCAGCATGAGGAGGAGGTGCCAGGCTGTTGTGGCTGCGTATGGATCTTCCACCGCTACTGAAGCTTCTGACGGTGTATTAAATGGATAAAGTGTAAAATTGCCAATATGTCTTGTTTGTTCCTTGTTACTGATAGAGAGTTCAATCATCCAATCCACCAAACAACTCAAAACAAGAGTCAACACCAACAGGAGAATACACTGTTTACCATTGGCATAGCATTTTGGCAAATGTTTCTTGGGCGCTACCCACATAATCAGCTGTGCTGCTCATCCCACAAATGCATGAGACACAAGTTGGACATCATGTGAAGGTAAATAAACAGGCTTTCCAACGATGTAAAATACAATGCCAGTTAGCATTGTAACAACAGAGAAATAATCCACCAAACACAAATTTCCAAACTTTTTTTTCCGAGTTCACATTGCTTTTCCCTTTACATGCTCCAATTCTACCTACTTCAGCTTTAAGAGCAAGGTCTTTGCCTTGTCAAACTGCATCAACATCACTCATAATCTCATCGCCGCAGCTTGTAGCACTGTGTGGTGTGTAAAATTTTAATTTAAACTGAGAAACAACTTTCCCCATTTCACCAGCTTCAAAAAGAAACAACACCAAACACCCTGCTTACGCCTATCTAGGATAAGCTCTGCCCGGCCGGTGCTGATACATATGTAAACAGCTGTTCAGCCCACGCTTACAGCGAAGATAAACATCTGCCAGCAGAGACTGACCTGTATACTAAGCCCAGCAAATTATCCTAATTGGCTTCTATGAAATAATTGTGTAATCTCTTTAGATTCTAATTAAATAGAAGCAGAAACACACACACTCACACACATCTGTGGTTTCCCTGGTAGCTGTGTGCATGACGGTGGGGAGAAACGTGTTTTAATGAGGCTCACAGACATTTCAAGGTGGAACAGTGTGTTTTATTGGCATCTAAGGTAACCAAATTGTTGTATTTATTTTTTAAAGATAAGTTTACAGGGACGTCACAACTGTTTTTAAATAAGTTACAATGTATTAACATGAATGCTTGATTAAGTTCTTGAGTTCTGTAACAACAGGAAATGGCTCATGTGGGTTTGCCCTCATCGGATACCGCATTGCCACACGGATGTTCAGTGATAAAAATATTTTTTTTTTTAGTGTACCACTTGCACGAATATTAATAGTGACGCAGGTTAGATGCACAGGAACTGAAAAATAGAACTTGAACTGGAATAACCACTTCATATTTATAAATATATACACATGTCTCACTGGTGTGACAGAACAACCACACCTATTCCATTATGTGGGATGCACCCCGCTATGCAACTTCTGTCTTGGTAATATTTGGCTGCACTGCTACAATCCTTTAGCACTCTAGCAGAAGCCCAGTTTAACTCCTCCATCACAAAGCCTGCTGATTACCTGGCAGAAGCAAAACCACAAACACAAGTTTACACAACCCTACTTTAAGCCTTAATCCAAGCACGAACAGGAGTCAACTTTTTAAGAGCTCTCTCCCGAGACAGGCTTTGTCATGCAGGTGTATCTTGCTTTGTCCCTTTTTATACAGCTATCTCACTTTCAGGCTAGCGCCATGCGTTGCGGTTGTTCTAGGTTGCAGCGGAATTTATCTAGAAACCGTGAGGCTAACTCGTCATCCACTAGCCGTCCGTCGCTGGACAGTGTAACCGTCATCAGCTGCTGGGTGCGCAGCGTCTGGTCGTCCTCGCACAGCCGCAGCTCGGACCTTGAGGTCCCGACGGCGAGGATGCACGCCTGGGGAGGGTTGATCACGGCGCTGAAGCCGGTGATGCCGAACATCCCCAGGTTAGATATACTGCCAGCGAGAGAAAAAGAGAAAGGAGGGAGGGGAAGGGATGAGAGAAGAGACACATATTACATCATTAGTCTAGCTCAGCAGGGGAGAAAATGCATAAAAATCAACTAAGCGGGCGTAATGGAGGCTCTAAAACCGGCTCCTTGATGCAAAACAGAACATTACCTCGTAGAGCGAGTGAATAAAAATGAGGAAAAATTAAGTTTATCAATATAATTGGCTGTGAACATCTTATTTTACAAAATAGAACACTGATTGGTAAAGATTAACACAGCAGCACCGCCCTCCAAGTCTCTCCCTAAATGTTGTGAGCAAGACTGACTCGAGGGCAGTTTGCTGTTTGCCTTTAATGAGAATTGTAGCTCAGGGGGATGGGAAAAAAACGAACGGAGGAACGGCGTACACATATATCCTCAGGAGGACAAAGAGGGCTGCATCTCCATAGGAATCCATCGCTCTTGCCTGACACAGAAACCCCATTTATGTCTAAATGACACCATTAATTCTAATGAGTTAAAAAGCCTTCCTTCCTCTTTTCTGCAATTGATGGCACCGTAACTGATGGTACTTGTCGCCCAAGACCACATTCAGTTCAGGCCCCCGTACGAAATGTAGAATATGCATAATATATTGACTATCTGTCAAACCAGATTTAAGTCATAATAGCGGAAATTTATGATGGCTATCTCACCGCTGAGCTACAGAGGAAATTGCGAAATAGAATGAGGTGTTAGAGATGAAAGGGCAAATGTTCCCACATATAAAAAGGTCAGTTTATTGAATTGAGAAAATTGACAGAGTTATACTAATGATTGAAGTGGAAAATAACATTAGGTTTTAATAATGTTATGACTCTTCCATACGCCTCTTCTTTACCCAATAGATGATGTGTGTCTTACTGTAGGTTTTACCTGAATGAGCCTCCCATGTACTCCTCTGGTAGAAGTTTCCCATCTCGAGCCTTCTGGGCCAGCGCCTGTGGAAACATTACATGTCACTCAAAAAACTGTTAAGCTTAGTGTCAGAGAAGACAAAGATCCAAGCAGATTCTTGGACAGGATGCAGGATAAATACAGTGATAAAGAAAAGCACACATGATATGTGACATAGAACACAAAGATAGTATCCAAATCATTAAAAAAATACACGTTAGATATCACCAGAGCTCCTGATTTGTCCACGGGAATAAATACATGAGCACCCAGTATTGGCTAGTTAGTTTGTCGGGAAGGAGGCTAAATAATGCTCCAAACCTATAGGCTACATTTTAGTGAGGAAAAACTGGCATGGCCATTTTCAGAGGTGTCCCTTGATCTCCGACCTCAAGATATCAGAATGAAAATGGGTTGTATGGGTACCCAAGAGTCTCCCCTTTACAGACATGCCCACTTTATGATAATCTCATGCAGATTTGAGCTAAAACCCATGCAGTACCATTGCATGCAGTACTAATGTGTTATTTTCGCCTATTCTAAAAATGGTATATTTGAATATCGCTGCATACTGGGGCCCTAAACAGTCTTGGAAATGCATAAATTAGGTATCACTGGAAATGAACCCAATTGTATTCAGCAGGTGGGTTTAAGGGGTTAACTATATAAAAGCTAAAATAATATTCAACTAGGAGAACTGGGGATCCTAGTACCATTTTGCATCTTAGCAATACCATACAATAGGTGTTTACTTTTGGCCCGGGGCTCACCATTGAATTCCAGTTTTGGCCCTCCAAGGGAAAAGGTTTGGGCACCCCTGTCACCAAAGTCAGCAGGATTCATCCTCTAGATACCATGAGTATCTGTACAATAATCTGCACCTGTCCATCAAGTACATGTTCAGATATTTCACAGGATAAGTGAAAACTTTGACCTGCTGGTGGCGCTACAAGAAAACTCAGGGAATCACCAAATTCATCATCTTGGGACCATGGACATCTGTACAGTATTGCATGGCAATCCATCCAATAGTTGTTGAGATTAGAACTGCAACAAATAATCGATTACTTGTCAACTATTAATTTATCGGCAACTATGTTGATAATCGAGTTTGAGTGATCTTTTAAGAAAAAAAAAGTAAAAATGATCTGATTCCAGATTCTCAAAAGTGAGTATTTTCTGGTTTCTTTCCTCCTCTATGACAGTAAACTGAATATCTTTGAGTTGTGGACAAAACAAGACATTTGAGAACATAATTTTGGGCTCTGGGAAACACTGATTGACATGTTTCACCATTTTCTGACATTTTATAGACCAAACAACTAGAAAATAATCAACAGATTAATTGACGATGAATATAATTGCCAGTTGCAGCCCTAGTTGAGATTTGCTGCTCCAGAGTGGTGGGCCAACCAAGCCACAGACCATCCGACAACACCATCCATAGAGCCATGCCACTATCATAGTTAAAAAGCTTAAAAAAAGACCAAATGGACTATATACGAGTAAAGCTAGTGGACACCAATACATATTCAAATGAATGCCATGTTCTGCTGTACTGAGAGTAGACTATGCCTTGTCTATCCAAACTAGTCAACAAGCCACAACAGACATTCTCCTAAAGTGTTGCAAGCCTCTTCGGTCATAGTTTGAAACCATTCAGACCTTTCAGGTGAAAGGCCACAGGGTACATCTTTCAAATATCATGTTCAAGAAAATGATGGAATGTCCAACAGCAAAGCACTGAGATAAATGGAAACTATCAGACTGTGCATTGCTAAAATGAAGAAAGGGAATTGATAACTCCCAGAAGGGAAGAAGACACATCTGGCGAAGAACATAGCAGCTAGTTTCCTCTGTGCAGTCTTGTTCTATCAGGGCATGAATGAGAGTGACAACCTTGGGGAAAACACAATGTATTTGTCAATGAAGAACGCTGATGGTATTGTCTCTGGTGTAGGAATGTGTGCATGAATGTGATCCACCAGACGTGATTCTCTCAACAATACACAACTCTACAACAGATCAAGTATGAGCTTTTAAATCTGTTAAAAATACAGGCTACATTATACCACAGACCTTGGTGAAATACCAAGGCTGAAAAGCTATCATTGAATTTCTCTTTTTTTCCCAGGTCCTTCCTCTCAGTCGGGACTGCTGGATGGCCAACCGCATCTTTATTCAACATGAACTTTATTCAAATGGAAATGTACTTAAAGGTTAATGCGGGGACACAACCAACACAGAAAGTGGAGAATGACTCAGAGCTTCGTGAAACACAGTGGGACATGGTGGGCACATTTGAGATAAGAGCTCTCAGTGCAAAAAAAACTCGCTGATGTTCCACTCCGTCACATCAATAGCCAGCGGCGACCTCTCGATGCTTCACTCAAAACCACATGTTGGTTTTAATTTGAGACCAATAAGAAGACAAATGTAGATCCAACTTAAGGCGGCAGCAGCAGCGTGACTAGACTGAGCAGCAGTGGGTGGCGAGGCTCATTTTGAAGCCTTAAGTGGACTGAAATGTCTGCAGTGTTAGTGCCCATGCTTTATAGCAGCTATTGTGTGTGTGTGTGTGTGTGTGTGTGTGTGTGTGTGCACACTAATGATGTAATGCAGATATTTGATCGCCTAACAGACATTACAGTGTTTGACTTGAAGTCATCAAAATAGTTTAATAGATCAACATAGATAACAAAAATGCAGCACACTATCTTTTGCTCTGGGACTCGCCACAGGGACAAACTAATGTTACTAAGGGTGCATTTCAAAAGTATGAATACAAAGATAAAGACCATATGCAGTTTTGGCTTCTCAAAGGCAATTAGACAGTTTGATTCAAAACTTGAATGCTATTCTGGAAGCAAAAAATAAACATAGACTCATTGGAAAAACATATAAAGAATGTTTTAAGCAACATTATTTTTCACAAATTAACATCACAGATTTACATAACTTGCTGCTTGGACTGTTGGAAAACAACAAAAGTGTAAACAGTAACTGACAAGTTATGCACATACATCTAATATAAAACATTATTTCTTAATTTGCAAGACAATAAACAATCATGTTAAAGATCCAGGCTTTCAATGACACTGTACGTCAACACCAAAATGCATAATATGCGTAAACAGGCTGCTCCACCCAAAGTGTGTGAAGGAGCGCTATTGCAGTTCCTTCCTTCCTGCAGCTGTCAGACTCCACAACCAAAACTGTTCCCAGTAGACCACATACACTTACACACTAAAAACTGACAATAACCTGATAATTTCAGGTGGAATTTCATTTCATTCTCACTGCGCAATATCATTTTTCACTAGTGCAATTTAGTTAATAGTCTGTTTATTGTCAATACTGTATATACTGCTTCTATTTTTATACTTCCTTCTATTTAAATAGTTCATATTTTGTTTCACTTTGTTTAGCTCTTTTTTACTGTGTTAGCATCTTGTTTTTTGCACTATCCCCTTTGCTGCTGTACACTGCAAATTTCCCCACTGCGGGACTAATAAAGGAATATCTTATCTTATCTTATCTTATCTTAATATAGGACACTTTCAATCAAAATACCTATTAAACTGGATAGTACTACTATCATCTAACTTATTATCATGCAACCAGGGTCGCAAGATCATTTCTGGGGGTCGCCAGATGGTTGTGGACAAAAAAAATAAAGATATTAAAAATAAAATAACATACTGTAGACTGGAGAATGTTTTTTTTTTTTTTACATTACATTGCCTGTACCAGTGATACAATTTGCCTCAGAATAAATTTTACTGAGTGTGTTTGTGAGAGTCAAAGTGTGCCTGCACATGACTTTCTGTCGGGGGATTTCCGGCGGGTCAGGGGGAGAAAAAAAAAGTCACGGAGCGCATCAATAATCCACAGTGCCTGGAGCACATTGGACAACGCCTAGCTGTTCAAACTGAGAACCACTGATCTAACTAATTACATTGAAAAACACCTGAACACATAAATGCTGGAATCTAATTAGAAGTATATCTAAAATCTAATTACACACCCACTCACTCCTTCCCTCAACAGCCCTCACTGACACAGAATTACTGTGTCTTTTCCCAAAAACTACCACACATATTCTCACCACTGCCAAGTTGAAATTGCTAGTGTCACTACTACAAATATACTAATATATCTTCTGCCACGGCAACTACGGTTATTGCGTCATTAGGTAGAGAAGCAGTCTGCCAGTTTGACAACAATTTTTCTTTAATGTTTTATGGAAACAGTCTTTCATGTTTCGTTGCCAACAGCTGTCGAATCAGACATCATATCTACACAGAGATAATGGGTGTAAATATGGGCTCTGATCATTTAGGAATATTACATCCGGTCACTGCTGGTGAGAGACATTATGATTATTACCCTCATCATGAGAAATTCATCTATTTCATCTGTGTGTGTGTTTTTAATGAGAAAGAGAGTGAGACGAAATCATCAACTCTGTGTCTGTACATGCATATCAGATTTTGAGAGCTACGCATTTATGTGTTTGTGAATAAACGCCTGAACCCAGCTGTTGACTGTGAGCAGGAGAAAGAGCTGACCATTGTTGCTTTGCGCTCCATCTGTGGCCAGTGACAGCTGAGACTTGCAGCGTAACAACCCCAAAAATCTAACTCTCTAACTAAATCTAATCAGATCTTTCCAGCTGATCTGATATATATATATATATATATATATATAAATAATAAGACAACTGTGCAATAAAGCCAGAAGAGGAGCACAACTCTACAGATGCCCACAGTTTGTTTCCCCATACAGTTGGGCTGCAGTCAAGTCTAAACTCCCTAATCTATTCCCACGAACAAACAGCAAAACTCAATGTCCTCAAGCCACCTCAAGTCACCTCAAGTGATGCACTGAACACCCCCGCCGCTTGAAGTTATGATTTCCCGACAGCAGAGAAAGTATGAGAAAAAATGCCCCTGGTAGAAGGCTCACTCTCACACCAAGGTCACCTTGTAACACATCATAACATAATGGTTTATCTTTTACCTTTATGTTAGCCGAGATCTCCTGGACTCCCTTGTCTGCAGCATCCTTGATGATGGGGGTAATGAGGCCTCTGTCGGTCGCCACTGCGATTGAAATGTGGACTGAATCGAGTGCACAGGGTCCATCGCCAGACCAGGTCACATTCACTTCTGGCATTTCCTAAAATACAAAGTCAGACGTCAGATAGTGAATTATAACTAGACAAAAAGAGATAAAAAGCCTTCCTGCTTTGGTTACACTGTGCTACCGTGCAGTTAATGAGTGTGGAGAAACAAATGAAAGCCTGACACAACACCAAAAATATGTAATTTTCTTTAATATGTAGGTGGTATGCATATGAATCAATTATGATGACATACAGTAAATGTGGGAAAATCATTAATCAATTTGGTGGTGAGTGTATACCCTTGCTACCAGGCCAGCAAATCTAATAACAGCTTCAGGTTATATACGCAGTATATGAAGCATATATAAACTGTAGATTATCTACAGTTTATATATGCTTCACTGCATATATAAACTGTCGATAATCTGATCAATCTGAATAATCTTGATCTTAATAAATCTGCTGTGGTGAAGCCTCAATAATTATATATCTATGTTGAATGCATGGGGAGTGAACACAGAAAGGTTACATCAGCTTACGAAACGTACAGCAGAACACATGCATTGCAAACCAGTTTGTTAAAGAGTAAAACATTGGCCTCAAATGCAGCTTCCTGATGAACTTAGGTCAACTCGGGGGAAAGTACAGTGGCTTTTGGCAATTTTCTGATGTTACACAAGTGAATCCCATGTCTCAGTTTCATGCAGAAGCTGATCCAAAGAGGTGTTCTGACCATGTGGGGGACATCGTGTGTCCGGACTATGAGAGAGCCATGTGGTGATTCGGTATTTTACATTAACATTACCTCGGAAATGTACGCATTCATGTTCCACATTCCTCATATTTTACTGTAACACATACACCAAACAGGTATGAAATGCTGCTACATTAAGGTCAAGCAGCAGCTGAGAAACCTATCTTCCTACAGTGTGTGCATGGTACAATGTCCCGAACCCATGACATCTGGCACATGTTAATGCTTAAGGCCAACACGAATTCAGTAAAGCAGATTCGATCTTCCATGATCGATAGGTGATAAGAATAAGCGGATGATATGCCGTTCTTATCGGATGCTGCCGGGACGTCACTGGCTGGAATAACGAAATTACCACACTTTCCTCAAATCAAACAGCAGCATCTTTATTTACATCATTTATTTTGTGTTTTTTTTCGCTTAGGGAAATGGATGGTTTGAGAGTTTCCTAAGAATTTCCATCAACTGACAGAAAGGAGAACAAAACTGAACACATCTCTGAGTAAATATTTAGTCTTGTTTCATAATAGCAAGGCTACCAGTTGATTCACTGTCTAAATAAGCTAGCAACGAGGACAACATGGAGACCTTGTCGCAGAAGTGATACAGAATTTAGAGTTTAAATGATGAAACCTTGGAAAACTTCATCGCTGTGTGTGTTCAGCAGTGGTTCTCGAACTTTTTCCTTCACCTCTTTGGAGGAAGAAATACTTTTGTATATATATATATATATATATATATTTTTTTTTTTAATCACCCACTTTTTTTAATGACATGACTGGGATGTAATGTTTCTAAATGCTTTCTTAATTTGTTGTGTCTCAATTTATCAGCTGCCGGAGTTTTCAGACATAAAATACACACTGGTCTCTCCTCATCTCCCGCCACCTTCAGTATTATTTACATTTTAATCGTGATAAATGTGATTTATGATGCTGTTCGATTAGTGCTAGACTGCCCCAAGAAAAACATTTTTAACCACAGTGAAACTGTTGTTTTTGAAAGGCTAAACAATAAAAAATATGAACTGAAGCAGAATATTTCATTAGATAAAAACACATAGAGAATTTGGGAAATATAATTTGAATGTCAACGCTATGAATGAAGCTTCAAACCACTCAGTCCATCCCTACATCGTCATATTTTCTTTCGATTACCGTCAGATGAGCGCGTTGTCTTGTTCGTCTCTGAAGCATCGTGCTGTTTTTCTATTTGTCCCTGTCAAATATCTGTCCATTCTGTAAACATACTGACTACCTGTCTGAAAGAACACCATTGCTATAAGATAAAAAATGAGTTTACTGTTCGGCCGTGAAAAAGATGAACTGCGTACCACATTTCCCTCCGGTCACCCGCGCGTCATGTTCCCACTAGTGGGACGCGCCCCACAGTTTGAGAACCACTGGTGTACAGGCTGTGTTAAGCACTGAAATACATAAATGACCAAATACTTGTAGGCATAAAAGTTTAATAACCATGTGTATCATAAATATACACATGGTTAGGGGGTGAATACACAAAGATAAACGGATTAAATTAACACATGACAACAAAAGAAAGAGAAGTGATTGTGAACAATACTTACTTTAAGTGTAACAGCAGCTGCCTTGATAATGAAATCATTAACCGACACTTTGATTTGTTCTGGAAAGACACAGAAGAAACAGTCTGTGAGCTGGATTCAAGCAACAGGTGGACATAATGGTCATGTATTCTGTACAGGAACTGTGAAGTGTGACACATTCCCTCAGTGGGGAGAAAAAACCTCCTATATCTTGCTGACCTATACCCCAACTGATCATTTGCTCCACTCCCCTCTCTCTCCCGTGTGTGTGACACCAGCGGGCCAGGCGGGCTTGGCTTGGCCTGGCATTGCTGCCAACGTGTACTCGTGTCCATTAGTGTGCTACCAGACGGTTATGAATGCTGCGAGCGGGATGATTAACGAGCTAACCGTGAAATCGCGCTGCTCCTGAACAATGAGAGTCCGCAAAAACAACCGGGGGTTGAGAATCCCTCAGTACACACACAACCTCGCTAATAGGTCTGGAATGGCCGCCCCCATTTCCTCCATCACAGAGACAGAGACCCAGAGAGATTTACTGTGGGGTTTGACAAGCTAGGCAAAGTTTAAGCTAAATAAAGCCAATTACGTGATAGCGTGTTGAGCTCAATGTTTAAAAATAGGAAATTGGCAAAGCACTCTTGCTATATCAACAAAAAGAATGTCCCAAAGTAAGCATGGGTTACATTTTAGGAATCTATGAAAAGCAGCCGTTAGGGATAAATATGTTCTTGGCTGAGTATAGCAAAAAAAATGCTAGAGAGTGACTGTTATGAGTGACGCATGGAACAAATGTTCCCTTTCTCTGGTTGTGGTGTAAACCTCCTTCCACCTTAAACACACATATCCTGAAGGCGGTTGCACAAGAAGCTGCGATTTGCTCAACGACAGTTGCTAGGGAAGTCCGTGAAGCTGAGAAAGTGAAAGAAACAGCTAGGTCCTGCTTGTATTCTATTTATTCTCCAAATAATCAAGCTCTCATCCATACAGTACCTACCTTACTGATACTATGTGGATGGATCAAACACTTTTCTACTACGTCACATCGACCTCACAGCCTCACAGAGGCCTTTAATGCTTTTCTTCATCTTGAATACTGACGTTACATAACACAGGATGCACCGAACACTCTGAAGAATCGATCGGAAACACTCCTTCAAGCACAAAGGAACAACTATATGTATAAACATTCTCACCTAATGTTTTGTCACTGAGTTTGTTTGCTTATATAATTTGCTTTATGAACTAGTGTGAGCCACTTCAAGCTAGCAGAGGCAGCCAAGCAGTGAGTAAAAAAGTAGATTGGAAATTATAGATTGGAGCTATATGCGCTCTGTGTATGACTAACTGTGGGTGTCTTATCAGCCGTTCAATGTGATGTGTGGTAAGTGAAGGAAGAGCAGATCTGATCGGTGTCAAATATGGATGTTTTTAAGATCCCATAAACACACTATTTAAACCTCTGGAGGTGAAGCGCTTCGGGGTCTGATTCAGCCACTTACGCCCCGTTTGTACTCTCTTCATAACCCGTACAACATGTGAACTCTCACGCACTCACACCACGCCGGGTCAACGCAACCTGAGAGACAACATGTACAGAACGAGAGCTTCCTTCGATGCAAAAGACTGTCCTCTTTGTGAAAGATGCAGTCATGTGAAAAAGCCTGAAATCCACATCTTCATGGAAACGTTTCCTTCCAAATGTTACTGACAAGACATTCACAGAAGGACATGACACTAAACATGTGCATGTAAAGAGCTAATGTGTACACGCTTCCTCAAAGCAGCGTGTTTTGTTTTTTTTACCTTTGGCCAAGTCTTTGCGGAGGTGCATGACGGCAGCCATGTCGCAGTCGACCGAGGCGTACGCGTGGGGGATGGTGGTCTTCGATTGCGTTAGTCTCTGAGCGATCACACGGCGGACGTTTGAGGCTGGGATCTCTGTGAAAGTGCCCTGAGGGGGACAAGCGGAGGGAGGGTGGAGGTAAATAATTGAATGAGGGGGAAAAGGGCATTTTGAGGTGGACAACAAGGAAAGACAGGGGAAAAGGAAAAAGAATGATAGTCGGACATATCTCGGCTGCCATCAATCACTCAAGAAAATGCATGGGGTTAACAATGTAAAGGTGCTATTGACAAGCTTGTTACAATGAGTTAATGATTGCTTAGGGGTGATTAAATGGGTGCATCTGGCTGTTCATAGACCCAGTCTTTGACATCAATAGGTCATATTTTACAGCATACACAACTCAAATTGGATATGGTGCAAAACAACAACAATAGAATTCAGAAATAAAGATACAAATCTGTTTGTCGTTTTCTAATAGAGGACTACAGGAATGAACACCAACAACTATCAATGAGGAGGGAGTGCTCACCGGTGCTCCTGGTTTCCCTGGTACAGAGAGAGGAGGTATGTTGGGTCTGCTGCCTGGGGGCGGAGGGGGAGCTGCCCGGGTGGGGACGGGCCTCGGAGCAGCCGGGGCAGCCATGGCTGGGGTTGCTTTGGGCGCAGGAGATGTCTTCAACAGATTCAATGCATCTCTGTGAAAGTACAAAAAAAAAAAGATATATGCGGGCATCGTTTTATATAGTAATTTGAATATTTTTATACAAAGAAATGTATACAATACTTTTTCATCACTATAACATTACATATCATTATAAGGGCTGTCAATCGATTATAATTGGATTTATCGCATGATTGTCTATAGTTAATCATGATTAATCGCAAATTAATCACACATTTTTTTGTCTGTTCAAAATGTTCCTTAAAGGGAGATTTATCAAGTATTTAATACTCTTATCAACATGGGAGTGGACAAATATGGTTGCTTTATGCTAATGTATGTATATATTTATTACTGGAAATCAATTAACAACACAAAACAATGACAAATATTGACCAGAAACCCTCACAGGTACTGCAAAAAATATTCTCAAATTAGAACATGGCAAACTGCAGCCCAAACAGGCAACAGCAGCTGTCAGTGTACTGACTTGACTATGACTTGCCCCAAACTGCATGTGATTATCATAAAGTGGGTCATCACTCGTGGGTACCCATAGAACCCATTTTCATTCACACACTTGAGGTCAGAGGTCAAGGGACCCCTTTGAAAATGGCCATAACCGTATTTCCTTTCCTAAATTTAGCGTCAGTTTGGAGCTTTATTTAGCCTTTTTCACGACAAGCTAGTATGACATGGTTGGTACCAATGGATTCCTTAGGTTTTTTAGTTTCACATGTATCTTCACAAGCTTTAAAACTGAGCCTGCTACAACCTCTTGAAGATTGACTGCGGCCTGTCGGGTTTGTAAGAGGTTAATTAAAAATCGCAAGTAATTAGTGCATCAAAGAAGTTTGTGGCGTTAAAACGAATTTGCGTATACGCGTTATTATCGTCTTAACTTTAACAGCCCTACATATTGTTATTCTCTGACAAGACTGACCAGAAACCCACATACAACTGCCCACATTGGTGATAATCACAGGAATAGGAATTCCAGTGTATAGGCTTAACTTTTTGTTGGTATTAATGTACATCTAGGTTCACACTTTATACACTGTTTTATCACATAGTAAACAGGAGTAACTCCGGAGTGAGTGGGCCACTTGTTATTTTCCATTAAGGAGATAGAGGAGTGGTGAGGGTGGAAATAAAGAGGCAACAATCTGTAAATCTACCTAAACCACTCTGGCAGTCAACACAAACTGGAGCATTGGCTCAGAAAAAAAACATGATGTCTGGATGAGATTAAATATTCAGGAGATGTTAACACATGTTCATTCACAAACATTTACATGAGAACAAATGCTTCCCAGCCTCTGCTGAAATATTTTGCAGACTGCAGTAATGCCTTTGTGTCAATGTTATTTGGGTCCATCTTTGTTGAAGCACGCATGTGAACTGGCTGATTCCTACCCAGTATGCCCCTGTTAAACTGATGAACTATGCTATTTCAAGCCTCTGGCAAACTTTTGCCTTTTCATCCTGTTTTTCTTCATTTCTGCAATTTATTAATGATGGCCTAATTTCTACTGTGGAAAACTAAAAAACAAAAAATCCATTCTGCTTGAAGAGTGCTAAGTTTTATTTTACTTTGCTTTGACCAAACGGAATTACAATTGTATTAAAAACATCGGCATAACTTATGATAGTACAATAATACATTATTCACCCATATGCTCCCACTTGCCAGGCTTATAAAGTAGCACGCTAGTTTTATCTGGTTTGTATTTGTGTCTGGCTTGTTGGGAGAGGTAACTTTCGGTTATCCTCCGGTGGATGTTCGTCATGAGAATAATATGCTAGTCACAAACAAACGCCGTGAGGGCAGGGTAAGGCCAGGCAGGATCAGGTGTCAGCTGCTGCGAGGGATAAAGTTATTCAAAACCATGGCTTCATTATCCTTGCCACTGGCATAGTGAGCCATAGACATCCCTACATATGAAGCAGCATCTTTTTCCTAAGGCACTACAATAAAAATAGCACGGACTAATTCATTCTTTGGTACAGACACCTAGTGTTATGCTGCATAGTTTAAAAACACTCTTTATATCTCAGAGGAGTGTGAATTTTCCACGAACAGATGCTCCCACAGCTAACCTGGGGGATTATTTCTACCTGAAGCTTAGATAAAAAAAAGCCAGAAACATTACTCTTGGAATTAAATCAATTATATCACATTAGCCTGTTAGATATAATAGGGAACATTTCACAAAAAAGGATCTCTTCTACTGCTACATTTTACACATACAGTTCTTTATTTCACTGCAGTTTCATAAAGGTAGTAGAGGAAGTGACGATTTGAGTTGGGTCAGGATCATACAGACCGCTAGACCACTGAAAGATCTGCCCTGGATTTTTTTTTTCTTCATTCATTTCGGTCTTAGCAGCGAATGAGGTGGGAGTGGTCGGTATCAGGTGCGCCTGCTTGAAGCTCTCTGGTTCCAGTTCAGTGCACTGGGGTCCACCTACCCTACACGCATCCAGCCTTTTGTCCGGACCACCTGCCTCTGACCTCAACACATAGCCGTGAACAGTGTGGGCCCCACAGCTATTTCCTCCATGTCCCTCTCCGAGCCGTAGCTTTCTATTTCCTCTAGCACACTAACTCCTCCTTCACTCTCTCACTGATAGGAGCATTTGTTTTGTGGAGCAACTGAGGCTACTTGGAAATCCCCCAGCTAACCTGAGTGGACCACATCTGCTGTTTAAATGATTATAGACCACCATATAAAAAAAAAAAAAAAAGGTTTATGTGTATAATTTGAATGCTTGTAAAAAGAGGACAGAGCGAGCAAATGAACAAAAAAAAAAAAGGATCCAAAATATTTCATATTCTTCAGTGGCAGTGTATTAGTAATATTCCTATATAAATTCAAGAGGAAGTCCAGTCAACAGCAGCAGCCTACGGTGGACACTTGACGATGACGCCATAGATACCGTTTGTGTAGCCGGTTGGCATGTACTTTTCACACTCACCATTTACACCCCTACTGACAGCCGAGCTAAAGGAGCCTCTGAAAGACTCGGAGAGAGTGAGCAGAATATTAAAAAGGGGAACGAGGCAGCACATACACACACACACACACACACACACAAAAGCACCAAATGTGCACACATGAATAAACTTTGCCTTCTACTGCCACCTAGGACAGGCTAAAATGGGAGAAAGGCTGGTGTAGTCATGGGAGCTGCTCCACTGGACTGGTGTGTGTGGTCTGCCTTTTTCATTCACATGAAAAAAACAAATTGAGTCCAGTGTACAGCAGGACTATGCTGTGGTCTGACTGGTCATTTTCTAATAACAGTAAGAGAAGATGGTAACTCTAGTGAAAACACCAGAGGAGCATCACAAGAACACAGTAAGCCCACCTACAACCACATTTGCATTGCAAAAAAAAGAGAAAAATTGGTCCAAATCATCACTTTACCCCTCAAAGAAGTTGTCAGTCAAAGTGTTGCAGCAAGGAGATGTGCTTTGGAAACAATGCAAGGCTTTACAAAATATAGCAACAACATTGTAGGGAGACGATATGACAATATGACTGACTTTGACATGCCACTACAAGACAGTAACATTCTTTTCTAACAGTCATTTTATTTAAATGTCATTAGGTATAAGTTATTGTGTTTTACCTATTAAATACTGTATGTAGTTTTTTTTGTGTATTCTGATTAAGTGAATAATTTGAAGTTTTAACTTTAGCTAAAGTGCAGCTCTGGTGCTGTACATGCCAGAGAGGTCAGGCATCAAGAAACCCTCTCTTTGTTGATGAATATCTGTGCTGGTCAAGGTCAAACAAAACTACTCCTTTGGGCCAGCCCCCATTGCTATTTAACCCATTTTTGTGAGAGTTGCCATTCACAGTATTAAACGTCTATGCGGCTGGATGCACACAGTGAAACAAACAGTTCGTCCAGCACTAAATAACTTATATTTATTTTAGATATGTTGACTAGAAAGCATCAATTTGATATGTAATTACTGAATATTTACATTTAAGCTAGACTTTGTTTTTTCAAACTAACAACAAGCACAACCAAAGCAGCTGCTTATATCCTGGCTACTTACAGTTAATGGGCTGTCGTCTTGTTGAAGTCTCAAGATGTGTATCTTGCTTTAACTAATGTAATACTTCATGCTTAATATGTGAAATCATGAATTTCTCAAGTGTCATCCTCTCTACATAAATGGCAGCGTTCCACCTGCATTTACACAGTCATACAGTCATTCTGGCTGTAGGACAATATAGACAAACACCCTTGCCTCTTGGCTAACGTCGCTATTTATGACAATGATGAAAGATAAGGGGAGGAAAAAGTAGTCACACAAAATGTGTTTCTTTGTACCCAATCTGTATTTAAACCTTGCTTGTGGATTATGTAACATGCTATGATCTCATCACTGGGTTGCGTGACCTCTTGTTATTCATGCCCACTATAGAGGGGCCTCACTAGAGCGGAGGGTGGAGGGACGAGGGTGGAGGGAGGGGTAGCTTTTCCCTGGTTTCAGTCTTATCTGATGTACCGAAGGACAAAGGAAGGGGAAATCTATTCGGCCCGCTCTTGAAGGAGCTAAGCCTATGTGAAACTTTTCTCACCAAGACAACATACAAGCTATAGCCTATAGGTGCAGCTATTCTGGGACATCAAAGTGAACACATCTAAATATCCAATAGACATTAGTTAAAAGGAAAAAGGTTAAATCACACCAATTTAAACATGTTGGCATCAATCGGCTACTCAATACGTCCCAAATATGAACATTTTACCCTTAAACAATGCTAAACAAAGAAAACTCATGCCATCCTCCGGTATGTTCGTTGGCCAATGTCTTGCTTTACCATAGTTGCCACTGACTACCCTATGATACGCTATGAAGCCAAACTTTGGCCAATGAATTTCTAATCCAATTGATTTTTTGAGTAAGCAGCCATCACACCAGATCACAACTTACTAATTACTTACTGTATGTCTATGGTTGGATTTTAGGGGAAATTTTAAAGGATGTTTTCTTTCTTTTTGTAATTATATTGGATACTCTACATATAGCTGATTTATTAGCAGGTTTTCCAAACTAATAAACATTTGTATTCATCAGTATCCATTCCTGAAGTTATGTATTCAACACCCTCAAATGCACTGTTTTTTCCAAATGGAAAATAATAAACCTTTCATTCCCAAACTAGGTAATGCCTTAAAAGTGAAGCTCTGTATACTTCCTTTGTGTCTGTGGCTTGGCCAGCAAACTGTTTGGAACAGCACATCATTCAATCCAGAAAGGTCTCTTAGCAAAGATACGCATTGGTTTTTGTTAAACTTCTTGGAGTCTTTCATGTCTTACAGGAACCTTCCTCTGCTTTCTTTCACCAGCAACCTTTCTGAAGACTTTCTGGGCCAATTAGCTAGCCTAGGTGTCAGTAAAGTGCATTGGTGAGCCACTCATGCAAATCCTGAGTCCAACAAATGGTTTAGAGAGAGGTAACTGAGCAAGCATTCCAAATCAAATCATTGGGATATAATTAATACTGCATTACGTATACGAATGAAAGACAACAAAAATCTGATACTGCCTTTTCCCAACAGTGTTCCATTCTTGCTATTTAAGAAACTTTTTATCTTCTGATTTGTCATCAGACCTCAGAGAATAAAAAAAAAAATACTATTCTAAATTGGATGAATAAGGGTGCATATGAGACGCTCTCTCAGCTGTAAACACACTTGTTATTGGGATAGATAAAACAGGCGTTTGTAAACGTATAAATCATAGTGGTATTACTATAAATCCAGCTTTAAATTAGCCTTTTTTTTTGCTACATTTACTACGAGGTATGCATTTGGAGAAAAGGCTTCGCTGAATTTCAATCTTTAGTTATCATTCTTTACTGTGTTTGGTTTATGAAGCTTCATATATATTTCTCTTTCACACACACACATCCCAGAAACCATATGGTCTGCGTTTCTATGGTCACCAGTGGGTCCTGGAGACTGGGTTGCTATGGCGACCGAAGTTGCTTAATGAGATTCCCCAGCAGGGTGTTAGGTGGGTAACGAGAGTATTCAATCAGGTCCCTACTGACAGCAGGTAACCATTAGAGTTGTGAGTGTGTGTGTGTGTGTGTGTGTGTGTGTGTGTGTGTGTGTGTGTGTGTGTGTTCACAGCTTTCTATGTGTGAATTCACCACATAACGGGATTAATGTACCTGAAATCTTAACCACCATAGTCACATTTTTTCACTTATGTAGTCTCTCCCACATCTCCATTGTCATTCACACCGCTACAGTGTGGCTATAACCTTTCGTGCTCTGACTGACATGTCTTTCCCTCAGAGATACTCCAGCGTTACGGTGGCCACAAGGGGACACCTCCAATCTGTGCCCTCGGGCCCATTACGATGCTAAACAAGCACGTACAGCTGATACATCACTTTCCTTTTTAAACAAATAAAGCCGACCCATTCGCCCATACTCACTCCTTGGTGACAAGTCCTCTTCGTCCAGTGGGTGTGGCCAGTTTTGGGTCTACACCGTGGGTGTCCAGGATATGTCTCGCTGCTGGACTCAGACGTAACCTGGACGAGGAAGAGAGACAGCAAGGCACCATTTTATAATACAGTTTTAAACATTAATCCTGATGGTTTATATTATAGAAAAAAATGTATTAGAGAGAAGAGTAGGTAACCAAGTCCTGGTCCAGAAAAAGGATGATTAAAGCATTTCAGTCTAGCTTTAAGATATCACTGACCGTGGGTTCAGAAAACACGGTAAAGACCCATAGCTCAGATACCATCTAGTTGACCTAACTTTCCTTAATATAGCCCATCTATCGCTTGATATGCATTCTTGCTGCACAACACATCCACCTTTCATCTTTCACCCCTGTCAAGCCGGTGCAGCCAGGGTGCAAATCTGAAAATGTGGACAGGCTTCAGCGTAAAGTGTTTGCATAACAAATAAGGCCTGTTTGCTCTGTGGCAGCTCTTTTGCTTTCCACGAGAGCATTTGTTGTGTAAACAGGAGTAGGTAGGATCTCACACATTTCGGAATGTGAACAGAGAAAGATGATCTTATTCAGCCAGCATGTTAGACGGCGGTAGATATTGTGAGATCTAAAATCAGCATCATGGTACATGTGTACTGAACAAAAAGGGAGAAGCTTTAGTTCATCCTTCATGTATCATATGCCAGTCTTTTTTTGGGCTTTGCATTTTTCATCATACAACTCAATGACACACAGCCTGTGATATCATGGTGGTCAACAGGACAACTGGTTATCCAATGATACTATCTACACGACAACCAAGACAAAACAAACATGATAATACATCAGAATAGAGTGTTGGAAATGCCTTCAGCTCTTGTCACTTATTTTAATTAGCATGGCCTGTTAAACTAAACATTGCACTAGTCACTAGTATTAGCTAATTTGCAAATCAGATGACTCAGAGCTGACTCATACTGTGGGTACTTTAACAAGCTTGACAAAATTCAAGCTCATTTAGGGGTAAAATGATCAGTTTGGGGGCTGGAAAGGGGCAGCATATGAATCAAAATCCTATCAAGATGGCAAAATTGAAAGTTTAAATGTCCACAACCACTGCTGCCTAGAAGATGTGACCCTCCATTATGGCCACAATAGGTAGTTATTTGATTAATCGACACAGTACACAGGTATAATTTTAGCAGTTAAAAAGGAGGAAGGGTGACACTCACGGTCCTGACGTGGCTGGTTTTGGTGGGGTAGCTGGAGAGGGAGCAGCAGGGGGCACAACTGGGGCGGCGGCTGCATCTGTAGCAGGCGGAGCTGCAACATCTGGAGGGGGCATATCAACCTGCTTCCAGTCCTGCCCTTCCTCCACCATGAGGGCGATGAGAGTGCCCAGGCGCACATTGCGACTTCCCTCCTCCATCTGCAAAGCGGGTGAGTGAAGGGGAGAACATTAGTGACACTGGTTCAATCACTTCAAACTGCGTAGAATAAAGGGGAAGGTCTCTTGTTTTATGGTTTTGAAGCAAAGATAATCAATTAACCAGTGGTCATTGAACAGATAAACATTTTGACAGCCATTATTGGGGGGACCCTCTTGACAAATGCCTTCTCATTCGCATCAATTTCCATCGTTTCATTTTCTCCCTCTGTTAACCTGACAAATCATACAAAAACCCCAGCTGTGCTGCAATAGGTTCTTGGGGTGCAATGGATGTGTTTTCATGCTGTTCAAAGCTTGACAACTATTGATTCACTATCTTGTTGCGGAGTAATCCACTGCAAGCCTTGCGCTACTCTCCCCAAGCTGTGCAAGGTGTTGTTCCTCCGTCAATATTGATCAGTTTAAATGAAAGGCCAGGCACAATGCACGGGGCTGGGCTGCTGCACTTCATCTTCTCTTTTCAAAAAGGTATCTGCTTAGTGAGCTGCCTCCTAAAGATGTAGCTCGATATCAGGAGAGAAGAAGATAGGGAAATAAAAGGAGGGACGACTAAAAATGGCAAACATATATATGAGACCCTGGCTGTGCTGCTGTATTGAATCATCCAACACCACCACTGAGCCAAGAGGTAACCTGCAATTTCTAACGATTGACCAAATGAAAAGAAAATATATCATTTCACAATAAAATGGTGCAAACTGAAAGCTCCATTAGTAAATTCACAGTTATCAACATACTCCACCCCAACCCCCCTCCCCCTAGCAGGCTTGTAGCACTCCAAAAATCATACCCACCTAACTGGAAAGAACAGCAGAATATATAAACACCTGCGCTCACTGGTAGAAACTAGAGCTGCTTATTCTGTGCTTTATGCTTTAGTTCAATGTAGACCTGCAGGTTGAGCCAGTAAGTGTCATTGCAAGGCAAAGCACTGTTGTATTGGGGCACTTAGAGTTAACATTTACCTGCTAATAAAATATAAATACTTTTAAAAAGGCATCTGGGACTCATGCACTTCCCCGCCCCATTGACTCCGCCCTAGGTTGCAAAACATTTTAATGACACAACTTTCCGATGAGTTATAAACCTGAAACAATAGGTCTGATGTGTGATTAACACATAACTGCTATGGGAGGCGATGGATGGGTGTGAAGCGCAGCAAGGCCTTCCAGGGAAATCCGGACTCCTGTAAATTTCCACACAGATTTCTCTCTCCTCAGTCCCAAAGGGATTTTTTCCCATATGGTAGAGAGACTAATGTACCTCCCACAATAGCCGAGGTATCAAGCAACGCTGCAATATGTGATACGTTGTTTCGACAGCCATCAATATATCTGTGTGTAACTGAAGAGGAAAACATGACCCTAAAGAGACCAAAAGACGGGATCCATAATATGCTACATTTATTCATTGCAGAATGAAGTGCTGACATAAATACATACACACCCTATATGACAACAATAACACAACACATTATGCAGAACACTGAATGTATTTGGACAACCCACCCAAATAGATCAGCACCTATCCAAAAATGAAGTCGAGTGGCAGCCTAATAGATTGGTACACTATACAATTACTAGTAAGCTTGTGAATTGAATGTTGTTTTGCTGCTGACTCTCTATCCTTAGCTCCACCCCCCCATCTCTCAGGTTGAGAATTTATTTGTGGCGGTTGACCCTGAGGGAAATGTTGTCAAATATGTATCCTACCCTACTCTGGATCAGTGTAAATTTAGATTGTCTGATTGGATGTAGACCTATCATAAAAAACACGGAACTGCGATTTGTAAGGCAGATCATGTTGAAGACCATTCGGCATTACAGTTTGCTTTACAGACCGAATGTGTGGTTGAGCAATATAAGAAAACAGTTCCCAAGAAGCCTGCAAGCCAAGTGTATTTCTCACAGAATTGGAAGTTTTGAAAACCATGACAACATAGAGTAATACGCCACAAATTAATCACAAACTGCATCAGAGACACCAAAAGTGGTTTCATTTTAAGGCCCATCCCTTTAGAGGTAGTCACACAAACACACACACATACACCTCACTGCTACCATAGTTCATGGGTGGATTCTCACAGTAAAATCACATGCGGTGTAAACAGAATGCCTGCTGGGTAGTTGCATAAACAGATGCTTAGGACACTGAAGTGGCGTGGGGCTCAACACTGCCATCAAATGGTTATAGAACACACTGAAACCTATGGGAAGTAGAAATGATGCTCGCACCGACCTCAGCTTTTGCAACGGTTCAAATATCCGCTGTGTGGCAAAGCTGGTTTATGCTCAAAGAGCTGCTGCTGAAAAAAAAGCTAGTAGTAAAAATCCCATCTACACTGTCTGTGAGCATGAAGAAAGATTCAATCTTCACAACCTAGGAGCATGAAACACCTCTAAAACAGTTTCTACGATCACAGGGAGCATGGTATACAATGAACCACACACTTTAGACCAGATACAATTTTTTTTTGTCAATGTCAAATTGTGCAGTGTGTAGCATTTCTTTTGCAAATACAATGTTTATTATGTAATTAAATTAACTATTTTTTTTAACATGAATGAGTGACCACATTAGGTAATGTGTGATCTCTGATTTTAATGCCGTGTTCTGTTCTCCCAGCCATTCTTTCTATGATGCTTAATGAAAATCGGCCCATAGCTGTGAAGAAAGACAGCGTGCTATGGCCTGATCCAGTCTTTTTAGCCTTTTCTTATGGCATCATTCTCACTGTGAATAGCCTAACAGATCTCAAACAGGGCTCTTTAAGGAGCTCTCCAGAGCCCATCAGCTAGGATAATGATATTACAAAGTGAGACTGGACCATTTATGCGGTTTAACCTACTTATCTCTCCAAACTGTTATCATACAGCCATACAAGCCCCCTGAGAGTCTAAACAGCTCAGTTGCAATAAACTTGGCCTCGACAATTATCAACAGTCCTTTTAACATTGATTACGCTTGTTGGCTGATGTAGCTGTAAAGCTTGTGATGTAGATTCCCTGATAAAAACGTGATTATTCCTGGTTAGTTAGTCAGATGTCACAGGGGCATCAGATCATGGTCAAACAGCGTACAAACAGGGCTGGTAAACACAGATCAACCCCTGATTTTATAGTGTTTGAGTAGTTGTTTTGCAAAAAAGGAAGATGGATTTAGCCTTGAAATGCATATACACAGAGAAAGAGAGAGAGAGAGAGACAAGGTCTGTCTCTGATCAATAGAGCATGACAGATATCGCACAAAGAGGATTGCAGCCTTTGTCTGAGAAACAGCAGTCTGCTATTCCAATGTAATCTCACACATGAAAAACACAATTCAAGATGCAGCTTACAATTCAACTCATTCCTTCCGAGCATCATGTAGCTTTCTAAACATATAACCACAACATTTCTGGGTTTTAACCGTCGAGGAACCTTTATCTATTCCATACTTTCTATCTATTTCTATCTATAATGTGTCACCTCAATCCCAACTACTTCCCCCAATGCACTGCTGGAACCTTCTTTAAGAAAAATATGGACTGTAAACTAATTCAGCCCTTTTGCCAACAGCCTAGAGGCTATTTACTCTCATTTTTTAAATTCTGGATCAGACAAAAGACACACACTTTTCACCCAGTTTTTTTGACCCAAGGATGCTGCACGGTTAGAAAATGATTTATACCAACAATTGATTTAGAGGACACATAGCTGCTGCTGTTGGTGTTTAAATTGATCCTTTATATGACAGTGTGTGGAGATGAAGAGAGGAGGGAGGGGGGAGAGAGAGAATGATAAATGGGGAACAGAAAGGTTAGCACTGCAGAATGTGTTGGATACCTTCATCAATTTATCCTTCTATTCAAACATCTATCTATCAGTCCCCTTCTGCCGTGTAATTCATTATATCAATCACCAACTCTTCCACAGTCAACTAACCTTCTGATGCACCTATCAATACATTTCTGGAGCATTTAAAGCTCAGTAGCATTCATCTTTCTATACATCGAAAGCTATGAGCATCTATGTGCGAACACATTTCCCACAGGCTATATGATTGATTGTACCCGGGGCGGATTTTCAGATTGAAGCCCTCGGGTCAGGGTAGAGCAACGCAGTAAGAGTATGATGAGATACAGTAATCTGTGTTCAGTGCTCCTACCCCCAACATCCACACCCCGATATGAGCGGAATCCATCCCCTGTTCTCTCACCCCCCCCAAGAGCAATGGTTGGAAATTGGTAGAGGGGCCGTAGCAGTAGTTGACCGTCATAAATTACCCCTGCAGAGCACAGGAAGCTCCACGTCTTACTGCAGCCCGTCCAGGCGTTTGGCCAGAGGCAGGTCATTATGGTAGTCTCTAAATTAGAAACTGACTGGGTGCTTGGCGAGCCCCAATTACACTACTAACACCTAATACGCCCTGACCCAGACTGAGTGGATGCCACATTGCCCCTGCCTTGTAAGGATGCACACAAATCTCTGAAATATGGCCACTAGCTGTTGTTTTTCTTATTAACTATACACATGACGGAGAGAGAGAGAGAGAGAGAGAGAGAGAGAGAGAGAGAGCTAGGGGGCTTATCTAATGCAGACCATCTTTCTCTGCCAGCTTCAGCTCTAAAGCCCCTACCCCCAATTCTTGGGTGGTTGCTATGGAAACTACCTCATCCCCACCAAAGACAAGGATGGAGTAAGGGAATGTGAACGACTGGAAGCATGTGAAAGTGAAAGGCAGAGGGGAGAAGAAAAGCTATGTAATCCCATAGTTTATAATTGACACTCATCCCGGTAATTAATTGATTCATTTAGCCATTTCTATGTTCCGTGCCTGCATCTGTGTGCTCATTTGTGATGTGCATTTGCTGGTGCAGACTGGCTGTGTATTTGGTGTTTGTTAAGGTTGCATAAACAAACACAAACATCGGCTAATTAAACCCCGTTCCGCTCGGGCGTCACCACCAGAATGCGAGCATGTCCGAAATTACACGGCTAGGGAATGCGTTATCAGATAAGGCGCTCTCTGTGACATGAAGCAAAGGGGTTGTGCCTCTGAAGCAATACCAGCACTGCCATCCCTATGTTTTTTTAAAATAGGGAAGCTAAAAAAGTGAACTTAAATCTCGCTTAGACTATTAGGAAATCCTCCCACTTCTTCACATACTGTATTCAGATCGCTCACAGATCAGTCAAGAAACAAGAGACGATAAAGCATCTTCGTCTTTCTGTTCAAGGGGATGAACATGTGACGGAGTACTGATGAAAGAAAACCGATCGCTCGGTCTTTGGCAGCCTATTAAAAATGCAACCGACAAACAGCACAATGGGGGGTGGGGTGGAATGAGAGAAATATTTGTCACTGAAGACACCTCGTCAAAGCTTTGCTGTCACTGTATAGGAGAGCAGATTTAACAAGCGTAGCCAATTAGCATAGGCAACGAGAGGGAACCCTGAAACATTCACACATAAATATTAACAAGACTATGTGAATAGAAACTCATATCAAATACATAGCCGTAACTACTGCAAATTGCTGACTTTACATAACTTGAAGGCGTGTTAACAGAAAAAACTGAAGGACACTTTTTGTCAAAAAAGCACAATTTAAAATCCTGGTGCTAACACACACTTAAATACACAGTATTTTAATAGTCCCTCATGTGTGTTGTTGCTCACTCACTCACCAATATCTTTGCCATGACCCCATCTTCATTAGATTCCATGGTAACAACAGCCTTGTCAGTCTCAATCTCACAAAGGGCATCGCCGGCTGCCACCGCCTCACCTGCGAAAAGTAAAAGAAACAATGAAATAAACATTTATTTGTCATTTTAAGCACTTAATTCCCCAGAACAAGCTCTTCATTATGAAGGGGTTTCTGACCTTAGTTAAAGTGCAAATGACTCATTTGAGCTGTGATCGTAAATGCATGAATCACGATCAGCAGGCAGCAGCATGTTCAAAAACAACTGCTTTTTTCACTGGGGCTTTTGCAGAGAACAAATTAGTTGGCCATGAAAATGAAAGCATTCCATTGAAAGGGACAAAGAAGGTTACGCGAGAAAATATCTGCTCGGGCTTTGGCCCACATATCAAATGAAGGGCCTAATCAATGTTTCATGGGAAAGAATGTGAGATACGGAAACGCGGTGTGCCTGGAAAAAAAGGCGAGATCTTTGCCTATCCTTAGAAATCCCAGTAGGTTCCCACTGGTCCACCCCATGAGAGAGCTACAGAATACATTAGCATCTGCTTAGCAATGAAAGAGGATGGCAATTAGGAGCCACTGGTTCAATTCTTCCACGCACATATTTCCATTTTGTGCTACACCTGTTTTGTGTAACAACTCAAATGGGGCGTCCAAATGGAATAACACACCAGACAAATGGACCTTATTATCTCCTTGGACAAAAAGGAGAGTAGAGGAAAACACTGCTGTCGTCAGTCGTACAGCAAACGCTTGTTAGAAATCAATAAGCTTAATGTTGGAGATAATGTTTTGGTTATATTGTAGCCCCCAGTAATTTCAAGCCTTTAGCACTTGCAGTCAATCTATGTCATGTAGAGAAGTCAAGAGCGGGCACGGTATGATTGAATCGTCTTTTTTGACATGTATCCATGTGTTAAGAAGCGAGGAGGAGGTAAGGTATACGAGATGAAGGTCAAAGGTTATCCAGATTTGACATCTGGTCACATTTCCATCTTCTGGTGGAAAAAAATCTGTAAGAGGGTGCATCATGGGCAGGTAGCACAGAATAGGAAACTCAAGGACAGTACTATGATAAAGGAAGTATCTTGTAAAACCTCCAATTTAATGTTTCAATTTAATGAAAAAGAGAGTTTGTAGATTATGTTAAAGGTAGAGAGATGCGTGGGAAGGAAAGAGGAGGAAGATGGTGGGTCAAGGGAAGAGTGGGATGGGGATGGGCATGGGTGAGGGGAAGGGGAAGGTTGAAAGAGCAGAGGGAGTATTGACGTTAAGGAAGCCCATGAGAGCGAGCAGTAGTGGAGTCAAAATTGGATTTGTATGAGGCTTTAACACCGTATGACCCCAGGGGTTAGGTGTGATGTGCAACATTAAAGATTAAACAGGCGACCTCAAGCCTTTTCACCTCTGCTCTACTAGAAAGGCAATGGGCATAACAACAAAAAAGGATTATTATTAGACTACATAGGTATGCAGGCGAGGGCTACGTTAAAACATACATTACCTGCTCATAGAAATCTAGTCAAATAAGATGTTTTGAAGAAAATTGGGCAACTATGTTGAAAAACTGTTTATTTTATCATTCCAGCTAAATGGTTTTATTTTATGTTAAAGGGTAACTTTGGTATTTTTTCAACCTGGACTCTATTTTCCCATGTTTTTGTATCTTAAGGGACTAATGGGGACAACAATTTTTGAATTTTTTTGGTCTAAAAGTGCTTGTCTTTGCCACTGACAGGCTGAGATTGTTACCGTAAGTGTCTAACAACCTTATGGAAAGGACTCAAGGACTTGTTGCCGGAAGACAATGGTGGAAACTCGAGTGACAGCTTAGTGTTGTATAGAAGATTTTCAATGTCATGGCTGGATATTTAGCTCATTTCGACAATGTGGATGCGATGCAAAGGTGTCGGAATGAGACTTCCCTGAGCGAGTCTCACAATAACAAACCGGATCAAGCGGAAGGTAAAAAAAAACAGAAACGTTTTATTTCTCTGTAGGGTCCTCTCCATAATGCTGTCAGACACTTATAATAACAATCTGAGCCTGTCAGTGGCAAAAACAAGCACTTTTAGTGGACGTAAAGTGACAGTGTAGAATTGGAAGGTATGATATTAGACACAAAAACATGGGAAAATAGGGTCCAGGTTGAAAAAAAACAAAGTTACCCTTTGAATTATAAGTGAGGAAGCTATAAAACAGGTGTTCTACACAACAAAAACATCTCTTCAAACAACGTTCCATTGTAGAACAATTAATCTGAATTAATTGTAAGCTCTCTTAAAACCCATGTGATGAATTTAGTGGTAGGGAGAGTGGCATCCCGGATGTGTTTTTCTTGTCACTGGGAATTTATCTTTCCCTTTCTCACTTCCACACACAAGTACATATCTCACCCCGAGTCACAGAAGCACATGGCAACACGGCAGAGCAGCCAATCACAATTCAGTATGCTGCCCTCCTGATAAATGAGAGTGTGGCTGAGGCGCCTGGCTGAGCAGAGTTGCTAAGCAGTGATGAATAGTGACTGCTGTGTTTCCTTGAGCCAATTAGCCACCATAGGCCCTCAGGTGCTTCCCGGGCTCAGCCTCCTCCTTTGCCTTACAGAGCAATGTGATGTCATCAAGTAAATGATTAGTGCTACAGTTGGTCCATCATTGTGGGAAAAAAAAGAAATGCTGAGTTTTTTGTTGATCTGATGAGCACACAGAGACACAGAGGGTGTTACTGTGAAAAATGCAATAGATTTAGCAGGTTAGTTGGAAGACGTCACAGCAGAAAATGATAGCTGGGAAATGATGTATTGCATTGCTTTTTACCTTCCTTCTTCAGCCATTTAACTATGCTTCCCTCCTCCATGGTGGGGGAGAGCGCCGGCATTTCGACTTTGACTGGGCTGACACCTATAGGAGAGAAAGAGAACGACACCATTTACATCAAGGGTCATCAGGCTTTAAAACTACATCAGAAATATTCCCATAAAAGTCATATTCAGAAACATCCTACAGCCAGGTCTTTCAGCATCAGCTAGGCTATATGTGAATGTCAAAATAAATCAACTAACACGCCCAGAAGTAGCAGTGCTTGGCTGAGGCCTCAGGGGGGTTTCAACATGGCACAACAAGAAGACACAGCGGCACTGTGACAGAGGAACTTTGGCAGGGCACTTATGTAATTGTGATCCTCGCTGACACCGCACCAGAGGCTGCAGAGGCACTCGTACTCTTGTGGGGCCTTTGAGCGGCCATCAGAGCCTCCCACTGTCACCAGCTGCAGCCAGTCAGGAGGTCAGGGTTCAACGGGCTCACAGCACTGTGGTGGACACACTGGGTCTCCAGGCTGCCAGAGGCATCACTGCTTTACTACAACTATAGCCTCCAGCGCTAAAGATTAAAGAACAGTCAAGTGTATTTCTACATGCTCAGTGAACTGCTCCCATAATGCAGACATTCATGATGTATAGAAAGATAATGTGGGATATAGATCCAATGGGTATAAGAGACAGAAAAAAAAATGTTTTTAACCCAAACAGTTCAAATAGAACCCTCCATGAGATATGATGCAGCTTGTACATGCAGAGGTTTTTTAAATATTGACCATTAGAACTAAATGAAATCCCTGGAATGAACATCAAATTAAAAAGCAATGTTAAGCTATCTTTAAGGGGCTTCCAATTTCAAAGTGCATGTTATTATCAATCTAATACAATAAATGAAGAATCAAAAATCCTGAAATGTGGTCCTCTCAACCCAGCAGATCCCCCCATGATTAGATGTATCGGAACATAAGACTTTTTATCCAAGCTATTTGAAATCAAAGAAAGTAAAATCCACTAAATAAAATTAAATTAAAAAAAAATCACAAATTGAATAAATCTGGCGTTAAAGTGAAGAATGTAATGAGGCAATGATTAAGACTTTTTTTTTCTTAAATTACACATTTTGGAGGCCATGTAGGATTTGCTGCCTTTCATGCCAGTTAACCATCTTTCCATAGAAATGTTTAAATCCTGTTTGGTCTCTGGTCATGTGGTGAGCTGCTGCCATCTGCTGGATATTTGGCGATGTCACAAAACTTGCATTTCTATGTGTGTATAAGACAGTGATCCCCAAACGTTTTCACATCAAGGACCCCAAAACTGACACAAATTAGACCAGAGCCCCCCATTTGATACGATTTTGTCCCAGGGTGCTACATCTGATAGGATTTTTGCTTTTAGATGTGTCTTTACAGAGTAAGCGTATGAAACCCATGACCGAAATAGTCATACATTCTGACATTGTGTTACTTATGGATGGAATTATAGTGAAAATAAATTATTCCCCCTTTTTGTTGGGGACCCCCTGGGACCCCCTCAAGGACCCCTTTACTTTGGGAGCCACTGGTATAAGGAATGGTTTATTCCAATAGAATCAGTATTTTTGTTACTTCACTATTATCCAGTATCTGAAAATTAAGACTACAAGTAACTGTTAAACATATTAATCTGCCGGTTTATTTGTCACTTTGTCACAGTAGTGTACTGCTTTCATAAGTAATAGATTTTAATAGCATTAATTCCCGACAGACATTTGCCATGTCATAGTAAGAAAACCCCAGCCAGTAATAAACAGTAATAAACATGAACAATGGCTGCGTTCCATTTAGGCGTGCCAGTTCCCGTAACCTGCTACTATGCAAGCTTGCTTACTGGCACAGTTTGGAATGGAGCCATTATTAAGGTGAAAGTTACACCAGTGCTTTTCCTGTCAATCAGTCACATGTCAAACAGTCTGCAGTAAAAATCTACTGCAATTATGGGCAGAATATTATCAGTCCAAAACTACACATAAATGCCACATTTTAAAGAAAAACAATACTAAACATTCACATTGCTCTTTGTTCTCAACATCCCCTTTCTATTATCCTTTAGTTTCTTCCAACAACCAATTATTTCTGAACTTTCTCCCTGTGTCTATTACTGCTGGTGAATACTGGCTAAACCTGCCAAGCAGTAAGTTGTCATCTTTTCCAATGTAGTATTTTCCAGTATTTTTTTAAGACAGATAAAAAAACATTAAACATCCTAAATATCTTTTCTATAATACATTATATATGTGAGCTTTTAAAGACATGGCCAAAGTACTAATATTAAAAACAGATTTCTTTTTAATTATTCTATATTGCCCAAAGCTAAATAAATTAATTCCAAATGAATCAGTAATATCTATCCTTCTAACCAATTCCTTACATTAAGATTCAGTTTTGAAAGTAATGTTTGTTCCTTTTGCTGTACAGAGATTGAAACCACCACATTTTCTTTTCCGGTTGTCACTTTTGCCAAATTTATGAAAACCCCACACATTTTCGTGCTTTTCGAAATGCATTTTGGTTATATAGTAAATCCCTGAAATATGAGTTTAAAATCTACAATAGAACTGCTAAGAGGTGTAAGATCAGAATATATATATATATGTAATAGTTTTATTTTATTATACAATGTATGCACTACTTTTTATAGTTTAGTATAGCTTATTGTTTTATTTTAGATATTTTACTTTCATTACTCAGAAACACAAGGATTTAAATACTATGTTCAACCTGCTTTGTTGTTTGTAAATGTGTTGTTCAATAAGGAGGGAGGGGAAAATAAAAAAAAAAGCAGTGATTTGTTCCTGACTGCTCCTCTCCTAGAAACAGAAAACAAAAAATAAATTGCTAAATAGAATTAAAAACAAGATTATTTCTGGATCTATGAATGCTGACAATTATTACTTCCCAAACCTGATTGTGGCCATTTACCTACATCATTCACACACTTTATTTAATACAGTAGTTAAACACAGCCTGGTGTAACAACAGGTGTGGTGACTAAATGATCTGTCTTGAACCACATCAACATCATTTATCCCAATTATGTTGCACATTATTAACGATGACCATATTCTAGATAATATCATAGTGGTCTGACCATACGATTCAGTAGGCCTTTTTGAAATGTCACAGTAGGAAAAGCACAGGTATGAATAATAACACGAATAATTGAATTGAATGAATTCTTTTTAGCTGCTTTGGTTTCACGGTGCTGGTATTGTGCATGTTGGCTCACTGTCATGGCTGACTGGGACACTTGAATGGAATGGAGCCATCGTTAATGTCATTAGTAACACCTGTGATTTCTTACTAAGACAACTCAAAATGTGTCTGCTGTGAAAAGGGCTTTTTCGGTTTGGGACATTCAATGTGTCTCATTGATCATACATTTTCCAAATACACTGCATTTGACTTTGCAGTAAAGGAACTAAACAAAACAAAGAAGAAGAAGAAAAAGAAAAAGAAGAAGAACAAGTAGTAGTAGTAGTAGAAGTAGTAGAAGTAATAATAGTACTAGAAGTAGTAGTAGTAGTAGCAGTAGTAGAAGTAGTAGAACAAGAAGAGGAGGAACTGGGCCCACTCTTGCAAGAGTGAGAAACCACAGGTGGGATCAAATCATAGAAGAAGAAGAAAAAGAAGAACAAGTAGTAATAGTAGTAGTAGTAGTAGTAGTACTGGTAGTAGTAGTAATAGTAGTAGTAGTAATAGTAGTAGTAGTAGTAGTAATAGCAGTAGTAGTAGTAGAAGTTGTAGTAATAGTACTGGTAGTAGTAGTAGTAGTAGTAATAGCAGTAGTAGTAGTAGTAGTAATAGCAGTAGTAGTAGTAGTAGTAATAGCAGTAGTAGTAGTAGAAGTAGTAGTAGTAGTACTGGTAGTAGTAGTAGTAGTAGTAGTAGTAATAGTAGTAGTAGTAGAAGTAGAAGTAGTAGTAATAGTACTGGTAGTAGTAGTAGTAGTAGTAGTAATAGCAGTAGTAGTAATAGTAGTAGTAGTAATAGTACTGGTAGTAGTAGTAGTAGTAATAGTAGTAGTAGTAATAGTAGTAGTAGTAGAAGTAGAAGTAGTAGTAGTAGTAGAAGTAGTATTAGTAGTAGTAATAGAAGTAGTAGTAGTACTGGTAGTAGTAGTAGTAGTAATAGCAGTAGTAGTAGTAGAAGTAGTAGTAATAGTACTGGTAGTAGT